>NC_057803.1:223301082-223652784 GCF_018294505.1 Triticum aestivum
AACCCCCCGTCGCCGCCGTTCGCCATAGCAGCCATCTCCGGCCACCCCTCGCTTCCCCGACTAGCTCAGAAGCTCCGCCACGACCCCCTCTTCCTCCCCACCGCTCCACAGCTCCCCGGAAGCCCTGCATTGCCGCCACGTCGCCGTTCCCCTCTTCGGACTCCGACCGTCGTCGCCGTCGAATTCGTCGTCTCCAGCGCGTCCCCGAGCCCACTAACCATCCCTGCACCTCCGCGGTGAGCCCCCGGATCGTTTCCCCCTTCTCCCCTGGTCTCTCCCGACCTCTAGGCCCTAGCCCCACCTTGGCCGAGAGCTCCACGCCGCCGGCGATGTCGCCGTCGTGGCCACGGTCACCATAGCACCCAACCGAGCACACTATCGTGCTCCACACCTCACTAGGGGTACGCAGCACGCGCTAACGCCTCCCCAAACCCCCTGCAACACCGATCCCGACCGCACCCGAACTCCGCGGCCGCAGCCGAGCTCGCCGCCGTCGACTCCGGCCACCCCAGGCCCAGCCACCACCACCGTTCGACGCGCGGGAGCAAGAGCTTTCCAACGAGCCCAAGCACGGCCTCTCCCGTGCCCTATAGCGCGATTCCGCATCGCGCCGCCGTCTCGGGCCTCGCCGGCGTTACGTCGCCGGTGGGTTTGACCCACTTTGACCAACGGCAGGACACCCCCTGAGTCCCTGACAGGTGGGCCCAGCCCTGTAGCTAATTAGAATTAGCGCTAACCACTGTTAGTTAACCCCCTGACACTGACTAGTGGGCCCCAGCGCCACTAATTAGTAATTAGGATTAAATTAACTCTGTTTAACCCCCCCTGTCACTGACGTGTGGGCCCCACACGTCAGGTTTGACTTCAGCCAGCCGCAGTTGACCACTGACGTCATGCTGACGTCATGCTGGCGCAATAATTATAATTTCTGGATTTAATTTAAATCAGGAAATTCCAGAATATTATTTAAACTTCAAAAATTCATAACTTTTATTCTGTAACTCCAAATTGGACAAATTATATATGAAAAATGATCAGAAAAATCCAATCTATCCATCTGTACTATTTTCATGCATGATCAAACAAGTTAAATTGATGTTTTAAGCAGAACAAGGAAAAGCACTTTAAAAGGCCATGTTTGAGTTTGAAATTTGAATCTATGATTCAAATTTGTTCAAACCCTTCTGGTTTTAGTTGCATTAGCCCAACACACTCATATTGCCATGTTTCATGCATGCATCATATTGTTGCACATTGTTTGGTGATGCTTGTGTATCGATGTCCTTTGCGACAGGTTCTGCCTCCGAAGAGTACCGTGATTACCCTAACGAAGAACCGTATCAGTGCATCGAACCATCAAGCAAGCAACCAACCATTTGATCATATCGATACAATCCCATGTTCTCGCTCCTGCTCTCTTTTACTGCATTAAGACAACGCGTTTCAAACTGCTGTGTGCTACGGTAGTTGAACCCATTTCCTCTGCATGACCTGTCATTGCCACAGTAACTAGATGAAACCCACTAGCATGTGTAGGAGTTGATTGAGCCATGTGTATGTGTTGTTCCTACCTTGCTATGCCTGCTATGCTTAGAGTCGTGTCAGGTCTGGTTCATCTGGGTGATGGGCTAGAGTGAAATGTTAATGTCGGTAATGAGAGTGGTGTGGTGAACACGATTTGGTAAAGGTATCGATGAGAGGCCATGTAGGAGTACATGGTGGGTTGTTTCATTGAAGCCGACCTTAAGCACCGAGATCTGTATATGTGATTTAAGATACAGCTACTACCATGCATTGGGCCCTGAAATATGACCCCGCTCGACTTCTTATTCACCCTAGCTCTCTGTCCAGGAGTTGCAAGTAGTTTCTGGTGTTTGTAGCCTACTGGAGGCCGTGGACAGCGCTGACCGTAGGGGTGGGCTGTGATGCGGTAGGTACGTGGCCGGGTGTACCGAATACCCGTTAGGTATCTCGAGAACCCTGTTCACATCGTTCGGGGCCGTATGGGAAACCTCGGCCGGACTCCCTGCGGATGGAACCTGAATAGGCGATAAACCTGGACTAGAGGCTTAAGTGTTTAGGTAGGTCGTGGTCTACACCCACGTCGGCTTTCGCTTGAAGTCTGCCGAGCACATGTCGTGTGCAGACGCTAAGTGGTGGAAACATGTATGAAGAAGTACACCCCTGCAGGGTTAACATGATCTATTCGAATAGCCGCGTCCGCGGTAAAGGACTACTTGGTTGCCTATACAGTTCATAGACAAGTAAATGGAAACTATTAAAAGCCTCAAGATAAGTGTGAGTGCCGAGGATGGCTCTTCCGTAGGAAGACGGAGGTGGATCCTCGGTAGTGTATTGAAGTGGTGAGTAGTGGACTCGTGTGCGCAAAAACCATTTCAAGTTGGAGTATCGTAGGATAGCCTAGCCAAGAGTCAAAGCTGGCTTGCTGCAATAACTCCACCAACCCTTCTTGATAATATGCATGTATGTAGGATCTGATGTAAGTCTTGCTGAGTACCTTTGTACTCATGTTGCTATAATCTACATTTTTACAGAAGACGCTGCAACCCCTTCTGATGGGTTCTATGTAGACGTTGACATCAACGAGTAGGCTAAAGACCCATGTGGTGACCCTGAGCTTGTGATGGACCATGTAGTATAGCTAGGCTTTCCAAGCCTCTTTTATTTTACTAGTTGTCTGTACTCAGACAAGTTACTTCCGCTGCTGGTTTGTATGACTGTATGACTTGTATGTTGGGTCGTGAGACCCGTACCTTTGTGTATGTTATGTATGGCTCCCTGAGCCTTAAATAAAGTACTTGTGTCATAGAGTCATGTTGTGATGCTTCGTTGTATTTGCACATATCGAGCATATTGTGTGTATGATTGAAATGCTTGGTATGTGTGGGATCTGACCATCTAGTTGTTTATCTTTAGTAGCCTCTCTTACCGGGAAATGTCTCCTAGTGTTACCGCTGAGCCATGGTAGCTTGCTACTGCTCTGGAACACTTAGGCTGGCCGGCATGTGTCCTTCTTCGTTCCTGTGTCTGTCCCTTCAGGGAAATGTCACGCTTTGAGTACCGGAGTCCTGTTAGCCCGCTACAGCCCGGTTTACCGGAGTCCTGTTAGCCCAGTGCTACAGCCCGGACCCACTTGCTGATGACCGACACGTTCGAAGCTGGGTCATGGATGCCTGTCCCTGTAAGTCTGTGCCACTTTGGGTTTACGACTAGTCATGTCAGCCCGGGCTCCTTATCATATGGATGCTAGCGACACTATCATATACGTGAGCCAAAAGGCGCAAACGGTCCCGGGAAAAGGGTAAGACGACACCCGTGGGGATACCGTGCGTGAGGCCGCAAAGTGATATGAGGTGTTACCGGCTAGATCGATGTGACATCGAGTCGGGGTCCTGACAGCGTTGGCATCAGAGCTGGACTGCCTGTAGGTTCTCCAAGCCAAACTGGTCGATGTTGAGTCTAGAAATTCTTTAGTTATATGTAGGGGAATTGTTTGTGGGTTGGAACGTAAGGCTCTTTTTACTCCTTTATCTTATGACATTCTGATCTGAGTCAGTCCATTCTTCCACCAGGGACTAAGGAATTAGGATCTGTTCTCTCTATCACGATCACGTGTTACTAATCAGTAGTACCTTATAGGTTTGATGGATACAAGCCTAGTTCAGTTCTACTACCACCTTATGTTGTTAGAATGGTTTCAGAACTTTGATATGATGATGTTGAGTATGTACGAAATCCTTTGTCAAATGTCTCAAAATCCTTTTTGAGCATTTACAGCTGTTATGCTGCCGAAATTTTGTTAGAAACTCTAATGCCTTTGCATTATGACTGTGCTTTCAGATGGCCACTCGCGACCTCAATCAAGTGGTTCGCCTGACTCGATGTCTAGATGTACCCGGCCATACTGCCAAGTTGGTCAGGGTAATGACTGAGGCTGGATACCGCTGGTATCCCGAGTACACGGTCGAAGAGCAATTCCGAGATTTTAATCAAAGCCAGTATCTCTGCACTGTCAGGATATTTCCATCTTATCCTGGATCCACCGAGCCTCTTCACTGCTCCTATGGACTCGGGGTTACTATTGAGATGGCTGTGCAGGACGCCGCCTACTCTATGATGACCATTATGCGAGTCAGATCTGGTCTATTTCGGGACTCTGATTTCTGGTATATGCCAGGATCACTTCCGGGAGCACAAGGGTATCTCCAGGCTATTTATGCTGACCCCACTCAGGAGGATTCACGGACTCGCACCACTGCTGAGATGCTCGAGGATAAGGACCGTGAAAATCGGGCCTTAAGGTTAGAGCTCTTCAATACCCGTGCTGACCATTGGGCTACTTTGACTCGGTTCGCACCGGCGGTGCAAGCTGGATATTCAGATATGCGCGATCTCTATCCTGTGAGATCTGCTCTGCCGGACGTGATGGTTTGGCGTGATGTAGGAGGCATCACCCCACCTCGCGGTCCCCGCAGGCCACCGTCTGTTGGTCCAAGGCCTCATCCTAGCCCCTATGGTCCACAAGCTCCGCGAGACCGTCTGTTTCCGGATGATCATGTTGAACTTCCAGGCTATGGAGGTGACTTCTACGAGGACTACTACGGATCGGTCTGAGTTAGTGGTAGTATCACTAGTTCGCACTAGCTGTGTCTTCTATCGTCCCGCGTGACTCGTGGGATATGGCCTAGTTTGTACTCCTTCCGGAGGTGTAGAAAAATAATGTATAGGAGCTTGGGATGCCTTCGATAAGATGTAATCCTCTTTCACCGTAATAGTACTTTGTTTGGTCTTGTACTAAACCCTGTATGGTGTGTATGACGATGGAATAAAGAAGCAGTTTCTGTATTTACCATGTCATACGGATGATCATCTTGCATTTCGAGTTATACCTTACATTTTATATCCTATGTCGGAATTTTATCATCCTGACTAAATCATTGTCCTGCTACCTAGGATGGTCAACACGCGCGCTAACCCTGCTTCCCAAGAGCAGGCCGAAGGCAGTGAAGCCAGGGATGCAAATCTGCCTCATCCTCCTTCACTAGCCGAGGTTATGATGGAAGCTGAGAGAAACAAGCGGGAGACCAACCGTTTGTTGGAGCGTATTGAACAGAACACAGCACACCATCAGAGGACTAACGTGGTGTCACTCAGTGATTTTATCAAATTACATCCACCCACGTTCCACCACTCCGTCGAGCCTCTCGACGCTGATGACTGGCTTCGCAGTATCTCTCATAAACTGCGTTCCGCGCTGGTAGCGGAGGCTGACAAGGTCACCTTTGCTGCATATCATCTTGAAGGCCCCGCCAGTCTATGGTGGGAGAATTATGGAGCTATGCGCCCAGCGGGCCATGTCACTACTTGGGCTGAGTTCAGCGAGGCTTTCCGTGAACATCACATTCCGGAGGGTCTCATGGACCGTAAACGTGAAGAATTTTGCAGTTTCACCCAAGGCCGACTTTCTGTGGATGCCTATAGCAGGGAGTTTGGTAATCTCGCCCGATATGCAACTGAGGAAGTGTCTACTGATGCCAAGAAGCAAGCAAGGTTCCGTAAGGGCCTTAGTCCTGAGCTTCGCCGCGACCTCCGTCTGCATGAGTGCACATCTTTTCAAAAACTTGTCAACAAAGCCATCAGTGCTGAAACTGGTCAGACTGACTATGACGCAACACGCAAGCATGGCCGTGACATGGGTTCCTCATCCGGTGCTGGTCCTCAGAAGCGCCGTGTGTGGGTACCCAACACCGCCCTGCCACCCAGGTTCACACCGAGGCCATCTTTCCAGGCGCCTCGCCCCGTTCAACAGTCTGCTCCAGCCAAGCCCTATGGGGGTCCAATCAATAATGCTCCTCCACGTACCAGTTCCGTGACTTGTTTCAAATGTGGGGAATCTGGTCACTATATGCGTGAGTGCCCCCAGACCAACCCCAATCAATCTGCTAAAGCTGTTGGCCGTGGCAAGCCGACAGGGAAAGTGTTCCACGCCAAGCCGGCCACCGCTACACGTGGCCATGTCAACTGTATCTCTGCCGAAGAAGCTCAAGAGGCTCCCAACGTCGTTCTCGGTACGCTTCTTGTTAATTGCCACCCGGCATCTGTTCTTTTCGATACAGGAGCCTCTCATTCTTTTATATCTAAAAATTATGCTCGTTTGCATAACGTTGCATTCTGTGACTTGCCATCCACTATGGAAATTTCTACCCCTGGTTCTAGATGGCAGACCTCTAGGGTAAGTTATGGAAATGAAATCCAAGTCGACAGACTTGTTTTCCTTGCGTCTTTGATAGCCCTTAAATCTTCAGATATTAATATCATTCTGGGTATGGACTGGATGTCAGCTCATCATGCCCAAATTGATTGCTTCTCTAGGACTGTTCAACTCACCCATCCTTCGGGGAAGATAGTCAATGTCTTGAACCGAATAGCCAAGCGACAATTATATTCTCTTAACGCCAGCCCTTTGCCAGACCTTGAGGACGTGCCGGTAGTCCGTGACTTCCCGGATGTCTTTCCAGAGGAATTGCCAGGTGTTCCACCTGACAAGGATGTTGAGTTCGTAATCGACCTCATCCCCGGAACCGTTCCGATTGCTAGAAGACCCTATAAGATGGCACCCCTAGAACTAGCCGAGCTTAAGAAACAACTCGATGAGTCCTTGAAAAAGGGTTTCATCCGACCTAGCTCATCTCCGTGGGCTTGCCCCGTTCTATTCGTTAAGAAGAAGGATGGTACGGACCGGATGGTTGTAGATTACCGACCTGTCAATTTGGTCACAATCAAGAACAAATATCCACTTCCCAGGATCAACGACCTGTACGATCAGCTCGCTGGATCCTCAGTCTTCTCCAAGATGGATTTGAGGTTGGGCTACCATCAAATCAAAATCAGAAACGGGGACATTCCTAAAACGGCCTTTGTTACTCGTTATGGCCAATACGAGTACACCGTCATGTCCTTCGGTTTAACCAACGCTCCAGCCACCTTTTCTCGGTTAATGAACTCAACCTTCATGGAGTATTTGGATAAATTCGTCGTTGTTTACCTCGATGATATACTCATCTACTCCAAGAACGAGGAAGAACATGCCGAACATCTAAGGCTAGTGTTGAAGAAACTTCGAGAGCATCGCCTTTATGCCAAATTTTCTAAATGTGAATTCTGGTTGTCAGAAGTGACCTATCTGGGTCATGTAATATCTGGTAAAGGTATTGCTGTTAACCCTGAGCGAGTTCAAGCCGTCCTTAATTGGACTCCACCTGAATCGGTCAAGCAAGTTCGGAGTTTTCTAGGCTTAGCGAGCTATTGTCGTCGCTTTGTCGAGAACTTCTCCAAAGTTGCTAAACCTCTAACCGAACTCCTCAAGAAAGATAAGAAGTTCGAATGGACTCCACCATGTGAGCACAGCTTTCAGGAACTGAAAAGACGCCTGACCTCTGCTCCCGTGCTGGTACCGCCAGACTTCTCCAAGGACTTTGTTATCTACTGCGACGCCTCGCGACAAGGACTAGGTTGCATTCTTATGCAAGATCGACACGTAATTGCTTACGCTTCACGGAAATTGCACCCACATGAGGAGAATTATCCTACTCATGATCTAGAGCTTGCAGCCGTAGTCTATGCACTTAAGACCTGGCGACATTACCTCCTCGGTAACCGTTGCGAAATATTCACTGATCACCAAAGTCTGAAGTACATTTTCACCCAACCGGATTTGAATCTCAGGCAGAGACGTTGGGTTGAATTGATCACAGACTTCGACTTAGGAATAACCTACACCCCAGGGAAAGCCAACGTCATGGCTGATGCGCTAAGTCGTAAATCTTATTGTAACAACCTGATGTTACAACAAAGTCAACCGCTTCTCCATGAGGAATTTCGGAAGCTTAACCTTCACATTGTTCCTCAAGGTTTTCTTTCCACCTTGGTAGCAAAACCTACTCTTACGGATCAAATCATCGCTGCCCAAAAGCGAGATAAGGGAATATCTAAAATCAAAGAGAACATTGCTAGCGGAGGTGCTAGTTGTTTCTCCACAAATGATCATGGTGTTGTGTACTTTGAGAACCGTCTAGTGGTTCCCAAGAACCAGCATCTACGGCAGTTGATCCTTAAAGAAGCTCATGAATCTCCTCTCACTATTCATCCCGGTAGTACTAAGATGTATCAGGACCTACGCCAGAGGTTCTGGTGGACTAGGATGAAGAGAGAAATTGCTCAGTTTATTGATAATTGCGACGTCTGTCGTCGTGTAAAAGCAGAGCATCAACGGCCTGCTGGCACCCTTCAACCCTTAGCTATTCCTGAATGGAAATGGGATAAAATTGGTATGGATTTCATTACCGGTTTTCCCAGGACCAAGAGAGGGAATAATGCTATTTTCGTCGTGGTCGATCGTCTTTCCAAAGTAGCTCATTTCCTACCTGTTCGTGAGAGTATAACCGCTAGCCAGCTGGCAGACTTATACATCTCCCGAATAGTGTCCCTCCATGGTGTTCCTTTGGAAATTAACTCGGATCGAGGAAGTCTTTTCACCTCTCGATTTTGGGAAAGCTTCCAAAATGCTATGGGAACTCGTCTCTCCTTTAGCACCGCTTTCCACCCTCAGTCGAGTGGTCAAGTGGAACGCGTCAACCAGATTCTAGAAGACATGCTTCGAGCCTCTGTTATCTCTTTCGGAATGGACTGGGAGAAGTGCCTTCCATTTGCCGAATTCGCTTACAACAACAGCTATCAATCTAGCTTGGGTAAAGCCCCTTTTGAAGTTCTCTATGGACGACGATGTCGAACACCCCTTAACTGGTCAGAGACCGGGGAAAGACAATTCTTTGGCCCAGATATGATTCAGGAAGCAGAAGAACAAGTTCGTATCGTTCGTGAAAAGTTGAAAACAGCCCAATCTCGTCAAAAGAGTCAATATGACCGAAAACATAAGGCTATGACTTTCGAGGTTGACGAGAAGGCTTATCTTCGGGTCACCCCTCTGAAGGGAACCCATCGTTTCGGTATCAAAGGCAAATTGGCTCCTCGTTACATTGGACCTTTTCGCATTCTTGCCAAACGAGGAGAAGTTGCCTACCAGTTGGAACTACCTCCGCACCTCTCCAGAGTTCACGATGTCTTCCATGTTTCTCAACTCAGGCGTTGCTTCTCGGATCCTATCCGTGGAGTGGACCACGAAACGCTTGATCTCCAAGATAATCTTACATATCGAGAGTACCCCATTCGTATCCTCGATCAAGCCGAACGTACCACGCGACGTCATAACATCAAGTTTCTCAAAGTTCAATGGTCGCACCATTCTGAAGATGAAGCAACCTGGGAAAGGGAGGATCGTCTTCGACTCGAGTATCCCGCCTTCTTCCCGGAGGAACCCAAATCTCGGGACGAGATTCTTTTGAGTGGGGGTGAGTTGTCACATCCTAGCTAGCCATGCATTAGAGTGTTGCATCATGTTTACTCTTTCATCAGAAACTTGAAATGGGGATCTGTGAAACCCTCAGAATCTTTTTGAAAATGATCCAAATAAAAATTTCTCCAAAAAGGTCCAAGAAAATGCTCATGTTGCTCTCTGAAAATATTGACAGAGATAATAATCAAACCAATATTTTTAAGAGCTCATAGGTATTTATTTTGGGCATTTGGAATTAATGCATAAATATTTGCTTTGGAAATATATTAATCATATATATTAATATATGTCCAAATATTATGCCATTTATAAAGGAGCTCTGAAATAATATATCTAGCCCCTGCAAAAATTGGCATAAGTTAAATAAATGATTTAATATTTTTTTTAAATCAAAACAAATGTCAGAAATTAGAAAAACAGAAATAATTAACAGGAGGAGCTTACCTGGGCTCCTCCACTGTGCGGCCCAGCCAGCTGGCTGGCCCAGCCAGCAGCCGGCCCAGCCCACCTCCCTCCTCTGTCGTCTTCGTCCCGACAGAGGGAGGGGAGTGTGGCCGGCGCGCGCGCGCGCCACCGCGCCACGCCACCTCTCTCCTTGCCTGCCTGCCCTCCCCTCCTCGCCTCGATGCCCCTGGATGACGCCACGCCTCTCCCCCTGCTCTCTCTCACTCTCCCCCCGGCTCTCCCTCCTCCCCTCGCTCTCTCTCTCACACAGCTGAACCCCCCGTCGCCGCCGTTCGCCATAGCAGCCATCTCCGGCCACCCCTCGCTTCCCCGACTAGCTCAGAAGCTCCGCCACGACCCCCTCTTCCTCCCCACCGCTCCACAGCTCCCCGGAAGCCCTGCATCGCCGCCACGTCGCCGTTCCCCTCTTCGGGCTCCGACCATCGTCGCCGTCGAATTCGTCGTCTCCAGCGCGTCCCCGAGCCCGCTAACCATCCCTACAGCTCCGCGGTGAGCCCCCGGATCGTTTCCCCCTTCTCCCCTGGTCTCTCCCGACCTCTAGGCCATAGCCCCACCTTGGCCGAGAGCTCCACGCCGCCGGCGATGTCGCCGTCGTGGCCACGGTCACCGTAGCACCCAACCGAGCACACTATCGTGCTCCACACCTCACTAGGGGTACGCAGCACGCGCTAACGCCTCCCCAAACCCCCTGCAACACCGATCCCGACCGCACCCGAACTCCGGCGGCCGCAGCCGAGCTCGCCGCCGTCGACTCCGGCCACCCCAGGCCCAGCCACCACCACCGTTCGACGCGCGGGAGCAAGAGCTTTCCAACGAGCCCAAGCACGGCCTCTCCCGTGCCCTATAGCGCGATTCCGCATCGCGCCGCCGTCTCGGGCCTCGCCGGCGTTACGTCGCCGGTGGGTTTGACCCACTTTGACCAACGGCAGGACACCCCCTGAGTCCCTGACAGGTGGGCCCAGCCCTTTAGCTAATTAGGATTAGCGCTAACCACTGTTAGTTAACCCCATGACACTGACTAGTGGGCCCCAGCGCCACTAATTAGTAATTAGGATTAAATTAACTCTGTTTAACCCCCCCTGTCACTGACGTGTGGGCCCCACACGTTAGGTTTGACTTCAGCCAGCCGCACTTGACCACTGACGTCATGCTGACGTCATGCTGGCGCAATAATTATAATTTCTGGATTTAATTTAAATCAGGAAATTCCAGAATATTATTTAAACTTCAAAAATTCATAACTTTTATTCTGTAACTCCAAATTGGACAAATTATATATGAAAAATGATCAGAAAAATCCAATCTATCCATCTGTACTATTTTCATGCATGATCAAACAAGTTAAATTGATGTTTTAAGCAGAACAAGGAAAAGCACTTTAAAAGGCCATGTTTGAGTTTGAAATTTGAATCTATGATTCAAATTTGTTCAAACCCTTCTGGTTTTAGTTGCATTAGCCCAACACACTCATATTGCCATGTTTCATGCATGCATCATATTGTTGCACATTGTTTGGTGATGCTTGTGTATCAATGTCCTTTGCGACAGGTTCTGCCTCCGAAGAGTACCGTGATTACCCTAACGAAGAACCGTATCAGTGCATCGAACCATCAGGCAAGCAACCAACCATTTGATCATATCGATACAATCCCATGTTCTCGCTCCTGCTCTCTTTTACTGCATTAAGACAACGCGTTTCAAACTGCTGTGTGCTACGGTAGTTGAACCCATTTCCTCTGCATGACCTGTCATTGCCACAGTAACTAGATGAAACCCACTAGCATGTGTAGGAGTTGATTGAGCCATGTGTATGTGTTGTTCCTACCTTGCTATGCCTGCTATGCTTAGAGTCGTGTCATGTCTGGTTCATCTGGGTGATGGGCTAGAGTGAAATGTTAATGTCGGTAATGAGAGTGGTGTGGTGAACACGATTTGGTAAAGGTATCGATGAGAGGCCATGTAGGAGTACATGGTGGGTTGTTTCATTGAAGCCGACCTTAAGCACTGAGATCTGTATATTTGATTTAAGATACAGCTACTACCATGCATTGGGCCCTGAAATATGACCCCGCTCGACTTCTTATTCACCCTAGCTCTCTGTCCAGGAGTTGCAAGTAGTTTCTGGTGTTTGTAGCCTACTGGAGGCCGTGGACAGCGCTGACCGTAGGGGTGGGCTGTGATGCGGTAGGTACGTGGCCGGGTGTACCGAATACCCGTTAGGTATCTCGGGAACCCTGTTCACATCGTTCGGGGCCGTATGGGAAACCTCGGCCAGACTCCCTGCGGATGGAACCTGAATAGGCGATAAACCTGGACTAGAGGCTTAAGTGTTTAGGTAGGTCGTGGTCTACACCCACGTCGGCTTTCGCTTGAAGTCTGCCGAGCACATGTCGTGTGCAGACGCTAAGTGGTGGAAACATGTATGAAGAAGTACACCCCTGCAGGGTTAACATGATCTATTCGAATAGCCGCGTCCGCGGTAAAGGACTACTTGGTTGCCTATACAGTTCATAGACAAGTAAATGGAAACTACTAAAAGCCTCAAGATAAGTGTGAGTGCCGAGGATGGCTCTTCCGTAGGAAGACGGAGGTGGATCCTCGGTAGTGTATTGAAGTGGTGAGTAGTGGACTCGTGTGCGCAAAAACCATTTCAAGTTGGAGTATCGTAAGATAGCCTAGCCAAGAGTCAAAGCTGGCTTGCTGCAATAACTCCACCAACCCTTCTTGATAATATGCATGTATGTAGGATCTGATGTAAGTCTTGCTGAGTACCTTTGTACTCATGTTGCTATAATCTACATTTTTACAGAAGACGCTACAACCCCTTCTGATGGGTTCTATGTAGACGTTGACATCAACGAGTAGGCTAAAGACCCAGGTGGTGACCCTGAGCTTGTGATGGACCACGTAGTATAGCTAGGCTTTCCAAGCCTCTTTTATTTTACTAGTTGTCTGTACTCAGACAAGTTACTTCCGCTGCTGGTTTGTATGACTGTATGACTTGTATGTTGGGTCATGAGACCCGTACCTTTGTGTATGTTATGTATGGCTCCCTGAGCCTTAAATAAAGTACTTGTGTCATAGAGTCATGTTGTGATGCTTCGTTGTATTTGCACATATCGAGCATATTGTGTGTATGATTGAAATGCTTGGTATGTGTGGGATCTGACCATCTAGTTGTTTATCTTTAGTAGCCTCTCTTACCGGGAAATGTCTCCTAGTGTTACCGCTGAGCCATGGTAGCTTGCTACTGCTCTGGAACACTTAGGCTGGCCGGCATGTGTCCTTCTTCGTTCCTGTGTCTGTCCCTTCGGGGAAATGTCACGCTTTGAGTACCGGAGTCCTGTTAGCCCGCTACAGCCCGGTTTACCGGAGTCCTGTTAGCCCAGTGCTACAGCCCGGACCCACTTGCTGATGACCGACACGTTCGAAGCTGGGTCATGGATGCCTGTCCCTGTAAGTCTGTGCCACTTTGGGTTTACGACTAGTCATGTCAGCCCGGGCTCCTTATCATATGGATGCTAGCGACACTATCATATACGTGAGCCAAAAGGCGCAAACGGTCCCGGGAAAAGGGTAAGACGACACCCATGGGGATACCGTGCGTGAGGCCGCAAAGTGATATGAGGTGTTACCGGCTAGATCGATGTGACATCGAGTCGGGGTCCTGACAGGATTGCCGGCAAAACATTAAGATACCTGTTTTTTTTAATTCTATTAAATCCAGAACTCGTCTGAAATTCATGAAACTTGGCATGGTATCATGGAGCGGCATCAACATGTCGTGGTAAAAAAGTTGTCCCATTTGGGGCAGGTTTGGGTATAAGCTTCTCACAAACCAAAGCTTCTCACAACAAGCTTGATGGTTTCGATACGGAACGTGCCACCTTTGGGGACGAAACGATATCTATTGCCTCTTAGTTCCTTCAAAAAATTGCTAGTGCCAACATAGAACAACAAAAGTGTTGTGTTGAGTTTTGGAATTTTTCGGGGTTCCTTTCGACATTTTTATACATTAAATGGTTTTTAGTCATTTAATGTGCATAATTCAAATTTGAAATACATGCACATGCTCCAGTGCATATAAATTGGTTGAAAAGTCAAATTTGTTTCCTTGGGTGCATGCTTAGGCCCCATGCAAGAAATGGGAATGAATTTCAAACACCAGGGCACTGTTGATCGCCAGCAAAACATTGAGATGCCTGTTTTTTCAATTCTAGTAAATCCAGAACTCGTCTGAAATTCATGAAACTTGGCATGGTATCATGGAGCAGCATCAACATGGCGTGGTAAAAAAATTCCCATTTGGGGCAGATTTGGGTATAAGCTGCACACAAACCAGAGCTTCTCACAACAAGCCTGATGGTTTCCATACGGAACGTGCCACCTTTGGGGACAAAACGATATCCTTTGCCTCTTATTGCTTTCAAAAAAATTCTAGTGCAGTGTTGTGTTAAGTTCTCGAATTTTTCGGGGTTCGTTTGGACATTTTCATACATTAACTGGGTTTTCTAGGCATTTTATGTAAATAATTCATATTTGAAATACATGCACATGCTCCAGTGCATATAAATTGGTTGAAAAGTCAAATTTGTGTCCTTGGGTGCATGCTTAGGCCCCATGCAAGAAATGGGAATGAATTTCAAACACCAGGGCACTGTTGATCGCCGGCAAAACATTGAGATGCCTGTTTTTTCAATTCTAGTAAATCCAGAACTTGTCTGAAATTCATGAAACTTTGCATGGTATCATGGAATTGTATCAACATGCCGTGGTAAAAAATTTGTCCCATTTGGGTCAGGTTTGGGTATAAGCTTCTCACAAACAAGAGCTTCTCACAACAAGCCTGATGGTTTCAGTACGGAATGTGCCACCTTTGGGGACGAAATGATATTGTAAGATCCCAAAATTCTAATTTTTGGAATGTTATATTAAATAGATAGTTTTGTTTGATTGTTGTGTGATTGATTGACTGAAATTGAGTGAAATTCGAAACTTTTTGAAAGTTAAATGTGAGGGAATAAAAGGACTTTCCCAAACTTTCATTTTGCTTTTATGATCTCCGCGAATTCAAATTCTTTTAAAATACAAAACCCTACAAAGAAGATGACATGACTTCTTCCATTTAAATAAATGAAAAGGGTTTTTGAAAATATTTGAAATTTATTTGGAAATATTTTCCAACTCAGAAACTTTATGCAACTCAATGAATTTCACGGGAGAAGATAAAATGACTTCTTCGAAACATATGAAATATGAGTTGGAAGTTTCAAAATAATTAATTTCAAAGTCCCATTGAAATTATTTTCAATTTGGGGTTATTTGGTTTTTATTCAAATTATTTTCCTCCAAAAATAAAATATATGGAAAATAGGGTAAAATGATTCCCTAGATCAGAAAATTGGAGAGAAATAATTATGAAATCATTTTGGTATTTCTAAAATAATATTTATTGGGTTTTATTGTAGAAGTAGCACTGTTTGTAATATTTGAATTTTTGTGGATTTTATTTGACACTAGGAAAATGTTCACGTTGTGGAAAATCTTTTTCTGAAACTTTATATATAATATGCCTATATAAAATTTTATTTTATTTTAGTTATTCTTTTTTTCATTTCTGTTTCTAAAAAAACTGCGCGTGCGCCTGGAACTAACTGTCGCCTACATGCGCAGCATAGTGGCATCACGCGCCTCACCATTTTATTTTTTTCTTCTCTCCTACATAGGACAAGCCCAGCCAACTTTTTTTACCAAATTTTGTTTAAAAAAGAAAAACTACAACGCGCGGTCAGGCCTAACTTTTAGCCCATGATTTTTTTCAAATTTCATCTACGTAAGTATATGTTTAGTCCCATATTGCCCATAAACCTCCTTTTCACCTATAAATATAGACCCATAGAGCCTCCAAAAACCATCCGATTCGGGTTAAATCAATATTGTTTCCTCTTTGGCGGGACTTCTGAAAATTGTTTTCTCTCTCTGAAATCGTCTTTTCTCTGCCTTAATTTTTTTAACCGTAGCTATTTTTCTCCCGTAAAACAGGTTGGCCCTGATTTTTCAAATAGCCATAACCTTTTACTCGTTCATCCAAATTAGATGAAACCAGAGCCTATAGTTGAATGGATGGCAAGGAGTAACCCATTGGAAAGAATTTAAGTTGACTTTGCCAAAGTCTCAGTTTGTGTCCCAGAAATTGAAGCCTGATGTAAGTGATATGAAGAAACCTTGTGCATGCAAGCTCTATGGAGAAATAGGATACAACCATAGAGAACACAAGGGATGAATGCCCTAATTGTGAAGGAAGTCACCCAGATGAAGAATGCCACTAGGCAGGTAACTTGTTTCTTGTGTGAAGGGACTACCCACTACCCTGCTCAGTGTCACATTTACACCATGGTACAAAGAACCATCCACAAGAAGAAAGAAGCAATGAAAGGAGTCCTCATGGAAATTTTAGAAGAAACTGTGATGAAGGAAGAGGTGAAGGACACACCTGAAGAAGACCCAATTAAACCCTACACCAAGTCATGCTATTCATGTGGAGAAGAAGGACACATCTTCCAGAATTGTATGAATGGGGATCTAGTAGAATTCCCGACAGAGGAAGTAGAGTATGACCCACAGGAAATAGAAGCCCTGATTGGAACGGAAAAGTCCAGGAGGAGAAGTAGATTGGATATCAGGAAGGACCTGAGCCATATCACCTGTTTCAGGTGCAAGGAGTCAGGGCAGTACATCAGCAGTTGCCCAAAAAGGAAGCCGAGGACCCAAGGAGGCTATGTAATCATGAGAAACCTCAAGACTTCTCAGAAGTAATATGTTTTTGTTGTAATGAAGCAGGGCACTTTGCCAGAGATTGTCCCAAGGAGAAGGAGACTTGTGATAATTAGTTATGTTTGTGAGAAGTATAGTAGTAGTAGTGAGAACATTTTCCTTTATATTGAGGTGTTGAGTTGAGGCATGTAATGAAGTGCAGGAGATTGTAATACTTTGAGAATCAATAAAGTTAGTATCGTGGGTACTATTTGGAATTTTATGAGTTGTTACTCTATGGAGAAAGATTTGACCATTTTCGAGGATATGAGAAATATGGTCTATGGAAGAATTTGTGCATTTTACGGGTGGTAGTACCCTGCGAGGACACTTGACCCATGGAAAGGAGAATGATATGCCATGGAGTGGATTTCAGACAAAATAAGTATGAGTTTTGTCTCGATATGTGGGGTATCCCAAGAGTATGAAGAGATGAAGTACTATTGGATATAAAGGAGGTAGAGTGTTGGTATTGTGGAGCAATTGTAATCCCATGATGAATCTGAGTAATCATGTCTTAGCTTGGTAAAATAGAAGGAAGGGAGGCAGTACAATTGTAAGGATTTAAGAATGCTAGGAAGCTGGATGTTGGAATAATGATCAGTTGCCCCGATGATGATTTCAAGGTTGGCAAGTGATGAGATGGGCCATAACCCATAACCCATGGGCCCCAGGATCTGCCAAGAAGCAAGCACACTTTTGCTAAAGGAAATACCCTGGAAGAAGATACGACTTTATCAACGGACGATCTTATAGGAGTAACGCAAAAACCTGAGAGTTGTGAAGGAACGATAGATGTTTGTTTGGCTTGCAGAATCAATGGATTTATCCGAACTTAGTTCGTTGACAAGAGAAATTCTGCAATGCTTGCGAGGATGACCGAGTGTTAGAATGCGAGATTCACTAAACCATGTACAAGGTAATGATTGGGGTGCGGGATGGATTGATCACCATACCGACTTTCTCTTATTATTTGCCTTGCTATATGGGATGGTACATCTGAGTGACTTACCCATAGTAGAGCGACGACGATCGAAACATTGTTTAAACCTTAGAATGGTACGACAATTTTTCCCTTGTACAAGGCAACTGTTGCCAATCGTAGGTCATACGGTGAGGATGAAGCCTAGACCCATTTCTTGCAGGAGAAACCATAAATTGATGACCACCATGAGATATCGATAATTGTTTAGTATTGGCACCAGACCTGTCAGTTAAGAAGACCTAGTGACACGAGAACCTTACCAAGGTGAAAGGACAGAAGAATTGCACTAAAGGTTATGCCACTACCAGAAGAGCCCAGAGAAGGAATTTTACCGAGAATTTGAGAAGACCAACATTGTCAACGATAAGGATGGAGTATATGAGTTTTGATGGAACCGTAACCATGCTTCTAAGGGTGGTAGCACCAGAGACACCGGAGATGATCGATGGATTTTGAGAAGGCCCTCGAAACCTAACCTATTTCTTTCTAGCCTCTCCGAATCTCGAGGACGAGATTCATTTTAAGGATGGTAGGTTTGTAACATCCCAAAATTCTAATTTTTGGAATGTTATATTAAATAGATAGTTTTATTTGATTGTTGTGTGATTGATTGACTGAAATTGAGGGAAATTCGAAACCTTTTGAAAGTTAAATGAGAGGGAATAAAAGGACTTTCCCAAACTTTCATTTTGCTTTTATGATCTCCGTGAATTCAAATTCTTTTCAAATACAAAACCCTAGAGAGAAGATGACATGACTTCTTCCATTTAAATTAATGAAAAGGGGTTTTGAAAATATTTGAAATTTATTTGGAAATATTTTCCAACTTAGAAACTTTATGCAACTCAATGATTTTCATGAGAGAAGATAAAATGACTTCTTCGAAACATATGAAATATGTGTTGGAAGTTTCAAAAGAATTAATTTCAAAGTCCCATTGAAATTATTTTCAATTTGGGGTTATTTGGTTTTTATTCAAATTATTTTCCTCCAAAAATAAAATACATAGAAAATAGGATAAAATGATTCCCTATATCAGAAAATTGGAGAAAAATAATTTTGGTATTTCTAAAATGATTTTTATTGGGTTTTATTGTAGAAGTAGCACTATTTGAGTTATTTTAATTTTTGTGGATTTTATTTGACACTAGAAAAATGTTCATGCTGTAGAAAATCTTTTTCTGAAAACTTTGATATATAATATGCCTATATAAAGTTTTATTTTATTTTCGTTATTCTTTTTTTCCTTTTCTGTTTCTAAAAAAACTATGCGTGCGCTTGGAACTAATTGTCGCCTACGTGCGCAGCATAGTGGCATCGGGCGCCTCATCATTTTTTTTCTCTCCTACATGGGCCAGCCGAGTCAACCTTTTTCGATTGAATTTTGTCTAAAAAAGAAAAACTACAGCACGCGGTCGGGTCTAACTTTTAGCCCATGATTTTTTCAAATTTCATATACGTACGTATATGTTTAGTCCCATATTGCCCCTAAACCTCCTTTTCACCTATAAATATATAGACCCATAGAGCCTCCAAAAATCATCCAAATCGGGTTAAATCAATATTTTGGTTTGACTAGATTCATTAAAAAAATATTTTTTTCCTTTTCGGCGGGACTTCTGAAAATTGTTTTCTCTCACCGAAATCGTCTTTTCTCTGCCTTAATTTTTTTTAGCCGTAGCTATTTTTCTCCCGTAAAACAGCTTCGCCTTGATTTTTCAAATAGCCATAACTTTTTACTCGTTCATCCAAATTAGAAGAAACCAACGCTTATAGTTTTGTCTTGTTTTCACCTATCCAGTGAACTTGTCACATCAACTTTTTGAAATTTTCAAATTTTGAAATTTGTTCAAATTCATATTCGAACTTCTTTTGTTCATAACTTGAGTTTTATAACTCTGATTTAGTTGATTATTTTTGCAAATCGAAGATCTTGACTTAAACTTTCTGATAAGGCCAATTTCACCCAATTTTGGTACTGTTAGAAATTGTTTTCTGTTGTAAGATCTAATTGCTTGTTTTCGAAGTTTTCCGAAGTCGTTTCTTCGATTCTTTTGCATGAGTGCTTATGTATGTAATTGCTTGCTTACGATAGATTGACCGGAGTGTGACGAGTAGAACTATCAGGAGTTATGAGTGCGAATCATCTTCATCAATAGTACGAGGCAAGTTCACACTTTGATCATATCCCTTTCATACCCAGTTTTTATGCATTAGTTTCACCCTCAAACATTGCATGAGTAGGATTGATAACATGTGGGTAATTGGAAGTAGTTGATGAGGTAGGCACCTATTGTCCTGCATTCAAACCTTGGGAGTTATTTTTACGTTATGCTCATACTGCTATGCTATGCTAGTAGACGTGGATGGTTGAGTGATTCATGATAGATGTGAGTGTTATTATTTAATGGTTAACTTAAGGTGGACACTTTAATACACATCTGGGTGGAATGGTAGGGGCACCCTGGAGCACCCAGTGGTTTGCCCGGGCACCTGGAGAACCGAGTGCTTTCCCAAGGGGATCCCGGAGGACCCGTGTGATCACCCCATGGAATGCCACCCAGGCTCAAAGGGATCATAAGATTATTCATGCTAGAAACTTCCGTGTGCAGCCACAAGCCATTATGGGCTCTGGCACGATTGAGTAAGTTGCATGACCTCTTCCAGTGGTAGGCTAGCAGATGTAGGGGATGTAGGTTGGTATGGTCTATCTGGGGTTAGAGTTAATGCTTCTGAAAGACTGTGTCTCGGTCATCCGTTTCTCAAACACTAGGTAGTGCGAGAAATCCAACGGAGGAGATCGAGTCTTGTGCGGAAAAGTGCACAAACCTCTACAGAGTGTACAAACTAATCATGATTAGCCGTGTCCCCAGTAGTGGACATCTTGAGTATTTGGTTCTTGAATTATCATGTTGATCTCATCACTTTACTTAATTAATTTGTTGGCTTATAATTATTACTTTGGGATGGAGTTGGAGGAACCTTCTCAATGCTTTCAACCAACTTTGTAGTTACATAAAATATTTTCCTTTGTTGTAGGGAAAAATTGGCTTTATGCAAAAATAAACTTAGAGCTTTCCACCAGCCAAATATGCATGTAGTGATAGTTATTTTTCATCATTATCCTACGGTGTGAATTTGCCAGTACATTCATTGTAGTGACCCTTTGTGGCTGCAACGTCCCATGTTGCAGGATTCTTACGACGAGTAAGTGATACATTAGGGTTACGATTTGTACACTCAACTTTGCCGTTGGTGTTGACGGGAATCCAAAACCTTGTTGTTACTTCCGCTATATGGATTGAGGTAATAGTATTTATGTTACTTTATACATGTGATTTACCTTTGTTATAAATCCTCGAGTACTGTGTGTCAGCATACCGATCCAGGGATGACACTTAAGCACAGAGACTCGATCCATTTGGGTCGGGTCGCTATAGATTTTTGTTGCCTCTTATTTCTTTAAAAAAATCTAGTGCCAACATAGAACAACATGACGGTTGTGTTTAGTTTTGGCATTTTTCAGGGTTCATTTGGACATTTCTATACATTAACAGGGTTCTCTAGGCATTTTACGTGCATAATTAAAATTTGAAATACATGCACATGCTACAGGGAATATAAATTGGTTGAAAAGTCAAATCCGTGTCCTTGGGTGCATGCTTAGGTCTCATGAAAGAAATGGGAATGAATTTCAAACACCATGGCACTGTTTATTGCCGGCAAAACATTGAGATACCTATTTTTTAAATTCTAGTAAATCCACAACTTGTTTGAAATTCTTGAACTTGGCATGGTATCATGAACGACATCAACATGCCATGGTAAAAAAATTATCCCACTTGGGGCAGGCTTGGGTATAAGCTTCTCACAAACCAGAGCTTCTCGCAACAAGCCTGATGGTATCAGTACGAACGTGCCACCTTTGGGAACGAAACGACATCTGTTGCCTCTTATTGCGTTCAAAAAAATTCTAGTGCCAACATAAAACAACATGAGTGTTGTGTTAAGTTTCGGAATTTTTCGGGGTTCGTTTGGACATCTTTATAAATTAACTGGGTTTTCTACGCATTTTATGTGGATAATTCAAATTTGAAATACATGCACATGCTCCAGGGCATATAAATTGGTTGAATGTCAAATCTATGTCCTTGGGTCCATGCTTAGGTCCCATGCAAGAAATGGGAATGAATTTCCAACACCAGGGCATTGTTTATTGCCGGCAAAACATTGAGATACCTATTTTTTAAATTCTATTAAATCCACAACTCGTCTGAAATTCTTGAACTTGGCATGGTATCATGGAACGACACCAACATGCCATGGTAAAAAAATGCCCCATTTGGGGCAGGTTTGGGTATAAGCTTCTCACAAACCAGAGCGTCCCACAATAAGCCCGATGGTTTCGGTACGGAATGTGCCACCTTTGGGGACGAAACGATATCTATTATTTCTTATTGCTTTCAAAAAATTTCTAGTGCCAACATAGTACAACATGAGTGTTGTGTTAAGGTTTGGAATTTTTCGGGGTTCGTTTGGACATTTTTATACATTAACTAGTTTTTTTTTGGCATTTTACGTGCATAATTCAAATTTGAAATACATGCACGTGCTCCAGTCCATATAAATTGGTTGAAAAGTAAAATCTATCTCCCGGGGTGCATGCTTAGGTCCCATGCAAGAAATGGGAATGAATTTCAAACACCAGGGCACTATTGATTGTCGACAAAACATTGAGATACTTGTTTTTTTAATTCTAGTAAATCCAGAACTCGTCTGAAATTCATGAAACTTGGCATGGTATCATGGAGCGGCATCAACATGTCAAGTTAAAAAATTTGTCCCATTTGGGGCAGGTTTGGGTATAAGCTTCTCACAACCAGAGCTTCTCACAACAAGCCTGATGGTTTTGATAAGGAACGTGCCACCTTTGGGGATGAAACAATATTCGTTGCCTCTTATTGCCTTCAAAAAATTTATAGTGCCAACATGGAACAACAAAAGTGTTGTGTTATGTTTTGGAATTTTTCAGGGTTCCTTTGGACATTTTTTATACATTAACTGGGTTTTTAGGCATTTTATGTGCATAATTCAAATTTGAAATACATGCACATGCTCTAGTGCATATTAATTGGTTGAAAAGTCAAATATGTGTCCTTGGGTGCATGCTTAGTTCCCATGCAGGAAATGGGAATGAATTTCAAACACCACGGCATTGTTGATTGCCGGCAAAACATTGAGATACATGTTTTTTAAATTCTAGTAAATCCAGAACTCGTCTAAAATTCATGAAACTTCGCATGGTATCATGGAATGGCATCAACATGTCGTGGTAAAAAATTTGTCCCATTTGCGGCAGGTTTGGGTATAAGCTTCTCACAAATTAGAGCTTCCCCCAACAAGCCTCATGGTTTCAGTATGGAATGTGTCACCTTTGGGGACAAAACGATATCCGTTGCCTCTTATTGCTTTCAAATAATTTCTAGTGCCAGCATAGAACAACATGAGTGTTGTGTAAAGTTTTGGAATTTTTTGGGGTTCATCTGGACATTTTTATACATTAACTAGGTTTTAGGCATTTTATGTGCATAATTCAAATTTGAAATACATGCACATGCTCCAGTGCATATAATTTTGTTGAGAAGTCAAATCTGTGTCCTTGGGTGCATGCTTAGGTCCCATGCAAGAAATGGGAATGAATTTCAAACACCAGGGCACTGTTGATTGCCAGCAAAACATTGAGATGCCTATTTTTTAAATTCTAGTAAACCACAACTCATCTGAAATTCTTGAACTTGGCATGGTATCATGGAGCGGCATCAACATGTCGTGGTAAAAAATTGTCCCATTTGGGGCAGGTTTGGGTCTAAGCTTCTGACAAACTAGAGATTATCACAACAAGCCTGATGGTTTCGGTACAGAACGTGCCACCTTTGGGGACGAAACGATATCTGTTGCCTCTTATTGCTTATAAAAAATTTCTAGTGCCAACTTAGAACAACATAAGTGTTGTGTTAAGTTTTGGAATTTTTTGGGGTTCGTTTGGACATTTTTATACATTAACTAGGTTTTTAGGCATTTTATGTGCATAATTCAAATTTTAAATACATGCACATGCTCAAGTGCATATAAATTGGTTGAAAAGTCAAATCTATGTCCTTGGGTGCATGCTTAGTTCCCATGCAAGAAATGGGAATGAATTTCAAACACCATGGCACCGTTGATTGCCGGCAAAACATTGAGATACCTATTTTTTTAAATTCTAGTAAATCCACAACCCGTATGAAATTCATGAACTTGGCATGGTATCATGGAGCGCCATCAACATGTCGTGGTAAAGAATTTGTCCCATTTGGGGCAGGTTTGGGTATAAGCTTCTCACAAACCATAGCTTCTCAGAACAAGCATG
The DNA here is from genome assembly GCF_018294505.1 of Triticum aestivum. Classification (NCBI taxonomy): domain Eukaryota; kingdom Viridiplantae; phylum Streptophyta; class Magnoliopsida; order Poales; family Poaceae; genus Triticum; species Triticum aestivum. The sequence continues at coordinate 223,325,188 of NC_057803.1, forward strand.
ATGATTTCGGTACAAAACGTGCCACCTATGGGGACAAAACTATATCTGTTGCCTCTTATTGCTTTCAAAAAATTTCTAGTGCCAACATAGAAGAACATGAGTGTTGTGTTAACTTTTGTAATTTTTCGGGGTTCATTTGGACATTTTAATACATTAACTAGGTTTTAGGCATTTTAATGCATAATTCAAATTTGAAATACATGCACATGCTCCAGTGCATATAAATTGGTTGAAAAGTCAAATCTGTGTCCTTGGGTGCATGCTTAGGTCCCATGCTAGAAATAGGAATGAATTTCAAACACCCGGGCACTGTTGATCGCCGGTGAAACATTGAGATACCATTTTTTAAAATTCTAGTAAATCCATGAACTTGGCATGGTATCATGGAGCGGCATCAACATGTCGTGGTAAAGAATTTGTCCCATTCGGGGCAGGTTTGGGTATAAGCTTCTCACAAACCATAGCTTCTCAGAACAAGCCTGATGATTTCGGTACGGAACATGCCACCTTTGGGGACGAAACGATATCCGTTGCCTCTTATTGCTTTCAAAAAAATTCTAGTGCCAACATAGAACAACATGACTGTTGTGTTAAGTTTTGGAATTTTTTGGGGTTCGTTTGGACATTTTTATACATTAACTAGGGTTTTAGGCATTTTATCTGCATAATTCAAATTTCAAATACATACACATGCTCCAGTGCATATAAATTGGATGAAAAGTCAAATCTGTGTCCTTGGGTGCATGCTTAGGTCCCATGCAAGAAATGGGAATGAATTTCAAACACCCGGGCACCGTTGATTGCCGGCAAAACATTGAGATACATTTTTAAAAAAAATTCTAGTAAATCCAGAACTCGTCTAAAATTCATGAAACTTGGCATGGTATCATGGAGCGGCATCAATATGCCGTGGTAAAAAAATTGTCCCATTTGGGGCAGGTTTGGGTATAAGCTTCTCACAAACCAGAGCTTCTCACAGCAAGCCTAATGATTTCGGTACGGAACATGCCACCTTTGGCGATGAAATGATATCCGTTGCCTCTTATTGCTTTCAAAAAAATTCTAGAGCCAACACAGAACAAGATGAGTGTTGTGTTAAGTTTTGGAATTTTCCGGGGTTCGTTTGGACATTTTTATACATTAACTGGGTTTTTAGGCGCTTTATGTGCATAATTCAAATTCGAAATACACGCACATGCTCCAGTGCATATAATGGGTTAAAAGTCAAATATGTGTCCTTGTGTGCATGCTTAGGTCCCATGCAAGAAATGGGAATGAATTTCAAACACCAGGGCACTGTTGATTGCCGGCAAAACATTGAGATACCTATTTTTTTAATTCTAGTAATCTAGAACTCGTCTGAAATTCATGAAACTTGGGATGGTATCATGGAGCGGCATCAACATGTCGTAGTAAAAAAATTGTCCCATTTGGGGCAGGTTCGGGTCTAAATTTCTCACAAACCAGAGCTTCTGACAATAAGCCTGATGGTTCGATATGGAACGTGCCACCTTTGGGGACGAAATGATATCTAGTGCCAACACAGAACAACATGAGTGTTGTCTTAAGTTTTGGACATTTTCGGGGTTCGTTTGGACATTTTGAAAAATTAACTGGGTTTTCTATGCATTTTACGTGCATAATTCAAATTTGAAATACATGCACATGCTCCAGGGAATATAAATTGGTTGAAAAGTCAAATCCGTGTCCTTGGGTGCATGCTTAGGTCCCATGCAAGAAATGGGAATGAATTTCAAATACCAGGGGACTGTTTATTGCCGGCAAAACGTTGAGATACCTGTTTTTTAAATTCTAGTAAATCCACAACTCGTTTGAACTTCTTGAACTTGGCTGTGTATCACGGGACCGCATCAACATGCCGTGGTAATTTTTTTTCCCATTTGGGGCAGGTTTGGGTAAAAGCTTCTCACAAACCAGAGCTTCTCACAACAAGCCTGATGGTTTCAGTACGGAATGTGCCACCTTTGGGGACGAAATGATATCTGTTGCCTCTTATTCCTTTCAAAAAAATTCTAGTGCCAACAAACAACAACATGAGTTTTGTTTTAAGTTTCGGAATTTTTCGGGTTTCATTTGGACATTTTTATACATTGACTGGGTTTTGTAGGAATTTTATGTGCATAATTAAAATTTCAAATACATGCACATGCTCCAGTGCATATAAATTGGTTGAAAAGTCAAATCCGTGTCCTTGGGCGCATGCTTAGGTCCCATGCAAGACATCGGAATGAATTTCAAACACCAGGGCACTGTTGATTGCCGGCAAAACATTGAGATACCTATTTTTAAAATTCTAGTAAACCACAACTCGTCTAAAATTCATGAACTTGGCATGGTATCATGGAGCGGCATAGACATGTCATGGTAAAAAATTTGTCCCATTTGGGGCAGGTTTGGATATAAGCTTCTCACAGACCATAGCTTCTCACAACAAGACTAATGGTTTCTATACGGAACGTGCCACCTTTGGGGACGAAACGATACCCGTTGCCTCTTATTGCTGTCAAAAAATTTCTAGTGCCAACATAGAACAACATGAGTGTTGTGTTATGTTCTCGAATTTTTCGGGGTTTGTATGGACATTTTCATACATTAACTGTGTTTTTAGGAATTTTACGTGCATAATTATAATTTGAAATACAAGCACATGCTCCAGTGCATATAAATTGGTTGAAAAGTCAAATTTGTGTCCTTGGGTGCATGCTTAGGTCTCATGCAAGAAATGGGAATGAATTTCAAACACCAGGGCACTGTTGATTGCCGGCAAAACATTGAGATACCTGTTTTTTAAATTCTTGTACATCCAGAACTCATCTGAAATTCATGAAATTTAGCATGGTATCATGGAGCGGCATCAACATGCCGTGGTAAAAAATTTGTCCCATTTGGGCCAGGTTTGGGTATAAGCTTCTCAGAAACCAGAGCTTCTCACAACAAGCGTGATGATTTCGGTACGGAACGTGCCACCTATGGGGACGAAACGATATCCGTTGCCTCTTATTGCTTTCGAAAAATTTCTAGTGCCAACATATAACAACATGAGTGTTGTGTTAAGTTTTGGAATTTTTGGGTGTTCGTTTGGACATTTTTATACATTAACTGGGTTTTCTGGCATTTTATGTGCATAATTCAAATTTGAAATACATGCACATGCTCCATTGCATATAAATGGGTTGAAAAGTCAGATCTGTGTCCTTGGGTGCATGCTTAGGTCCCATGCAAGAAATGGGAATGAATTTCAAACAGCAGGGAAATGTTGATTGCCGGCAAAACACTGAGATACCGGTTTTTTAAATTGTTGTAAATCCAGAACTCGTCTGAAATTCATGAAACTTGGCATGGTATCATGGAGCGGAATCAACATGTCATTGTAAAAAATTTATCCCATCTGGCGCAGGTTTGGGTATAAGCTTCTCACAAACAAGAGCTTCTCACAACAAGCCTGATGGTTTCGATACGGAACGTGCCACCTTTGGGGACGAAAGGATATCTGTTGCCTCTTATTCCTTTCAAAAAATTTCTAGTGCCAACATAGAACAACATAAGTGTTGTGTTAAGTTTTGGAATTTGTCGGGGTTCATTTGGACATTTTTATAAATTAACTAGGTTTTTAGGCATTTTATGTGCATAATTCAAATTTGAAATACATGCACATGCTCCAGTGCATATAAATTGGTTGAAAAGTCAAATCTGTGTCCTTGGGTGCATGCTTAGGTCCCATGCAAGAAATGGGAATGAATTTCGAACACCCGGGCACTGTTGATTGCTGGCAAAACATTGAGATACCTTTTAGAAAAAATTCTAGTAAATCCAGGACTCATCTGAAATTCATGAAACTTGGCATGGTATCATGGAGCGGCATCAATATGCCATGGTAAAAAAATTGTCCCATTTGGGGCAGGTTTGGGTATAAGCCTCTCACAAACCAGAGCTTCGCACAACAAGCGTGATGATTTCGGTACGGAACATGCCACCTTTGGGGATGAAACCATATCCGTTGCCTCTTATTGCTGTCAAAAAATCTAGTGCCAAAATAGAAAAACATGAGTGTTGTGTTAAGTTTTGGAATTTTTCAGGGTTCGTTTGGACATTTTTAAACATTAACTAGGTTTTTAGGCATTTTATGTGCATAATTCAAATTTTAAATACATGCACACGCTCCAGTGCATATAAATTGGTTGAAAAGTCAAATCTGTGTCCTTGGGTGCATGCTTAGGTCCAATGCAAGAAATGGGATTGAATTTCAAACACCAGGTCACTATTGATTGCCGGCAAAACATTGAGATAACTGTTTTTTAATTCTAGTAAATCCAGAACACGTCCCAAATTCATGAAACTTGGCATGGTATCATGGAGCGGCATCAACATGCCATGGTAAAAAATTTGTCCCATTTGGGCCAGGTTTGGGTCTAAGCTTCTCACAACAAGCCTGATGGTTTCGATGTGTAACGTGCCACCTTTGGGACGAAATGATATCCGTTGCCTCTTATTGCTTTCAAAAAATTTCTAGTGCCAACATAGAACAACATGAGTGTTGTGTTAAGTTTTGGAATTTTTCGGGGTTCGTTTGGACATTTTTATACATTAACTAGGTTTTTAGGAATTTTATGTGCATAATTAAAATTTGAAATACATGGACATGTTCCAGTGCATATAAAATGGTTCAAAAGTTAAATATGTGTCCACGGGTGCATGCTTAGGTCCCATGCAAGAAATGGGAATGAATTTCAAACACTAGGGCACTGTTGATTGCTAGCAAAACATTAATATAACTATTTTTTAAATTCTTGTAAATCCAGAACTCGTCTGAAATTCATGAAACTTTGCATGGTATCAAGGAACGGCATCAATATGCCGATGTAAAAAAATTGTCCCATTTGGGCGGCTATAAGCTTCTCACAAACCAGAGCTTCTCACAACAAGCCTGATCGTTTCGGTACGGAATGTGCCACCTTTGGGATGAAACTATATCTGTTGCCTCTTATTGCTTTCAAAAAAATTCTAGTGCCAACATAGAATAGCATGAGTGTTGTGTTAAGTTTTGAAATTTTTCGGGGTTCGTTTGGACATTTTTGTACATTAACTTGGTTTTCTAGGCATTTTATCTGCATAATTCAAATTTGAAATACATGCACATGCTCCAGTGCATATAAATTGGTTGAAAAGTCAAATATGTGTCCTTAGGTGGATGCTTAGGTCCCATGCTAGAAATGGGAATGAATTTCAAACACCAGCGCATTGTTGATTGCCGGCAAAACATTGAGATACCTATGTTTTAAAATGATTTCTAAGCCGAAAGGATGAATTCTAGGATCTGATGTGAGGATTGCGAGCATTCGCAAGATATTGAATCAATGGACTCAAAGTGATAGTGACAAAGGCTGCCAATAAGATTACTATACCTATGGGATTAACCATCATGCAAGCAAGAAAAAATTTCAAGAGCAGTAGGCTGTTGATGATTTTGAGAAGATTGAATGTTCTTTTGAAGACTTTTGTGAAATACATGAATCAACTGGGATGAGCAGATGTAGGATCGAAAGTGTGTCTAGAGGGGGGGTGATTAGACTACTTGACCAAATAAAAATCTATCCTTTTCCCAATTTTAGTCTTTGGCAGATTTTATCTATCTTAGCACAAGTCAAGCAATCTTAACACAATTCAAGCAAGCATGCAAAGAGTCTATGAGCAGCGGAAAGTAAAGCATGCAACTTGCAAGAATGTAAAGGGAAGGGTTTGGAGAATTCAAACGCAATTGGAGACATGGATGTTTCGTGGCTCCGATAGGTGGTGTTATCGTACATCCACGTTGATGGAGATTTCAACTGATAGAGGGTAACGGTTGCGCGAGTCCACGGAGGACTCCACCCACGAAGGGTCCACGAAGAAGCAACCTTGTCTATCCCATCATGGCCATCGCCCATGGAAGACTTGCCTCACTAGCGGTAGATCTTCACGAAGTAGGCGATCTCCTTGCCCTTACAAACTCCTTGGTTCAACTCCACAATCTTTGTCGGACGCTCCCAAGTGACACCTAGCCAATCTAGGAGACACCACTCTCCAAGAAGTAAAAGATGGTGTGTTGATGATGAACTCCTCGCTCTTGTGCTTCAAATGATAGTCTCCCCAACACTCATCTCTCTCACACAGGATATGGATTTGGTGGAAAGAAGGTTTGAGTGGAAAGCAACTTGGGGAGGGCTAGAGATCAAGATTCATATGGTAGGAATGGAATATCTTGGCCTCAACACATGAGTAGGTGGTTCTCTCTCAGAAAATGTGTATTGGAAGTGTAGGTATGTTCAGATGGCTCTGTTCACGAATGAAGAGTGGGTGGAGGGGTATATATAGCCTCCACACAAAAACTAACCATTACACACAATTTACCAATCTCGGTGAGACCGAAGTGAAAAACTCGGTCGGACCGATTTAGCAAACCTAGTGACCGTTAGGATTTTTGGTGGGACTGAGATGCAACTCGGTAGGACCGATATGGTTAGGGTTAGGGCATAACGCAATCTCGGTGTGACCGATTACACAAACTCGGTGGGACCGATTTTGGTAATAAGCTAACCAGAGAGTTGGTCGGGTAAACTCGGTGGGACCGATCTCTCATTTCTGTGGGACCGGAATGTTACGAAAGAGAAACAGAGAGTGTACATTGCAATCTCGGTGGGACCGATTGCTCATCTCGGTCGGACCGAAACGTTACGAAGGGAAACAGAGAGATTACAACCCCATCTCGGTGTGACCGAAATCCCTATCGGTGAGACCAATTTGCCTAGGTTTTGTGGCAGTGGCTATTGTTGGGTAACGTAGCAATAATTCAAAATTTTCTACGCATCACCAAGATCAATCTATGGAGTAATCTAGCAACAAGAGGAAGGGGAGTGCATCTACATACCCTTGTAGATCGCTAAGCGGAAGTGTTCAAGAGAACGGGGTTGATGGAGTCGTACTCGTCGTGATCCAAATCACCGATGATCCTAGCGATGAACGGACGGCACCTCTGCATTCAACACACGTACGGAACGGAGAGACATATCCTCCATCTTGATCCAGCAAGGGGAGAGGAGCGGTTGATGGAGATCCAGCAGCACGACAGCGTGGTGGTGGAAGCAGTGGGATCTCGGTAGGGCTTCGCCAAGCACCAACGACAGGGAGAGGTGTCACAGAGGGAGAGGGAGGCGCCAGGGACTTGCGTGTGGCTGCCCTTCCTCCCCCCCACTATATATAGGCCCCCTAGGGGGTCCGCCGGCCCTAGGAGATCCAATCTCCAAGGGGGACTTGCCCCCCAAGTCAGGTGGGGAGCCCCCCACCCCTAGGGTTTCCAACCCTAGGCGCAGGGGGAGGCCCATGGGGGCGCACCATCCGACCAGGGGCTGGTTCCCCTCCCACTTCAGCCCATGGGGCCCTCCGGGATAGGTGGCCCCACCCGGGGGACCCCCGGGACCCTTCCGGTGGTCCCGGTACAATACTAATTACCCCCGAAACTTTTCCCGATGGCCGAAACTGGACTTCCTATATATAAATCTTCACCTCCGGACCATCCCGGAACTCCACGTGACATCCGGGATCTCATCCGGGACTCCGAACAACTTTCGGGTTACCGCATACTAATATCTCTACAACCCAAGCATCACCGAACCTTAAGTGTGTAGACCCTACGGGTTCGGGAGAAACGCAGACATGACCGAGACGACTCTCCGGTCAATAACCAACAGCGGGATCTGGATACCCATGTTGGATCCCACATGTTCCATGATGATCTCATCGAATGATCCACGATATCGAGGATTCAATCAATCCTGTATTCAATTCCCTTTGTCTATCGGTATAGTACTTGCCCGAGATTCGATCGTCGGTATCCCGATACCTCGTTCAATCTCGTTACCGGCAAGTATCTTTACTCGTTCCATAACACATCATCCTGTGATCAACTCCTTTGTCACATTGTGCACATTATGATGATGTCCTACCGAGTGGTCCCAGAGATACCTCTCCGTTACACGGAGTGACAAATCCCAGTCTCGATTCGTGCCAACCCAACAGACACTTTCGGAGATACCCGTAGTTCACCTTTATAGCCACCAAGTTACATTGTGGCGTTTGGTACACCCAAAGCATTCCTACGGTATCCGGGAGTTGCACAATCTCATGGTCTAAGGAAATGATACCTGACATTAGAAAAGCTTTAGCATACGAACTATACGATCTTGTGCTAGGCTTAGGATTGTATCTTGTCCATCACATCATTCTCCCAATGATGTGATCCCGTCATCAATGACATCCAATGTCCATGGTCAAGAAACCGTAACCATCTATTGATCAACGAGCTAGTCAACTAGAGGCTTACTAGGGACATGGTGTTGTCTATGTATCCACACATGTATCTGAGTTTCCTATCAATATAATTCTAGCATGGATAATAAACAATTATCATGAACAAGGAAATATAATAATAACTAATTTATTATTGCCTCCAGGGCATATTTCCAATAGTCTCCCACTTGCACTAGAGTCAATAATCCAGTTCATGTCGCTATGTGATTAACTCTCAAGGTCACATCCCCATGTGACTAACACCCAAGGAGTTTACTAGAGTCAATAATATAGTTCACATTACCATGTGATTAACACTCAATGAGTTCTGGGTTTGATCATGTTATGCTTGTGAGAGATGTTATAGTCAACGGGTCTGAACCTTTCAGATCTGTGTGTGCTTTACAAATCTCTATGTCATCTTGTAGATGTAGCTACCATGTTCTATTTGGAGCTATTCCAAATAACTGTTCTACTATACGAATCCGGTTTACTACTCAGAATCATCCAGATTAGTGTCAAAGATTGCATCGGCATAACCCTTTACGACGAACTCTTTTACCACCTCCATAATCGAGAAAATTCCTTAGTCCAATAGTTACTAAGGATAACCTTGTATATTGTCCTATGATCCATTCCTAGATCACACTTGTACCCCTTGACTGACTCATGGCTTGGCACACTTCAGGTGCGGTACACAACATAGCATACTATAGAGCCTACGTCTAAAGCATCGGGGACGACCTTCGTCCTTTCTCTCTCTTCTGCTGTGGTCAGGTCTTGAGTCTTACTCAATACTCACACCTTGTAACACAGCCAAGAACTCCTTCTTTGCTGATCTATTTTCGAACTCCTTCAAAATCTTGTCACGGTATGTATTCATTTGAAAGTACTATTAAGCATTTTTTATCTATCCTTATAGATCTTGATGCTCAATATTCAAGTAGCTTAATCCAGGTTTTCCATTGAAAAACAATTTTCAAATAACCCTATGTGCTTTCCAGAAAGTCTACAACATTTCTAATCAACAACATATACTCATCAGAAATTATATAATGCTCCCACTCACTTCTTTGGAAATACAAGTTTCTCATAAACTTTGTATAAACCCAAAATCTTTGATCGTCTCATCAAAGCGTACATTCCAACTCCAAGATGCTTACTCCAGTCCTTAGAAGGGTTGCTGGAGCTTTGCATACTTGTCAGCATCTTTCAGGATTGACAAAACCTTCTAGATGTATCACATACAACCTTTCCTCAAGAAAAACGTCGAGGAAACAATGTTTTGACATCCTATCTATAAGATTTCATAAATAATGCAGTAACTGCTAACATAATCCCAACAGACTCTTAGCATCACTACGAGTGAGAAAGTCTCATCGTAGTCAACTCCTTGAACTTGTCGGGAAACATCTTAACGACAAGTCGAGCTTTCTTAATGGTGACACTTACCATCATTGTCTGTCTTCCTTTTAAAATCCATCTGCACCCAACAGCCTTACGACCATCAAGTAGTTCTTATAAAGTCTTTACTTTGTTTTATACATGGATCATTTCTCGGATTGGCCTCGAGCCATTCATCAGAATCCGGGCCCACCATCGCTTCTCCATAGCTCATAGGTTCATTGTTGTCTAGCAACATGACTTCCAAGACAGGATTACGTACCACTCTGAAGTAGTACACATCCTTGTTGACCTATGAGGTTTGGTAGTGACTTGATCCGAAGTTTCATGATTACTATCATAAGCTTCCACTTCAATTGGTGTAGGTGCTACAGGAACAACTTCCTGTGCCCTGCTACACACTAGTTGAAGTGACGGTTCAATAACCTCATCAAGTCTCCACCATCCTCCCACTCAATTCTTTCAAGAGAAACTTTTTCTCGAGAAAGGACCCGTTTCTAGAAACAATCACTCTTGCTTCCGGATCTGAAATAGGAGGTACACCCAACTATTTTTGGGTATTCTATGAAGATGCATTTATCCGCTTTGGGTTCGAGCTTATCAGCCTGAAACCTTTTCACATAAGCGTCACAGCCCCAAACTTTTAAGAAACGACAGCTTAGGTTTTTCTAAACCATAGTTCATACGGTGTCGTCTCAACGGAATTGTGTGTTGCCCTATTTAAAGTGAATGTGGTTGTCTCTAATGCCTAACCTATAAACGATAGTGGTAATTCAATAAGAGACATCATGGTATGCACCATATCCAATAGGGTGCAGTTACGATGTTTAGACACACCATCACACTATGGTGTTCTAGGCGGTATTAGTTGTGAAACAATTTCCACAATGTCTTAATTATGTGCCAAACTCGTAACTCAGATATTCATCTCTATGATCATATCATAGACATTTCATCATCTTGTCGTGACGATCTTCAACTTCACTCTGAAATTACTTGAACCTTTCAATAATTCAGACTTGTGTTTCATCAAGTAAATATACTTAGCATCTACTCAAATCATCTATGAAGTAAGAACATAACGATATCCACTATGTGCCTCAGCACTCATTGGACTGCACACATCAAAATGTATTACTTCCAACAGGTTGCTTTCTTGTTCCATCTTACTGAAAACGAGGCCTTTCAGTCATCTTGCCCATGTGGTATGATTTGCATGTCTCAAGTGATTCAAAATCAAGTGAGTACAAACGATCCATCTGTATGGAGTTTCTTCATGCATATCTACCAATAGACATGGTTCGCATGTCTCAATCTTTTCAAAAACGAGTGAGTCCAAAGGTCCATCAACATGGAGCTTCTTCATGCGTTTTATACCATCATGACTCAAATGGCAGTGCCACAAGTATGTGGTACTATCATTACTATCTTATATCTTTTGGCATGAACATGTGTATCACTATGATCGAGATTCAATAAACCATTTATTTTAGGTGCAAGACCATTGAAGGTATTATTCAAGTAAACAGAGTAACCATTATTCTCCTTAAATGAATAACTGTATGGCGATAAACATAATCCAATCATGTCTAAGCTCAACGCAAACACCAAATAACAATTATTTAGGTTTAACACCAATCTTGATGGTAGAGGGAGCATGCGATGTTTGATCACATCAACCTTGGAAACACTTCCAACATATCGTCATCTCACCTTTAGCTAGTCTCCGTAGACTTTTATTTCGAGTTACTAACACTTAGCAACCGAACCGGTATTTATTACCCTGGTGCTACTAGGAGTACTAGTAAAGTACACAATAATATAATGTATATTCAAAATACTTATGTCGACCTTGCCAGCCTTCTCATCTACCAAGTATCTAGGGTAGTTCTGCTTTAGTGTCCGTTCCCCTCATTATAGAAGAACTTAGTCTCGGGTTTGGTTCAACCTTGGGTTTCTTCACTAGAGGAGCAACTGATTTTCCGTTTCATGAAGTATCCCTTCTTTCCCTTGCCCTTCTTGAAACTAGTGGTTTTACTAACCATCAACAATTGATGCTCCTACTTGATTTCTACTTTCTGGTGTCAAACATCCCGAATTGCTCAAGGATCATCATGACTATCCCTGATATGTTATAGTTCATCACTAAGCTCTAATAGCTTGGTGGCAGTGACTATGGAGAACTATCATTATCTCATCTGGAAGATTAACTCCCACTCGATTCAAGCGATTGTAGTACTCAGACAATCTGAGCACATGCTCAACGATTGAGCTTTACTCCCTTAGTTTGCAGGCTTAAGAAACTTGTCAGAGGTATCATACCTCTTGACGTGGGCATTAGTCTGATATCCCAATTTCAGTCTTTGGAACATCTCATTTGTTCTGTGATGTTTCAAAAACGTCTTTGGTGCCACAATTCTAAACCATTAGTATTACGCACTGAACTATCACGTAGTCATCAAAACGTGTATGTCAGATGTTTCCCAACAACTACAGACAATGCTCGAGGTTCAACACACTGAGCGGTGCATTAAGGACATAGCCCTTCTGTGCAGCAATGAGGACAATCCTCAGTTCACGGACCCAGTCTGCATACTTGCTACTGTCAACTCTCAACTAAATTTTCTCTAGGAACATATCTAAAACAGTAGAACCAAAGCGTGAGCTATGACATAATTTGCAAAGATCTTTCAACTTTGTTCATGATAATTAAGTTCATCTAATCAAATTATTCAATGAACTCCCACTTAGATAGACATCCCTCTAGTCATCTAAGTGATACATGATCCGATTCAACTAGGACGTGTCCGATCATCACGTGAGACGGACTAGTCATCATCGGTGAACATCTTCACGTTGATCGTATCCACTATACGACTCATGTTCGACCTTTCGGTCTTCCGTGTTCCGAGGCCATGTCTGTACATGCTAGGCTCGTCAAGTTAACCTAATTGTATTGCGTGTGTAAATCTGGCTTACATCCATTGTATGCGAACGTTAGAACCTATCACACCCGATCATCACGTGGTGCTTCGGAACAACGGACCTTAGCAATGGTGCACAGTTAGGGGGAACACAATCCTTGATATTTTAATGAGGGATCATCTTATTTATGCTACCGTCGTTCTAAGCAAATAAGATGTAAAAACATGACAAACATCACATGCAAATCATAAAGTGACATGATATGGCCATTATCATCTTGCGCCTTTGATCTCCATCTTCGAGGCACGGCATGATCACCTTTGTCACCGGCATGAAACCATGATCTCCATCATCATGATCTCCATCATTGTGTCTTCATGAAGTTGCCTCGTCAACTATTACCTCTACTACTATGGCTAACGGTTAGCAATAAAGTAAAGTAATTACATGACGTTTATGTTGACACGAAGGTCATAAATAAATTAAGACAGCTCCTATGGCTCCTGTCGGTTGTCATACTCATCGACATGCAAGTTGTGATTCCTATTACAAGAACATGATAAATCTCATACATCAGATATATCATTCATCACATCCTTTTGGCCATATCACATCACAAAGCAAACCCTGCAAAAACAAGTTAGACGTCCTCTAATTGTTGTTGCATGTTTTACGTGGCTGCTATGGGTTTCTAGCAAGAACGTTTCTTACCTACGCAAAACCACAACGGTGATATGCCAATTGCTATTGACCCTTCATAAGGACCCTTCTCATCGAATCCGATCCGACTAAAGTGGGAGAGACAGACACCCGCCAGCCACCTTATGCATCAAGTGCATGTTAGTCGGTGGAACCAGTCTCACGTAAGTGTACGTGTAAGGTTGGTCCAGGCCGCTTCATCCCACAATGCTGCCGAATCAAGATAAGACTAACGGCAAGCAAAATGAACAAATCATCACCCACAACTACTTTGTGTTCTACTCATGCATAGAATCTACGCATAGACCTAGCTCATGATGCCACTGTTGGGTAACGTAGCAACAATTCAAAATTTTCTACGCATCACCAAGATCAATCTATGGAGTAATCTATCAACGATGGGAAGGGTAGTGCATCTACATACCCTTGTAGATCGCTAAGTGGAAGCGTTCAAGAGAACGGGGTTGATGGAGTCGTACTCGTCGTGATCCAAATCACTGATGATCCTAGCGCCGAATGGACGGCACCTCCATGTTCAACACACGTACGGAATGGAGAGACGTCTCCTCCTTCTTGATCCAGCAAGGGGAGAGGAGAGGTTGATGGAGATCCAGCAGCACGACGACGTGGTGGTGGAAGTAGCGGGATCTCGGCAGGGCTTCGCCAAGCACCAACGAGAGGGAGAGGTGTCACGTAGGGAGAGGGAGGCGCCAGGGACTTGTGTGTGGATGCCCTCCCTCCCCCGCACTATATATAGGCCCCCTAGGTGGGGCGACGGCCCTAGGAGATCCAATCTCCAAGGGGGGTGGCGGCCAAGGGGGAGTTGCCCCCAAGTCAGGTGGGGCACCCCCATCCCTAGGGTTTCCAACCCTAGGCGCAGGGGGAGGCCCATGGGGGGTGCACCAGCCCACCAGGGGCTGGTTCCCCTCCCACTTCAGCCCATGGGGCCCTCCGGGATAGGTGGCCCCACACGGTGGACCCCCGGGACCCTTCCGGTGGTCCCGGTACAATACCGATTACCCCCCGAAACTTTTCCCGATGGCCGAAACTGGACTTCCTATATATAAATCTTCCCCTCCGGACCATTCCGGAACTCCTCGTGACGTCCGGGATTTCATCCAGGACTCCGAACAACTTTAGGGTTACCGCATACTAATATCTCTACAACCCTAGCGTCACTGAACCTTAAGTGTGTAGACCCTACGGGTTCGGGAGACACGCAGACATGACCGAGACGACTCTCCGGTCAATAACCAACAGTTGGATCTGGATACCCATGTTGGCTCCCACATGTTCCATGATGATCTCATCGGATGAACCACGATGTCGAGGATTCAATCAATCCCGTATTCAATTCCCTTTGTCTATCGGTATAGTACTTGCCCGAGATTCGATCATCGGTATCCCGATACCTCGTTCAATCTCGTTACCGGCAAGTCTCTTTACTCGTTCCGTAACACATCATCCCGTGATCAACTCCTTGGTCACATTGTGCACATTATGATGATGTCCTACCGAGTGGGCCCAGAGATACCTCTCCGTTACACGGAGTGACAAATCGTAGTCTCGATTCGTGCAAACCCAACAGACACTTTCGGAGATACCCGTAGTTCACCTTTATAGCCACCCTGTTACGTTGTGGCATTTGGTACACCCGAAGCATTCCTACGGTATCTGGGAGTTGCACAATCTCATGGTCTAAGGAAATGATACTTGATATTAGAAAAGCTTTAGCATACGAACTATACGATCTAGTGCTAGGCTTAGGATTGGGTCTTGTCCATCACATCATTCTCCCAATGTTGTGATCCCGTCATCAACGACATCCAATGTCCATGGTCAGGAAACCGTAACCATCTATTGATCAACGAGCTAGTCAACTAGAGGCTTACTAGGGACATGGTGTTGTCTATGTATCCACACATGTATCTGAGTTTCCTATCAATACAATTCTAGCATGGATAATAAACGATTATCATGAACAAGGAAATATAATAATAACTAATTTATTATTGCCTCTAGGGCATATTTCCAACAGCTATGACATTTGAAACTCGGTGGTGCCGGATAGAAAGAATCGGTAGGGCTGAGTTTGACTTTTGGTTTAGGTCATATGTGGATGTGGGAAGGTAGTTGAGGGTTTTGGAGCATATCACTAAGCACTATGAAGCAAGAACCTCATTAAACAACACATCATCCCTCCTTGATAGTATTGGCTTTTCCTATAGACTCAATGTGATCTTGGATCACTAAAATGTAAAATGTAGAGTCTTGAGCTTTGAGCTTGAGCCAATCTTTTTGTCCTTAATATTTTGAGGGGTCCACATTCCTCATCCATGCCATGCCATTCATTGAGCTTTTACTGAAATATTAATCTTGGAATAGCATTAGCTCAATGAGCTATATGTTGTTAGGAATTACCAAAACCACCTAGGGATATTTGCACTTTCAATCTCCCCATTTTTGGTAATTGATGACAACATATAGATCAATGCTTTGACAAATGATAATAAGAGTGAAAAACATTGTCGCTTTGAGAAGTATGTGAAAGGCAAGAGCTCCCCCTAAATTTGTGCATAGTTTATGGTTTTCTTTGGACTACAAATGCACAAAGATTTAGGCTCATGGGTTACTCTTCCATGTCACATACATCTTGGTGGAGCGCTCAAAATGATAATAATTAAATGCATGCACTCATCACCAAGCAAAGTGAATGAGTATATAGGGATAAAAAGATAATGTCATCCAACAAGCATTAATGTAGCATATGTCAAACACATGATCATCCAAGTATCACATAGACAAAATGTATGTCAAACAAGCAAAGCAAATAAAGTTCAACCACCAAAGCAAGAGAGAATAAAAAGCAACACTCTCTCTCGAAGCCTATGATCTATACATTTTTCTCCCCCTTTGGCAACAAGTTACCAAAAATTTCCTAGAAAATGCATAGCACTAAATCGTCTCTCAGGCTTGGTCTTCAGGTGGCGGTGTCCGGATAACTCCAAGAACGAAGGCTTCAGTCGAAGTAGATGGAGCTGATGGAGTAGGTGCTGGAGTTGGTTGCACTGAAGTTGTAGCTGGTGCAGATGATGTGGCTGTGGTATCTGGAACAGGCACTGCAGCAGACCTCTGAGCTCTAGGCACTCTGGCAAATGCATCAGTGGTTGTCTTGCCTTTCCTCTCCTGCATATCATCTTGAAGTTGCTCCACAACAGACTGAATCTCAGTTACCTTCACATCCAAGTCATAGAATTTTTGCTCCATGATTCTTTCCAATGTCTCCTTCTCAATCCTTAGAGTGGATGCAATCAGGTAGCCAAGCTGATCTTTCTTGATCTTCAGGAGATACTGAGATGCTTCTTCAGTAGTTGGCATCCTTGCAGCCTTTTCAGCTTTTGCCTTCTCCTTCTCGGGTTGTGCGTGCACAGAAGATGGTTCATCCTCATTCATAACCACAGTGTTGTCCTTGATGTCTGGATAGATAGGCATGTTCTCCTTATCCAGCAGATATGTACCAGTGCCCATCTTGGAGTTGATTAGCTCCTGAATCTGTGGGGCATACCCACAACTCCTCTTCTGATATGCAGCTGTCCTCTTGATAGTTTCAACTATTAGGCTCATGACTTTGAACTTCTGTGGGACATCAAAGATGTGAAGCAAGTTAATTGCATGGCCTCTGATCATCTTGTGATCACCTGACTTTGGCAAGAGAGTGTGCCTGAGGATCCAGTTGATGGTTGGCAAGCCTGATAGAAGGTAATGTACAGATCCAAACTTATGTGTCTCAAGAGCAACATCTGGGATCTCCTTGTACTTGTGTGCCATTGTGTTGCGATCCTTCTTCCTGTTGGCATAGACATCCAAGTCATCTTCACTCTCTTTTGGGGCATTGATCAACTTCGCCCATTCAGCAACCGTGGACTGGTACCTCGTACCTTCAAACATCCAGACAATCCTTCCATTTGGGTAGAAATGAGTTGTGGAGTAGAACTGCACGATGAGCTCATCATTCCATTTTGTGAGCTTCTGAGCCACAAACTCATCGACTCCACATGCCTTGAAACTATCATGTACACCTGGATAGTGATCCTCATTCTCCTTGATGTAGTCCCAGTCGACCCATCTCATGTCACACACTATGGGCTTCTTGTCAAGCAACACTATCTCATAGAAGTCCTGTTGTTCCTTTGTATGGAACCGATAATCCACAGCAGTCCTCCTCCTAGTGGCATACGATCAGACTCTCTCCATAGCCTCAGACCTGAGTCCTTCCTTACCTTCATGTTCTCAGCTACTAGATGAGCATCATTGTGATCTGGGATTTTTGGCTTCAGCTTCCTCAATACATGTGACTCATCATCATCTTCTTCCATTTCAGCTTTAGGCACTAGGGCCTTGTTCTTTTCCTCAGTAGGGATGTTCCTGGTGCTCCTCTTCAGTTTTGGCTTCGGAGCTGGAGCAGTAGCCTTTGGAGCAGTCTTACGCTTAGATGGAACAGCCCCTGCCCTGATGGCATCACCCATAAGCTTCTGAGCTTTGGGTGCTGCTGCAGCATCTTCTTCCTCTTCCTCTTCAGAATCTCTCATGATTGAGGATCCCCCAAGCACTCTAGCAGTGGTCTTTTTGACCCTCTCCTTCCTCTTCTTCCCTTCTGCAGCAGCCTCTTTGGATTTAGATTCCAAAGGGACTTGAGTAGATGCTCTGGCCTTAGACATTGGAATTCTCTTTGTAGGAACCTTCTAATTCATGCCTGGCTTGGTGACAGCACCAGTGCTATATTCCTTCTTAACCACTTTCTTCTTGGAAGTGGCCTCATCCTCAACTGCCACATAGTCTTCATCCTCAGATTCAGAGGTCTTCTTCTTTCTGGCCCTAGTGGCAGCTTTGGGTAAGTTGCTTGGGGTGCTCCTGCTACCATCATCTGAATTGCTAGAGGGACTAGTGCCCTCACTCAGGTGAACCTGCTCCTCTGACATGTTCTGGCTGTCACTCTAATAAGACATATTGCAAACACTGACAGCAGACCCTGTGAATAGATATAAATGAGATAGAGTGGATGAGCATCACAAAATGCAGAAGTTTTTGCAAAAGAATGAGTCAAAAACTTAGTTTTAGTTTTCCACAGAAAGCATTTCGGATCAACCGATTTGTAAACTCGGTGATACCGAAGCACTGTTGGAACCTAAACTAGTGAACTCGGTCAGACCGAGTCACAGTTCGGTGGCACCGAGACTGCTATGGTTTCAGAAAGTCCTGAACTCGGTCACACTGATTTGCAATTCTCGGTCAGACCGAAAATTACATGTGCAATGGCCTAAGCCGAATTGGTGCTACCGCGTTCCACAACTCGGTGGGTCCGAGATGGTTTCGGCGGAAACCTAACCCTAAATTTTCAATTCACGACTAAACTACGGAGTGTTTTGACTGGATAAGAATGATCTCAATCGTGGAAAGATACATGGGGAACACAATGTGCTAGGAATTAGATAGGGATAGCACAGTGATCGAACTCATACCCTAGTTCGGCGGTGAACTCGCTACGGCAGCAACGGCGGGGATGATTCCCGTTGGTGGCGGCGGAGACCAGCGGAAGGAGGTGGCTGGCAATGAGGAAGACGATCCGGAGACCCTAGAGGCAGAGCGGGCTAAGCGCGGGTCGAGGAGGTTTGGAAAGTTTTCCAAAATTTGACCCATGGGTATATATAGCCCGACCCTATCGGTGTGACCGAGTGGAACAACTCAGTGGCACCGAGATTTATAACTGCAAGCAGCTACTGAAACTCGGTGTGACCGAAAGGTTCGAATCGGTTGCACCGAGGTAGAAAACCTAGATCGACTTAGTGATCTCGGTATGACCGAAATGGGTGAATTGGTCAGACCGAAACGCACAAAGAAGTTTTGGAAGTTTAAGTCTATGACGAATCGGGGACTCCGAGTGCTCCTCACACAGAGTGGTTCGAATCTAACTTGATCAAATTTTGTGATGCAGCATGAATAGAGTTTGAGATGAGAAAAACATAGATAGCTAGATAAGTTTCTTAGGCATTCTTGTACATCCACTTGGCCAAAAGAAAAGGAAGCCAATCAATCAAAACAACAAGTCGATGTCCTCGAATGAGTAAATTATGCAACCAACATGCTCACACAATAAAATGGCAAATGAAATATGTGGCAAAGCATGCACAAACAATTCTAGCATCTATCAAGCAATTGGCGATGACTAGGTCATCTATATATGAGTATATTGACTTAAGAGTCAAATGAGAACATTTGATCATAGGTCATACTCATCATTTAAGCACAAGTGGGGTTACCACTTTTACATAAAGCATTGTTGTGTTCACACCATCAGAGTTGCTTTAACTCAATTGTTAGAGTAAAGCTCCCCCTAGATGTGAGATCCCCCCTAAGAGGGATGAACTAACCTTAGGTTTTGTCGATGATGACTTCATGTAGGTGTTGAAGACGTGGATGCTCTATGTTGATGTAGATCATTTGGAGCTATCATTTGGAGTGAGTTGCACTTTCAATACATACACGGGTTAGTCCCACAAGGAACAAACAAGGGTATCCATAGACATAGAGTGATGCACACACAAGATGATGTCTATGAAAGCTTTAGGTTACCTTGTCCCTTGTCTTACCAACAAGAGGGTTTGTGACTCCTTGAACTAGTGCAAGATGTGGAAGTTGATTGCACTTGTTCTTGCCAAAATGATAAGAGTGAAGTATATTGGCAGAGTCACCCTCAAGAACTCTTCTAGTTCTTCTTCTTCGGGATCCACACCATCTTGATGGGAATCCTCGGAATTGTAGTTGTACTTGATGAAGTGGAACTTGATGTAGTCTTGGGAACCCACTTGACCAAGGCCTTAGGAGCTTCTTCAAATTCATCAATTTCCTCTTGAAGCTTGTCCTTGCCTTTTTGCTTGTGGTATTGTGGTGGAAGATCATCTTGAGCTTGTGTCCATTTGGATTAAGTAGGATCATACTTCTCTTGTTGAGGAACAAACTTTGTCTTGGGGTATTGATCTTCTTCCCACTCAACTCCATTGGCATTGAACTTCCGTTCAAAACCAATACCTTGATTCCTCCGGTGACTTCCTTGCTTGCGTACAATTTCCTCGAATTGCTTACTCCCGACAAGGCTGTTGTAAACGCCTTTCTCTATAATTCCCTTCAATAAGCTATTTTCTTGCTCAAGTGTAACTTGGCTAAGAGAATCATTAGTGGAATCAAGAGAACTACTAGAAGCAACAACATTGGATTTAGCATGATTATCGTTACTACTAGAATAAGAATCCTTCTTGTTCTTGTTACTAGACTTTACTTGAGGCATGTAAGTAGATAAGAGTAAACGCTTGGCAATGTAAGAAGAACTTTTCTTGCAAAGATCATCATTAATTGCCTTTAAGAACTCATGCTCTTGCTCAAGGTTGAGCTTTTCAAAACATAATTTCTCATGAGTCCTTAAAAGTTCTCGATGATCTCCTAAGATAGTTTCATGAGCTAACTTAAGAGTGTTAAGTTCTTTAGTTAGAGACTCAATCTTCTCCTTATCATTGTCATTCATTTCATCATAGTATTCATCACTATAGTTGTCAACGAGTAACTCATCATCACCAAACAAGTCATCTTCATCACTATTGAAATCAACATACTCGGGGTGTGACACCTTTGGACCTTTGTCCATGAAGAATCTTCCAGTTCCTTCATTTGGTGAATCAAATATGTCGTAGGAGTTGGTTGACACAAGTGCTAGTCCGGCAACACCTTCATATTGAGTATATTCGGAGTCGTAGTGATAGTTCTCTCAGAGTCATTGTCGGAGTCGGAGTCGGATACCCATTCACCAACATGAGCTTGATGTCTTCGTTTTGTGTAGCTCCTTGATGACTTGTCCTTCCTTTCTGAATCCTTGCTGCTCCGAGGGTGTCTTCGTTCATATCGATCATCCCTACTCCTTCTCTCCCTTGATGGTGATTCTTCTCTTCTACTTCTTCTTTTGGGAGAATCTTCTCTTCTCTTGTGGGGAGCCGTACACTCATTGGAGTAGTGTTCGGTCTTCCACAATTGTAGCAGTTTCGCTCTCGACTAGAAGATCTTTTGTCATTGTAGGACCTTGACTTGGAACTTCTTTCCTTGCTTCAACTCTTGTAGAACTTGTTGAAGTTCTTCACCATTAGGCTCAATTCTTCATTGAAGGTTTGTTTCTCACTTTATGATGTGGGAGCTTCACACGAGGCTTTGTAAGCACCACTTGACTTGTTATGGAGCTCCTCCTTATCCTTGAGTGACATCTCATGAGCAACAATTCTTCTAATGACTTCCGTTGGCTTGAGATCTTTGTAATTTGGCATCATTTGGATCAATGTGCATACGGTATCGTATTTTCCATCCAAGGCTCTTAGGATCTTCTTGATGATGAATTTGTTGGTCATCTCTTCACTTCCTAAGTCGGCAATCTCGTTTGTGATAAGAGCAAGCCTAGAGTACATTTCAGCGACACCTTCACCATCCTTCATTTTGAACTTGTCAAGTTGACTTTGAAGCACATCCAACTTGGATTCCTTGACGGAGTCGGTACCATCATGCATATCAATCAAAGTATCCTAAATTTCCTTTGCATTCTCAAGACGACTGGTTTTGTTGAATTCTTCGGGGCACAATCCGTTGAAGAGGATATCACAAGCTTGAGCATTGTATTGTAGCATCTTCAACTCATCCGCGGTAGCTTCACGATTCGGTTCTCTCCCATCAAAGAATTCACCTTGCAAGCCAACACACACAATAGCCCAAACGGCGGGGTTATGTCCAAGAATATGCATTTTCATCTTATGCTTCCAACTAGCAAAATTTGTACCATCAAAGTAAGGACCTCTACGGTGATAATTTCCCTCGCTAGACGCCACACTCTCCTAGGTTGTGAAACCAAGGCTATGACCACCAAAAGCTATGGAAATCAAAGCAAATGGAGACCAAAGCTCTGATACCACTTGTAGGATCGAAAGTATGTCTAGAGGGGGGTGATTAGACTACTTGACCAAATAAAAATCTATCCTTTTTCCAATTTTAGTCTTTGGTAGATTTTAGCTATCTTAGCACAAGTCAAGCCATCTTAACACAATTCAAGCAAGCATGCAAAGAGTCTATGAGCAGCGGAAAGTAAAGCATGCAACTTGCAAGAATGTAAAGGGAAGGGTTTGGAGAATTCAAACACAATTGGAGACATGGATGTTTTTGTCGTGGTTCCAATAGGTGGTGCTATTGTACATCCACGTTGATGGAGACTTCAACCCACGGAGGGTAACGGTTGCGTGAGTCCACGGAGGGCTCCACCCACGAAGGGTCCACGAAGAAGCAACCTTGTCTATCCCATCATGGCCATCGCCCACAAAGGACTTGCCTCACTATCGATAGATCTTCACGAAGTAGGAGATCTCCTTGCCCTTACAAACTCCTTGGTTCAAATCCACAATCTTTGTCGGAGGCTACCAAGTGACACCTAGCCAATCTAGGAGACACCACTCTCCAAGAAGTAACAGATGGTGTGTTTATGATGAACTCCTCGCTCTTGTGCTTCAAATGATAGTCTCCCCAACACTCAACTCTCTCTCATAGGATATGGATTTGGTGGAAAGAAGGTTTGTGTGGAAAACAACTTGGGGAAGGCTAGAGATCAAGATTCATATGGTAGGAATGGAATATCTTGGCCTCAACACATGAGTAGGTGGTTCTCTCTCAGAAAATGTGTATTGGAAGTGTAGGTATGTTCATATGGCTCTCTTCACGAATGAAGAGTGGGTGGAGGGGTATATATAGCCTCCACAAAACAACTAACCCTTACACACAATTTACCAATCTCGGTGAGACCAAAGTGAAAAACTCGGTTGGACCAATTTAGAAAACCTAGTGACCGTTAGGATTTTCGGTGGGGCTGAGATGCAACTCGGTAGGACCTATATGGTTAGGGTTAGGGCATAACATAATCTTGGTGTGACTGATTACACAAACTCAGTGGGACCGATTTTGGTAATAAGCTAACCAGAGAGTTGGTCAGGTAAACTCGGTGGGACCGATCGCTCATTTCGGTGGGACTGAAATGTTACGAAAGAGAAACAGAGAGTTTACATTGCAATCTCGGTGGGACCGATCGCTCATCTCGGTAGGACCAAAACGTTATGAAGGGAAACAGAGAGATTACGACCGCATTTCGGTGTGACCGAAATCCCTATCGGTGAGACCGATTTGCCTAGGGTTTGTGGCAGTGGCTATGACATTTGAAACTCGGTGGCGCTGGATAGAAAGAATCGGTAGGGCCGAGTTTGACTTTTGGTTTAGGTCATATGTGGATGTGGGAAGGCAGTTGAGGGTTTTGGAGCATATCACTAAGCATTATGAAGCAAGAACCTCATTAAACAACACCTCATCCCTCCTTGATAGTATTGTCTTTTCCTATAGACTCAATGTGATCTTGGATCACTAAAATATAAAATGCAGAGTCTTGAGCTTTGAGCTTGAGCCAATCTTTTTGTCCTTAATATTTTGAGGGTTCCACATTCCTCATCCATGCCATGCCATTCATTGAGCTTTTCCTGAAATATTAATCTTGGAATAGCATTAGCTCAATGAGCTATATGTTGTTAGGAATTACCAAAACCACCTAGGGATAGTTGCACTTTCAGCAGATACTTGATAGGTGCACAAAATAATCCGTAGGGGTATTCAGGTGGCAGGGAACTGCAAGGCAGTAGGCACAAAGTATTCTTGGAACAATATAGAGGATTTCGATGTATCTTATAATAACAAGACCAACGAAGAATGATTATATGAATGGCAAGTGCACATGGTTATCCCTAGAGCTTTATCGATGGATGGGAATTGCAAAAGCGATGGCACAAAGTCTCGAGAAATCATCATAGAGTGTCTTCGGAATCTTCTGGTGTAGCAGGCGATCATCGGTAATAAGGGGCTCTCCGGTTGGAAGTGATCACGAGATCCTAATCTTAGAGTTAGTAAAATCATTTAACCCGAGTAGAAGAGAGATCAAAGTCCCGAAGTAAAGATCAAGGAGTAAAAGATCCTAATACCACCCAAACGGCGACGTGGGCCCGTAAGACACACAGCCATGATAGGAAAAAGTTTTGCAATGTCTAGACTCAACTTCGGCCAAGGAGTGTGGAAGGGGGATTCCTACAGGAAGTCGGCTTTGATACCAACTTGTCATGCCCCCGATTCAATCTTACACTAATCATACAGGCAAACGTGTACGATCAAGATCAGGGACTCGCGGGAAGATATCACAACACACCTCTACAAATAAAATAAGTCATACAAGCATCATATTACAAGCCAGGGGCCTCGAGGGTTCGAATACAAGAGCTCAATCATAGATGAGTTAGCGGATGCAACAATATCTGAGTACAGACATAAGTTAAACAAGTTTGCCTGAAGAATGCTAGCACAAACTAGGATACATATCAAAAGAGGCACTTGCCTCCTGCCTGGGATCCTCCTAAACTACTCCTGGTCGTCGTCAGCGGCCTACACGTAGTATGAGTCGTCGTCGACGGTGGTGTCTGGCTCCTGGACTCCAACGTCTGGTCGCAACAATCGGGTATAGAAAGGGGGGAAAGGGGGAGCAAAGCAACCATGAGTACTCATCCAAAGTACTTGCAAGCAAGGAGCTACACTACATATGCAATGTATCAAATGAAAGGGGTAATATATGTGGACTGAACTTCAGAATGCCAGAATAAAAGGGGGATAGCTAGTCCTATCAAAGTCTACGCTTCTGGCAGCCTCCATCTTGAAGTAGTAGATGAGAGTAGATGGTAAGTTAACCAAGTATCATCGCATAGCATAATCCTACCCGGCGATCCTCCCCTCGTCGCCCTGTGAGAGAGCGATCACCGGGTTGTATCTGGCACTTGAAAAGGTGTATTTTATTAAGTATCCAGTTCTAGTTATCATAAGGTCAAGGTACAACTCCAGGTCGTCCTTTTACCGGGGGACACGGCTATTCTAATAGATAAACTTCCCTGCAGGGGTGCACCACATTTCCCAACACGCTCGATCCCCTTTGTCCGGACACACTTTCCTGGGTCATGCCCGGCCTCGGAAGATCAACACATCGCAGCCCCACCGAGGCACAACAGAGAGGTCAGCATGCCGGTCTAGATCCTATGGCGCAGGGGTCTGGTCCCATCGCCGATTGCACACCTGCATGTTGCGTGGGCAGCCATAAATAGACCTAGCCTCCCAAATACAAGAGCAGGCGTTCCAGTCCAATCCGGGGCGCGCCGCTCAGCCGCTGACGCCACGAAGGCTTCGACTGGTACCACGACGTCGAGTGCCCATAACTGTTCCCGCGTAATTGGTTAGTGCGTATAGGCCAGTGGCCAGACTCAGATCAAATACCCATATCTCGTTAAGCGTGTTATTTTCAAATAACCGCGGACGCCGACCAGGGCCAGGCCCACCCCTCACCTAGGTGGTCTCAACATGCCATGTCGCTCCGCCACAAAGTAACAGTTGGGGCCGCCGGGAACTCAGGCCCACCACTACCTGGATGGAGCCACCTGCCCCTTCAGCCCCCACATCGGAATCTCTTGCGGGTACTCTACGAGCCAACCCGACTTTAGTCACCACCATGTATCATGTATTATGTATATAAGTATATACCCGTGATCACCTCCCAAGTGATCACGACCCGATAGTATAGCATGACAGACATACAAGAATGTAGGGCCACTGATGATAAACTAGCATCCTATACTAAGCATTTAGGATTGCAGGTACGGTATCAACAACTGTAGCAACAATGACAGGCTATGCAATAGAATAGGATTAACAAAAAGCAGTAACATGCTACACTACTCTAATGCAAGCAGTAGAGAGAAGAATAGGCTATACCTGGTGATCAAGGGGGGCTTGCCTGGTTGCTCTCGCAAGAAGAAGGGGTCATCTGCAATGTAGTCGAACACACGGACATCAACAGCAGTTTCGGAGTCTACCGGAAAGAAGCAACGGAGGGGGAACACAATAAATAATAGAACAATCAAATGTAACACAAAGAAAGGTGCGGCAATAAGTTGTGTTAGGGGTGACCTAACGTAGGGATAGGTGATACCGGCGAAGGGGGGAAAATCCGGGAAAGTATTCCCGGTTTTTCGCGTTTTCGGACAGATGAACCGGAGGGGGGAAGTTGCGTGTTCTCTATGCCAGGGATGTGTAGCAGGCGAATGGGCTGTGTTTCCAGATTCTTCTCGTCGTTCTGAGAAACTTTCATGTACAAAATATTTTCATCCGAGCTATGGTTTCATTTCTATGATTTTCCGAAGTTTTACTAGTTTTCTAGAATTCCTGAAATTCTACTAATTCTTAGAATCTGTTTATTGACTAGCCAATTGGTGAGGGATATAATAGGTTATTCATAGCTCTAATGGGGAGGATTCCTATAAATGATTTACTCTACTCCAAGAGTACTACCAATCCATGCCATCTGATGGTATGAATTGGTAGTACCATCAGATACAGCCTCAAACTAGCTTAGTTAGTAATCCATTTCTTCAGTTTTCTGTGATAACAAAAGATGCACTTTTGTCAGTGTTGTAGCAATTAATCCATGCACCCTCTTGACTTGTTACTGTGAGATGAAATGGAGTTGGTCAAGTGTACAAACTACTCCCATGATTTTTATTTATTTTAGAAGTGATTTGCTGTCTATTTTGTTGATGCAAAAGGTCTAGTCAGTGAGGAGCAGCAGTACAAAGCTAGCTACTGCTACAGTAACTGAATGTTACTGTAGCAGCGCTACAGGGGCGAGCGCTTCCAGCTACAGTGAGTCGACGCGAGGAGGCGGTGTATAGCCGGCGGCAGCCATTGCAGGCGGCTGCGCAAGCGCAAGAGAAGGCGGGACGGAGCAGCGGGCGTCAGCGGGGAGGCGGCCGCGTGATACGTATCCAACGTATCTACTTTTCCAAACACTTTTGCCCTTGTTTTGGACTCTAACTAGCATGATTTGAATGGAACTAACCCGGACTGACGTTGTTTTCAGCAGAATTACCATGGTGTTATTTATGTGCAGGAGCAAACGTTCTCGGAATGACCTGAAGATGAAGGCCAGGGGGCCCACCATCTCTCCATGAGTGTGGGGGGCGTGCCTGCACCCCTAGGGCGTGCCCCCTGCCTCGTGGGCCCCCTGTTGCCTCTCCGACGCCAACTCTAACTCCATATATTGAGTTTCGGGGAGAAAAAAATCAGAGAGAAGAAATCATCGCGTTTTACAATACGGAGCCGCCGCCAAGCCCTAAAACCTCTCGGGAGGGCTGATATAGAGTCCATTCGGGGCTCCGGAGAGGGGAATCCGTCACCATCGTCATCATCAACCATCCTCCATCACCAATTTCATGATGCTCACCGCCGTGCGTGAGTAATTCCATCGTAGGTTTACTGGATGGTTATGGGTTGGATGGGATCTATCATGTAATCGAGTTAGTTTTGTTAGGGTTTGATCCCTAGTGTCCACTATGTTCTGAGATTGATGTTGCTATGACTTTGCTATGCTTAATGCTTGTCACTAGGGCCCGAGTGCCATGATTTCATATCTGAACCTATTATGTTTTCATCAATATATGAGTGTTCTTGATGCTATCTTGCAAGTCTATAGTCACCTATTATGTGTTATGATCCGTTAACCCCAAAGTGACAATAATCGGGATACTTACTGGTGATGACCGTAGTTTGAGGAGTTCATGTATTCACTATGTGTTAATGCTTTGTTCTGGTTCTCTATTAAAAGGAGGCCTTAATATCCCTTAGTTTCCGTAAGGACCCCGCTGCCATGGGAGGGTAGGACAAAAGATGTCATGCAAGTTCTTTTCCATAAGCACATATGACTATATTCTAAATACATGCCTACATTACCTTGACGAACTGGAGCTAGTTCTGTGTCACCCTAGGTTATGACTGTTACATGATGAACCGCATCCGGCATATTTCTCCATCATTGATCCATTACCTACGCGCTTTTCATATATTGTTCTCAGCTTATTTACTTTTCCGTTGCTATTGCTATCATCACTACAAAATACCAAAAACATTACTTTTACTACTGTTACCTTTTGCTACCATTATCACTACTATCATATTACTTTGCTACTAAACACTTTGTTGCAGATATTAAGTTTCCAGGTGTGGTTGAATTGACAACTCAGCTGGTAATACTTGAGAATATTATTTGGCTCCCCTTGTGTCGAATCAATAAATTTGGGTTGAATACTCAACCCTCGAAAACTGTTGTGATCCCCTATACTCGTGGGTTATCAAGACTATTTTCTGGCGCCGTTGCCGGGGAGCATAGCTCTATTCTTTGAGTCACTTGGGATATATATCTGCTTATCATTATGAAGAACTTGAGAGATCCAAAAACCAAGATCTATCCCTCAACTACGAGGGGAGGTAAGGAACTGCCATGTAGCTCTGCACTTGATTCACCTTCCGTTATGAGTAAGTTTGCAACACCTACACCGGCTTCTACTATTCGTTCTGATATGTGGCATGTTATTGATGATGCCACTTCTGCTATGCATGATACTTATGATGAAACTTGTGACGCCCCCGGTTTAATCGTACACTAATCATGCACGCAAATGTGTACGATCAAGATCAGGGACTCACGGGAAGATATCACAACACAACTCTACAAATAAAATAAGTCATACAAGCATCATAATACAAGCCAGGGGCCTCGAGGGCTCGAATACAAGTGCTCGATCATAGACGAGTCAGCGGAAGCAACAATATCTGAGTACAGACATAAGTTAAACAAGTTTGCCTTAAGAAGGCTAGCACAAACTGGGATACAGATCGAAAGAGGCGCAGGCCTCCTGCCTGGGATCCTCCTAACTACTCCTGGACATCGTCAGCGGGCTGCACGTAGTAGTAGGCACCTCCGGTGTAGTAGGGGTCGTCGTCGACGGTGGCGTCTGGCTCCTGGACTCCAGCATCTGGTTGCGACAACCAGAAAGAAAGGAAAGGGGGAAAAAGGGGGGAGAAAGCAACCGTGAGTACTCATCCAAAGTACTCGCAAGCAAGGAACTAAACTACATATGCATGGGTATATGTGTAAGGAGGCCATATCAGTGGACTGAACTGCAGAATGCCAGAATAAGAGGGGGATAACTAGTCCTATCGAAGACTACGCTTCTGGCAGCCTCCGTCTTGCAGCATGTAGAAGAGAGTAGATTGAAGTCCTCCAAGTAGCATCTCCAAGTAGCATCTCCAAGTAGCATCTCGAGTAGCATAATCCTACCCAGCGATCCTCTCCTCGTCGCCCTGTAGAAAAGCGATCACCGGGGTGTCTGTGGAACTTGGAAGGGTGTGTTTTATTAAGTATCCGGTTCTAGTTGTCATAAGGTCAAGGTACAACTCCAAGTCGTCCTGTTACCGAAGACCACGGCTATTCGAATAGATTAACTTCCCTGCAGGGGTGCACCACATAACCCAACACGCTTGATCCCATTTGGCCGGACACACTTTCCTGGGTCATGCCCGGCCTCGGAAAATCAACACGTCGCAGCCCCACCTAGGCAAAATAGAGAGGCCAGCACGCCGGTCTAAACCTAAGCGCACAGGGGTCTGGGCCCATCGCCCATAGCACACCTGCACGTTGCGAGGGCGGCCGGAAGCAGAACTAGCCCCCTTAATACAAGAGCAGGCTTATGTTCCAATCCGGCGCGTGCCGCTCCGTCGCTGACGTCTGAAGTG
Source organism: Triticum aestivum (assembly GCF_018294505.1). Lineage (NCBI taxonomy): Eukaryota > Viridiplantae > Streptophyta > Magnoliopsida > Poales > Poaceae > Triticum > Triticum aestivum. The sequence goes on from NC_057803.1 coordinate 223,355,332, forward strand.
CTTCGGCTGATACCACGACGCCGGGATACCCATAACTACTCCCACGTAGATGGTTAGTGCGTATAGGCTCGTAGCCAACTCAGATCAAATACCAAGATCTCGTTAAGCGTGTTAAATATCCGCGAACGCCGAACAGGGCCAGGCCCACCTCTCTCCTAGGTGGTCTCAACCTGCCCTGTCGCTCCGCCACAAAGTAACAGTCGGGGACCGTCGGGAACCCAGGCCCACCTCTACCGGGATGGAGCCACCTGTCCCTTCAGCCCCCATCTCCGAACAGTACCACAGGTAATGTAATAGTGTAAAGTATATAGTATATACCCGTGATCACCTCCCGAAGTGATCACAACCCAGTAGTATAGCATGGCAGACGGACAAGAGTGTAGGGCCACTGATGGAACTCTAGCATCCTATACTAAGCATTTAGGATTGCAGGTAAGGTATCAACAGATGTAGCAACAATGCCAGGCTATGCATCAGAATAGGATCAACGGAAAGCAGTAACATGCTACACTACTCTAATGCAAGTAGTATAGGGGAGAATAGGCGATATCTGGTGATCAAGGGGGGGGGGCTTGCCTGGTTGCTCAGAGAAGGAGGGGTCGTCGGTGAGGTAGTCGACCACAGGGGCATCAGCATCGTCACGGGGTCTACCGAAGAGAAGAGGGGGGAGAAACAGTAAATACATAGCAAGCAAGTGCATAACAGGACAACAAGCAGAGCTAGACGTGTTCTAACGCGGTATGAGGTGATACCGGTGAAGAGGGGAAACATCCGGGAAAGTATCCCCGGCGTTCCGTGCTTTCGGGCAGAGGAGCCGGAGGGGGAAAGTTGCGAGTTTGATAGGTTAGGGGGGTGTGGCGGACGAACGTGTTGCGTATCCAGAATTGTCTCGTTGTTCTGAGCAACTTTCATGTTGAAAATAATTTAATCCGAGTTACGGATTAAAAGTTATGATTTTCTAAAGATTTAAATCATTTCCTAGATTTCCTGGATTTAATTTAATTCGAAATTAAAAACAGAATATACTTTTGTCACCTAGTGCTACCCTAGCATGTGAGTATGACAGTGGGGCCAGTGGGGTTGGGTTGACCCAGTCAAAGGTTGACTGGTCAACATATGAATAGTGTAAGTGGGTCACGTGTGTCATTGTCTTTTGTTTAATAAAATGGTAATTAACCAGGGTGGTCCCACATGTCATTTACACTATACCTAACCACTACTTAGCCTAACTACTAATTAGCTAACCTACCTAACCAGGCTAACACATATGCACACACACAACTACGCACACATCACGCACACACACTGGCGCACACGGCCATGGCCGTGGCCAGCAGCAGCAGGCAACGGCGAGCAGCGGCGGCAACTAGTGGCAGCAGCAGTATGAGAGCAGCAGGGGCACCTAGCGGCAGCAGTAGTACAAAGAGCAGTAGCAAGAGCAGCGGCAAGAATAGCAGCACGCATCGGCAGTACGCAGCAGCAAGGACGCAGCAGCGGCACAAGCAGTAGCAGGCAACATCGACGAGCACGACGAAGGCGCGACCACGGGGAGGAGCAAGCGGGCGAGCGGGGGCGCGGCCTCGCGCGTGCGTGGGGCGCGGCGAGGGAATGCCCCCGGGGCGGCCAGGACTCGGTGGAGCGCGTCGAGCGCATACGCACAGAGAACTTCAGGGGCGGCAGTGACAGCGGCATACGGCGACGAACGGAAAGGAAAAAAGGGGGGAATTGGCAGAGGAGCTCACTGTGTAGGCACACGAGGACCCGTCGATAGATTAGGAGCAGCAGGCGTCGCCGGATTCGAAGAAGATCGCCAGCAGCAGCCGTGGGGAGGATGAGGTCGATTCGGTCGATGCAGTGGCGTGGTGCTCGCGTGCTTCGGTGCGGATGAAGCAGAGGGACGCAGCCGGGCTCCTGAACATGGTCCTAGGCCAAGGGGTGGTCGGTGCGCGCGAGGAAGACGCCAGCCATGGCGACGGTGGCGGTGGTCTCCTCCAGATCGGCAAGAGGGGCGAGTGTTGGGAAGAAGTGGGAGAGGCAAGTGGAGCGGAGGCGAGGAGGCCGAGGGGCTGCAGGGGGTGGCGTCCTTATCTTCCCCCGGCGGGAATGGCGAGGTGGTCGGGGACGACCGACGGGCACGCCTCGGTCGGCTTCCCTGTAGCGAGGTGGAAGGCGACCGAGTGGGGTTGGGCACAGGTGGGGGCGGCTGGGCCGATTGGACCGGCCTGGTGGGTGCAGAGGCAAGCTGGGTCGTGGCCCAGTGGGGGTTTCTTTTTATTCCTTTTGGTTTTTAGTCTTTTCCCTTTTCTTATTTTTCTTTTCTGTTTTCTTTTAGTTCCTACTTATTTTAGTTTTATATAATTTATAAAAGTAGTCCCTAATTTAGACTAAATAATTATACTACTGCCACATAAGTTTGGGCAACTAGATAGAACAGTTTAGTAATTTATTAATTGTAAAAAGCATTTAATTAATTGTTTTGCTACTATCTTATTTACTTTAGGACAATCAAACACTTCCAAATAGGTTGGTTTCTCCACCATAATTACATAAACATTATTCGGCTCACTCCGTACATTTTAGTTTTAATATTTGAAAACTTTTATTGTTTGCTTGATTTTGGATTTGAATTTGAATCGGTTTTGAACTAACGCGAGATTAGCAACAGTAACTGAGGTGACGTGGCATCGTTAACGCGGGATTACTGTAGCCTAATTATCCGGGCGTCACAAATCTCCTCCACTACAAGAAATCTCGTCCCGAGATTTAAGAGGGGAAGTGCGGGGGAAGGGATTTGGCTACGAAATTCTAACGAGCGTTCTGAATCTTGGTTGCTCTTCTTGAAGCGGTCGATCCATTATGTTGATGTCTTCATTTCTCTACTTCAGGTCATCATGATGTAGTACACATCCTTTCTTCAGAATCTTCATCGTACTTACGGAAAGAATAAGGGGTGGGCATTCCGGGAGAACGGACCTCTGCAAGGTCGACTATCTGGTCGATAACATTGAGGAAGATGGCGGAAGTAACTCTCGAATTTAAACTTAAGAAAATATCAAGAGCAAAGTAAGGAGGTATCATGTGAAGTTTAGAGCGGGCAGGCAATCGTTTGATGCCTGAAACAGGGCATGGAAGGGGTTCAAAGCAATAGGTATAAGTATTGTGTCTGATACCAGAATTGATGATCTCTCGGAAGGTGGCTCGTGAATCACATAGAAGGCCAAGTGCGAGGAACAACCTTAAGAATAGGGGGTGTATAGGAGAGTCAGGTTTCGATCCTGTGGAACTGTGGGTTATGGGCCCACCATGTGGGTTAAAAGTAGGAAGGCGGTGATTCCTTGCACGATCATGCAAGTAAGGCATGTCAGAGGGTAGACTGTCAGTTATATGTTTAGCAACAACGTCGGTACCAAGGGCGAGGGACGAAGAGAATCATTCTCCTGCTCATTGAACGTGGCGGACCAATAGGCAAAGTTCTCGTCCATCGGTGGTTACCGGAATGTCGTCAACAATAGTAACAGGGTCTTACCGACATGATTGTACACCTAGGTGTTTACATAAGCAGAAGAATATTACTGTTTAGATCATATAGGTCACCAGAAAGGTTAAACAAAATAATGAAAAGGAAAATGTGTTTAAACACATATTTCAAGGGTATATCCTTCCCAAGGACAAGTAGAGCATGATATCCATGACAGGATATAATGTAGAAAACTCTATAGGTAGGGGAGAGAAATTTCATGACATTACCCATACAGCGGTGTTTGGATAATTGAGCAGGAAACATTTAGCATTGGCTTCAGATGTTCTTGTTGAAAATCCAAGTACCATAGACATGCTTCGAAATAGCATTGACATGGTCATCAGGTGAAGATCAGACTTTGGGAACACAAAGGATCCATCAGGAACAACTTATAGAATAAGTCTTACAATTTCCTCATGAAAGAATGGCTAAACTTGCTAAAAAGGATACTATAACAATAGGTCCTCCGCCCAGGTGTGCTAGGCATGACATCACCTTACCAGGTCTTATAAAGACCAATGCTATAACTCTTGGAAAAATGTTCCAACCATCATATCTGACCGAGATTCAGATCTAATTGGTGTTAGGATACCTCATACTCAAGATGTCTGAGAAGAAAAGGTGCAACACAAATTTACAAGATGACATTGTAAGATCCTCGGGAAATGAACTATGGTAGCGAGTTTCGAAACAAGAGTTCATCATTAAATCAAGGAGAGAGTGAGGAGGTGACTGATGGACTCAGCCCAATCCCTTGAGAATTCCAAGAAAATGGATTTCCACAATCATGTGAAAAAAGAGATAACATTTGTCAAATCAAATGGTATAATGATGTATGCTTGAGGAAAACATACACAATTTAACAATGATAGAAGGGTGCACCTTGAAATCTGGACTAGGTAGCACGATCAATGTTCGAATGACGATTCAATAAGCAATAGACTTAGAATGAAACTATATACCAATAACTTCAGAGCAATAGGGTTGCTAGAAGTTTAGAATTTACACATCACAGACCATTTGTCGGTATTCCGGTTAGAAACAACATGGGGACCAAGAAAAGAATGGTGATGGTAATAAGTATCGCTTGTATCAAGAATTCTGAAGGGTGGTGAATTTCTCGCAACATTCTTGACATAAAATACGATAGTGCTCCATGGTAGGACATAAGCCGGACAGCAAGGAGCTCCATAACATGAACAAGTATGTGTTGGAGGGAAGGCAATAATGTTGTCGATGATAACACAAATCATAGAGGGCAAGGATTGTTTTTCTCATCATGAATTCCATTGATATCCTGGAAGAGCTCAGAATGCTGATGATGAGCATGAAACATTTGTCGAGAGAATTCATGAAGATGTAATCAATTGGCGATGACATCAAGTCAAAGGAATGATGAAGCAAAAGGTTATTGAAATCATGGGTACGACACAAACTCCAAAGCAAGCTTGTTGTCCAAAGCGAAATGATATGATGAGGAAGATCGACGTAAGCTTAGCTCATCATCAAAAATTGTGCTCTGGGAAGAAGGACCAGGTAGCACAGTTAAGATCGGCACGACAAGGATATAGCCAAACAGGCTAGGAATGACGTGATTGAGTTCAAACTCGTAAGTAATGAAGGTTACCAAGAGTTGTTTAATCGCGATGCGGACTCGAGCCAGTTATCGGTGTCTTTGAGTGTTTAATAACTCAGAGCCCGTGAAAAATAGGAATCAATGAGAATGTAGCACTTGATGAAGAACTCATAAGAAGTTATGCAGTTCCGTGGTAATCTTGAGATACCAGGGGGGGTAATACTCGACGACAAATCAAAGTAGAGGTTGGACTGGGGTATTACTCCGCAGAAGACAAGTGCTTAAACTTGCACGAGAAATGGTATTTAAGGAAAACATGGTCGGAAACCACGATCATAAAGGATCAAACCACAGATACAAGATGAACTTATAACAAGGGGGTAATTACTTTTACGAGCAGCTTCCATGATAAGTTATACATTGTGTCCATGGGCATGAACGCAAGGTTCAAGGTCGACTCCCACTTCTTCAATGTATAACCTTCCATTCACTTATCGCTTTGATAAAGGCATTAGTGTTGAAAGTTTTACCTGGTGAAATACCAGATGAGCATGACTCGTGAAAACTTTCGGGTTCACACGGTTTAGAGAAGGCATATGTTCAACCCATAGGGGCTTCTTAGAAACATATACCACAAGTTTCAAGAGTAAATATCACAAGCTCAAAAGTAGAGCAAGGTTGAGAAAGTAGATGATACAATTTAACAAAGGCATTATGTATCCGAGGGAAGGCTCACAAGGTTATTGAACATGAAGGGCGATGTCGGATAAAATCCATTAAAGGATCTGCCGGTCCATAACAGAGCTGATGTGAGCATCGACACACAACCAGAGGAAGTAACAATGCAAGGGCGGTGGATTATAGAAACAACTGACTAATCCAGAGCTCAAATGCAAAGGAATTAAGATTTTCAGATCAAGGGATCAGAAGCAATGTTCTGATTAGGGATGGATCAATTGAATATACCAGAGGCACAATCGACGACAGATAGTTTGGTCAAGAACCAGCTCATGTTTGAAAGACGTCTGAGCCGGAGAGATAATTTAAAAGGATCAACTGATGATTACGTGCATTCGCAACATATTGAGTCAACAGACTCAAAATGATAATGACAAGGAATGTCAATAAGATTTCTATACTTATGGGATTAATCATAATGAAAGCAAACAAGAAATTCCAGAGCAATAGGTTGTTGAGGATTTTTGGAATATCGGGTGGTATTTCGAAGACTTTTGTGTAACACATAAACAACTGGGGGATGAGCGGATATTCTATAAATGCGAGAATTAACCGTAGGGGTATTCAAGTGACAAGAACAGCAAGGCAGTAAGCTCAAGGGATTATCGAAACCACGATGAGTTTTTTAGGGTATCTTGTAATAACAAGACCAACTGGGGATGATATAAGAATAACAATTGTAAGTAGTTACCCATAAGGGTTGACGGTGGAAGGGGAATTGCAAACGCGATGAACACAAGTTCTCGGCTTAACAACGGAAAGTATCTTCAGGGTCTTCACGTGCAGCAGACGATCATCAGCAATAAGGGGCTCTCCGGGTGAAAGTGATAACGAGATGCTAATGTTAGATTTAGCAAAATTCATTTAACCCGAATAGAAGAGAGATCAGAGTCCCAGAGTAAAGGTCGAGGAGTAAAAGATCCTAGTACCACCCGATGGCGACGTGGGCCCGTAAGGCACACAGCCAAGTTAGTAAAAGTTTTGCAATGTCTAGACTCGACTTCGGCCAAGGAGTGTGGAAGGGGGATTCCTACAGGTAGTCGGCTCTGATACCAACTTGTGACGCCCCTGGTTTAATCGTACACTAATCACGCACGCAAATGTGTACGATCAAGATCAGGGACTCACAGGAAGATATCACAACACAACTCTACAAATAAAATAAGTCATACAAGCATCATAATACAAGCCAGGGGCCTCGAGGGCTCGAATACAAGTGCTCGATCATAGACGAGTCAGCGGAAGCAACAATATCTGAGTACAGACATAAGTTAAACAAGTTTGCCTTAAGAAGGCTAGCACAAACTGGGATACAGATCGAAAGAGGCGCAGGCCTCCTGCCTGGGATCCTCCTAACTACTCCTGGACGTCGTCAGCGGGCTGCACGTAGTAGTAGGCACCTCCGGTGTAGTAGGGGTCGTCGTCGACGGTGGCGTCTGGCTCCTGGACTCCAGCATCTGGTTGCGACAACCAGAAAGAAAGGAAAGGCGGAAAAAGGGGGGAGAAAGCAACCGTGAGTACTCATCCAAAGTACTCGCAAGCAAGGAACTAAACTACATATGCATGGGTATATGTGTAAGGAGGCCATATCAGTGGACTGAACTGCAGAATGCCAGAATAAGAGGGGGATAACTAGTCCTATCGAAGACTACGCTTCTGGCAGCCTCCTCTTGCAGCATGTAGAAGAGAGTAGATTGAAGTCCTCCAAGTAGCATCTCCAAGTAGCATCTCCAAGTAGCATCTCGAGTAGCATAATCATACCCGGCGATCCTCTCCTCGTCGCCCTGTAGAAAAGCGATCACCGGGTTGTCTGTGGAACTTGGGAGGGTGTGTTTTATTAAGTATCCGGTTCTAGTTGTCATAAGGTCAAGGTACAACTCCAAGTCGTCCTGTTACCGAAGATCACGGCTATTCGAATAGATTAACTTCCCTGCAGGGGTGCACCACATAACCCAACACGCTTGATCCCATTTGGCCGGACACACTTTCCTGGGTCATGCCCGGCCTCGGAAGATCAACACGTCGCAGCCCCACCTAGGCAAAACAGAGAGGCCAGCACGCCGATCCAAACCTAAGCGCACAGGGGTCTGGGCCCATCGCCCATAGCACACCTGCACGTTGCGAGGGCGGCCGGAAGCAGAACTAGCCCCCTTAATACAAGAGCAGGCTTACGTTCCAATCCGGCGCGCGTCGCTCCGTCGCTGACGTCTGAAGTGCTTCGGCTGATACCACGACGCCGGGATACCCATAACTACTCCCACGTAGATGGTTAGTGCGTATAGGCTCGTAACCAACTCAGATCAAATACCAAGATCTCGTTAAGCGTGTTAAATATCCGCGAACGCCGAATAGGGCCAGGCCCACCTCTCTCCTAGGTGGTCTCAACCTGCCCTGTCGCTCCGCCACAAAGTAACAGTCGGGGACCGTCGGGAACCCAGGCCCACCTCTACCGGGATGGAGCCACCTATCCCTTCAGCCCCCATCTCCGAACAGTACCACAGGTAATGTAATAGTGTAAAGTATATAGTATATACCCGTGATCACCTCCCGAAGTGATCACAGCCCAGTAGTATAGCATGGCAGACGGACAAGAGTGTAGGGCCACTGATGGAACTCTAGCATCCTATACTAAGCATTTAGGATTGCAGGTAAGGTATCAACAGATGTAGCAACAATGCCAGGCTATGCATCAGAATAGGATCAACGGAAAGCAGTAACATGCTACACTACTCTAATGCAAGCAGTATAGAGGAGAATAGGCGATATCTGGTGATCAAGGGGGGGGGGGGGCTTGCCTGGTTGCTCAGACAAGGAGGGGTCGTCGGTGACGTAGTCGACCACAGGGGCATCAGCATCATCATGGGGTCTACCGAAGAGAAGAGGGGGGAGAAACAGTAAATACATAGCAAGCAAGTGCATAACAGGACAACAAGCAGAGCTAGACGTGTTCTAACGCGGTATGAGGTGATACCGGTGAAGAGGGGAAACATCCGGGAAAGTATCCGCGGCGTTCCGTGCTTTCGGGCAGAGGGGCCGGAGGGGGAAAGTTGCGAGTTCAATAGGTTAGGGGGGTGTGGCGGACGAACGGGTTGCGTATCCAGAATTGTCTCGTCGTTCTGAGCAACTTTCATGTTGAAAATAATTTAATCTGAGTTACGGATTAAAAGTTATGATTTTCTAAAGATTTAAATCATTTCCTAGATTTCCTGGATTTAATTTAATTCGAAATTAAAAACAGAATATACTTTTGTCACCTAGTGCTACCCTAGCATGTGAGTATGACAGTGGGGCCAGTGGGGTTGGGTTGACCCAGTCAAAGGTTGACTGGTCAACATATGAATAGTGTAAGTGGGTCACGTGTGTCATTGTCTTTTGTTTAATAAAATGGTAATTAACCAGGGTGGTCCCACATGTCATTTACACTATACCTAACCACTACTTAGCCTAACTACTAATTAGCTAACCTACCTAACCAGGATCGGCCTCATCCACACACATACGCACACACACAACTACGCACACATCACGCACACACACTGGCGCACACGGCCATGGCCGTGGCCAGCAGCAGCAGGCAACGGCGGGCAGCGGCGGCAACTAGTGGTAGCAGCAGTACGAGAGCAGCAGGGGCACCTAGCGGCAGCAGCAGTACGAAGAGCATTAGCAAGAGCAGCGGCAAGAATAGCAGCACGCATCGGCAGTACGCAGCAGCAAGGACGCAGCAGCGGCACAAGCAGTAGCAGGCAACATCGACGAGCACGACGAAGGCGCGACCACGGGGAGGAGCAAGCGGGCGAGCGGGGGCGCGGCCTCGTGCGTGCGTGGGGCGCGGCGAGGGAATGCCCCCGGGGTGGCCAGGACTCGGCGGAGCACGTCGAGCGCATACGCACAGAAAACTTCAGGGGCGGCAGTGACAGCGGCATACGGCGACGAACGGAAAGGAAAAAAGGGGGGAATCGGCAGAGGAGCTCACTGTGTAGGCACACGAGGACCCGTCGATAGATTAGGAGCAGCAGGCGTCGCCGGATTCGAAGAAGATCGCCAGCAGCAGCCGTGGGGAGGATGAGGTCGATTCGGTCGATGCAGTGGTGTGGTGCTCGCGTTCTTCGATGCGGATGAAGCAGAGGGACGCAGCCGGGCTCCTGAACACGGTCCTAGGCCAAGGGGTGGTCGGTGCGCACGACGAAGACGCCAGCCATGGCGACGGTGGCGGTGGTCTCCTCCAGATCGGCAAGAGGGGCGAGTGTTGGGAAGAAGTGGGAGAGGCAAGTGGAGGGGAGGCGAGGAGGCCGAGGGGCTGCAGGGGGTGGCGTCCTTATCTTCCCCGGCGGGAATGGCGAGGTGGTCGGGGACGACCGACGGGCACGCCTCGGTCGGCTTCCCTGTAGCGAGGTGGAAGGCGACCGAGTGGGGTTGGGCACAGGTGGGGGCGGCTGGGCCGATTGGACCGGCCTGGTGGGTGCAGAGGCAAGCTGGGTCGTGGCCCAGTGGGGGTTTCTTTTTATTCCTTTTGGTTTTTAGTCTTTTCCCTTTTCTTATTTTTCTTTTCTGTTTTCTTTTAGTTCCTACTTATTTTAGTTTTATATAATTTATAAAAGTAGTCCCTAATTTAGACTAAATAATTATACTACTGCCACATAAGTTTGGGCAACTAGATAGAACAGTTTAGTAATTTATTAATTGTAAAAAGCATTTAATTAATTGTTTTGCTACTATCTTATTTACTTTAGGACAATCAAACACTTCCAAAGAGGTTGGTTTCTCCACCATAATTACATAAACATTATTCGGCTCACTCCGTACATTTTAGTTTTAATATTTGAAAACTTTTATTGTTTGCTTGATTTTGGATTTGAATTTGAATCGGTTTTGAACTAACGCGAGATTAGCAACAGTAACTGAGGTGACGTGGCATCGTTAACGCGGGATTACTGTAGCCTAATTATCCGGGCGTCACAAAACTACCTCTATGCCTGATACTACTGTGCCACTTAGTGATTTTCTTGATGAACAACTTGTTAGGGCTAGAGAGATTGAAAATATTGAATCTGATGATAGAGATGAAAGTGATGATGAAGAACCACTTGTTATTCCTAAGGGTTGTGTCTTTGATCAAGAAGCTTCTTTAGCTATTTTAGCTTGCAAAAATAGAATTGAACTCAAAAGGTTATTAGCTAAATTGAGTAAGCAATCTCTAAATGCTAGAATCAAACCTGACCCTGCTTTTGCTACTTCACCTATCTTTGTTACGGATAAGGATTATGAATTCTCTGTTGATCCTGATATAATTACTTTGGTTGAATCTGATCCTTTTCACGGTTATGAATCTGAAACTGTTGTGGCACATCTTACTAAATTGAATGATATAGCCACCCTGTTCACTAAAGATGAGAGAGCTTGTTACTTTTATATCCTTAAAATATTTCCGTTCTCATTAAAGGGTGATGCTAAGATATGGTTTAATTCTCTTGATCCTGGTTATGTGCGTAGTCCCCAGGATATGATTTATTACTTATGTGCTAAATATTTCCCTGATCATAAGAAACAAGCCGCTTTAAGGGATATATATATAATTTTGTGCAAGTTGAAGAAGAGAATCTCCCACAAGCTTGGGGGAGGCTTCTCCAATTACTTAATGCTTTACCTGATCATCCTCTTAAGAAAAATGAAATACTTGATATCTTTTATAATGGACTAATCGATGCCTCCAGAGATTACCTAGATAGTTGTGCTGGTTCTGTTTTCAGGGAAAGAACACCAGATGAAGCTGAAATTCTATTGAATAATATGTTGACAAATGAAAATAATTGGACACCTCTGGAGCCAATTCCTGAGCCTATTCCTAAACCAACTCCGAAGAAGAGGGGTATTCTATTTCTCGATCCTGAAGATATGAGAGAGGCAAAGAAATCTATGAAAGAAAAAGGTATTAAAGCTGAAGATGTTAAGAATTTAGCTCCTATTGAAGAAATACATGGTCTTAATTTACCGGCTGTTGAAGAAACATATGATCCAAATCCTTTACCTATTGAAGAAACTCGTGGTCTTGATAACCTGACACAGGTAGTAAAGGTAAATTCTCTCTATAGATATGATAAAGCTGTAATCCCATTTACTAAGTTTGCTAGCCCATGCTTAGATGAGTTTGATAAATTTATGGCTAAGCAAGAAGATTTTAATGTTTATTTTGGTAGACAATTGAAATACAACTCCAATATGCTTGAACACTTCGGTGATTATATGGCTAATGTTAAAGGTGAACTTAAACTTATTAGTAAACATGCTTCTATGGCTACCACTCGAGTAGAACAAGTACTTAAAGCTCAAAATGATTTGCTCAATGAATTGAATGGTAAAGATAATGATTATGTTGTTAGAGTGGCTACTAGAACTGGTAGGATGACTCAGGAACCTTTGTATCCTGAAGGCCACGCTAAGAGAATTGAGCAAGATTCTCAGAGAAATAACATAGATGTACCTAGTTCTTCTAAAAAGAAGAAAAAGAAAAATGATAGGACTTTGCATGCTTCTAGTGATCCTATTGTCGAAACACCTGAGAATCCAAATGATATTTCTATTTCTGATGCCGAAACTCAATTTGGTAATGAACCTGAAACCAGTGGTAATGTTAATGATAATGTTCGTAATGATGCTCAACCTAGTAATGATAATGACATAGAAATTGAACCTGTTGTTGATGTTGATAACCCACAATTAAAGAATCAACGTTATGATAAGAAATACTTTGTTGCTAGGAAACATGGTAAAGAAAGAGAGCCTTGGGTTCAGAAACCCGTGCCTTTTCCTCCCAAACCATCCAAGAAAAAGGATGATGAGGATTTTGAGCGCTATGCTAAAATGATTAGACCTATCATTTTGCGTACGCGATTAACTAATATGCTCAAAACCAATCCTTATGCTAAGTAAATGAAAGATATTATTACAAATAAAAGAAAGATACCGGAAGCTGAAATTTCCACCATGCTTGCTAATTATACTTTTAAGGGTGGAATACCAAAGAAACTTGGAGATCCCGGGGTACCAACTATACCATGCTCCATTAAAAGAAACTATGTTAAAACTGCTTTATGTGATCTTGGAGCCGGTGTTAGTGTTATGCCTCTCTCTTTATATCATAGACTTGATTTGAATAAGTTGACACCTACTGAAATATCTTTGCAAATGGCTGATAAATCAACTGCTATACCTGTCGTTATTTGTGAGGATGTACCTGTTGTAGTTGCAAACATTACTATTTTAACGGAGTGTTATTCTTGATATTCCCGAGGACGATAGTATGTCTATTATTCTTGGAAGACCCTTTTTGAATACTGCAGGGGCTGTTATTGATTGCACTAAAGGCAATGTCACTTTTCATGTTAATGGTAATGAGCATATGGTACACTTTCCGAGGAAACAACCTCAAGTTCATAGTATCAACTCTATTGGAAAAATGCCATCGGTTATATTTTGAGGTTTTGAATTTGCTCTTCCTACTGTCAAGAAGAAATATGATATTCTTATTATTGTGGATGTGCATATCCCCGTTGAGGTAACATAGTGTTATTCGAAATTTCTCCGGTTCCATGTTATTCGGAATGAGTTCGTTAACAAGACTTGATCAACCTTGTTAGTGGATTCCTTTTGATGGTCATGGGATGGATGAAACTAGAAGGCACAACCTTCTGTACCCCACTTTTACTTTCTGTTACTTATATTAAATAAAATGAAAATAAATATTTTTGTGTGTGTTATCTGATTATCCGTGCAATATAAAAATACCTCAAAAATAAAAGTTCTCCAAATGCCTTGAAATTTAAATATGATTTTTTCCAGAATATTTGAGAATATTTGGCACTAAGAACACAACATGGGGGTCAACCACCTGCCCACGAGGGTGGAGGGCGCGGCCTACCCCCTGGGCGCGCTCCCCTGCCTCGTGGGCCCACGGTGGCCCTCGTCCACTTATTCCTGCACCCACACACTTCATCTTCCTCCCACAAACACGAATATCCTGCTCAAGCACGAGTTCTAGCTCACTTTTCTGCCATTTTCGATCTCCTTGCTCAAAGCACCTCTCACAAAACTGCTTGGGGAGATTGTTCCTTGGTATGTGACTCCTCCATTGGTCCAATTAGTTTTTGTTCTAGTGCTTTGTTCATTGCAAATTTTTGCTGCTTAGGTGACCATGTTCTTGAGCTTGCATGTCAAATTTATATGGTTCCAAGTAGTTTTGATGCATGATATAGGCCCTAGGAACTTGTAGGAGTAGTTGCTATCAATATTATTGAGTTTGGTTTACTTTTATTTTGAAGTTACTAAAAATTTCAGAATTTTTCAGAAAATGATGAGGAGACTTTTGAGGGCTCATCGAGCCAAAGCTCGAAGGAAAAGGCACCAAAGCCTAAGTATAATCTGCCTCGCACCGCGGAGGTTCGGGCGTGTGAATGGCCTTCCGAGGATTTCTTGAGAGCAGCCGGGATTTATGAAGATTTTCATGAATTGTCTAAAAATGCAGGCCTCACCGCTTTCCTCCACGACCAATGCAATCAGTATCTCTTACTCACGAATACCTTTGTGCAAAACTTTCATTTCCATTCTAGGAACTCACCACCTATGGTGGAGTTTCATTTATATGATGAGCATAAGGAGATGTCACTTTATGACTTTTTTCGGATTTGTTTAGTCCCTTTTGAGGGCAAGACAGAAGAACCACATCGTGATTATGTGGAGGGGTTTATTGATACTATCACTGTAGGGGAAACAAGGAAGGTTTCTGATGCACGAATCACTAGCATACATTTTCCTGTTTTACGCTATTTTGCATTATTTGCTAGTCATTGTTTAATTAGTCGCGGAAACTGTGGAAACCTTAGTATCCCTGATATTATTATTTTTCTCCAAGGTTTATACAGTGATAACACTTTTAGTATGGGCGGCATTATTGCCAAATGGTTAAGTCTGAACCGTACAAAGGGCCCCATCTTTGGAGGCATCTATGCCTCACACCTAGCTGCACATTTTAACATACCTATTAGGCATTCTGAGAAGGAAGAAAAAGTGCTGCCTCGTGTTTATCTAGATTATAAAAGTATGGTGGCACATGATTTTATTGTTAAGAATAGGGAAGGAGAGCTTAAATATCAATTGTTCTTTAATAAACACCATCCTGAGACTATTACCCTGCCTGCTCCTTCTTTGTTTGATTTATCTGTAGGCATGTACCTTGTTCCTTCACGATAGTCTAATTACCAGTGGGATCCGGAGATGATTGTCAGCCAGTGGCAATCGGAGTCTACCTCTTCTTCTTCTCAGTACGAGCCCAAGTATTATTATGGATATCCTCCGGGCCAGCCGTGGCCATAGACCAACTTAGGACAAAAGCCTAAGCTTGAGGGAGTACATATTTCCCATCGACATTACATTTATGTTCACACACTCATTACTAGATGTCGGTACTCATACTTTTTCATTGTATCATCCATGCTAGTTTATTTTCCTTTTTATGCTTTCTTCTTGTGTGTTTGATAAACCTTAAGAAAAACCAAAAAAAATTAGTTGTAGCTTTTAATTAATTTACCTTCCATGCTTGTAGTAGTAATTAAAAAGAAAACCCAAAAATATTTCCTGTTCTTCTTTTGCTTGTTGGGAGCTTTCCTGTGTAAATAGTTTTATTTCTTTTCTTTTCTTTGGGGGTCGATAGGAGAAGACCATAATTAAATTGTTGAAGTGGCTCTTATATGCATTATTGTTTATCTGACAAAAGAGCCCATATTGCCTTGTCTTCTCCTGTTTATTGAATGCTTGCAGATTCCAGCTTAGTCCAATGCACGTGCACTATTATTATTTTTCACATCGTTCGGTCGTGCAAGTGAAAGGCAATTATGATGATATATGATGGACTGGCTGAGATGTGAAAAGCTGGTATGAACTCAACCTCTTTTGTTTTTGTAAATATGATTAGTTCATCATTCCTGATTCAGCCTATTATGAATAAACATGTTTGCAATGACAACTAGAGATCATAGTTTCTTGTGCCATCCTTGATTAGCTATGAGTTATAATGGTTTACCTTGCGTATCAACATGCTATTAAAATGGTTATCATGTGGTATGATAGGGTGGTATCCTCCTCTGAATGACTTAAGTGACTTGACTTGGTGCATGTTCACGCATGTAATTGAAACAAAATCAACATAGCCTTCAGGATATTTATGTTCATGGTGGATTATATCCTACTCATGCTTGCATTCGGTGTTGATTAATTTTAATGCATGTTCATGACTGTTGTCGCTCTCTAGCTGGTCGCTTCCCAGTCTTTTGCTAGCCTTCACCTGTACTAAGCGGGAATACTACTTATGCATCCAATCCCTTAAACCCCAAAGTTATTCCACATGAGTCCACTCTACCTACCTGTATACGGTATCTACCTGCCGTTCCAAGTAAATTTGTATGTGCCAAACTCTAAACCTTCAAATAAATATCCTGTTTTGTATGCTCGAATAGCTCATGTATCAACTAGCTATCTGTATCTTCCATGTTAGGCGGGTTATTCTCAAGAGGAGTGGACTCCGCTCCTCACTCACGAGTTAAATGGCTGGTCACCGGGATGCCGAGTCCCATGCTTTATGTAAACTAAATCAAAATAATTGCAAACAAAACTCCCCTTGGGACTCTTGTTAGTTGGAGGCACTCGTTGTTTCGAGCAAGCCATGGATTGATGCTTGTTGGTCGAAGGGGGAGTATAAACTTTACCATTGTCGTGGAATTATCACGGCAGATGTCCTTAGTATCAGGACTTAGTCGCGAGGCCAACGCATCTATGTGGTAGCTTGAGAGGGGTTGAGCGGGACGAGAGACACGATGTTTTACCCAGGTTCAGCCCCTCACGGTGGAGGTAAAAGCCTACATCCTGCTTCATTGATATTGATGATGATGATCATGGTTACAAGAGTGCTCTATCTCGAGAGCTATTGTCTAAACCTAATTTGTCCAATTTGTGGAACTTGTCCATCTTCCCCCCCTTTGAGGAGCCCTGCCCCTCCTTATATATGTTGGAGGGGCGGGTTACATGTAGAGTCCTATTAGGATTAGGACTAGTCTATCTCTAATACAAACCGGATATAAGTCCAGGTCTTAACTCCTTGTAGGACAAATATTCCTCATGCCTTTCGTCTTAAACCGACCCACCGTTAACGTGAACCGGCCTTCTGGGCCTTGGGCCTTGTCATCCGTCTGTCCCGCACGCCGGATCACCAGTGAGTCATAATGACCAGGTGGGTTGCTTGTAAACCGCCAGGAAAAGTGTCAGCGGGGTCTTCAGATAAACCGCCAAGTCCGGTCGGGTTAACTTCCAGCCGGTTTACACCGCGGGGTATATCCCCGACATTAGCCCCCAAGTTTAGCTTGGATTTATTCATGGTAAACTTATGCTGCAAAATAAACACAAGAACAAATTTGACAGGTTATGCTCCGGGTTAAGAATTTTTGTAAACCGGTACCTGATCATCCTTAACTCCTTGTTATTTCCTCCTTTTGGGAAATCCGGGTCAACAAACCAGCTTCATAATCAATTTGCCGACATTCGCTTGTCACTGAGAAATATTGTGAAGAATAACTCCTTTGATTCAGCTCCGCCGGTTTAAGAAATATGGGTCTGAAAATACTTATCTGATATTCAGCCGGTTTGAAGATGTAAAACTTGCCGGTTTAATATTATCAAAATGGCCGGTTTATAAATATTGATGGCAACGGGTCATAATTGTTGTCAACACCGGGTTATGTAATTGATCTTCCTGATTTGCTCAAAACTGATAAAATGAAGATATTCCTCCTTTATATGCATAATACCTGTAGCCCCCAAGTATTAAGAGGAGAACATAGTGATAACTTAAGACTTGCTCCAATAAATGTTTCAACCTTGAAGAAATCCGGTTTGTTCATTTCAATCATATAAACTGAATACTCCATATATGTAGCCCCCAAGTGCTGGGTTGTCATGCTTGCAGCAACCTGGAACTTGCAATTGCTTATATAAACTTCAATCACTGTAGCCCCCAAGGGCCGGGTCATTATGCAATAATGAGCAGGGACTTTGTAAGTATAATCTTGTAAACTTTGAACAGCAACGTGTAGCCCCCAAGGGCCGGCTTAGTAAGATAATACTGAACCGGGACTTGATATATATACTTTAATGAAAACAACATATTATAATGTAGCTTCCATCGTAGGGCTTGAACCCACGTCCACAAGGTTAAGAGCTTTGTGCTTTACCAACTAAGCAATGGATTCTTCAATATTATGGACGAAAACTTGTGTACCTTGAATTGTTGACAGGAGCAATTGGTAGCCCCCAAGGGCCGGCTCATTATAATATGATGAGTCGGGTCTTCAATAAGACTAGTAAAAATGACTTTGCATTAGCCCCCAAGTGTCATGGTGCATGCTTGCAGCGACATGAGACTTGCATGTAATCTCAATTTGAATAATGTAGCCCCCAAGTGCCGGGTTGTAAGCCTGCAGCGACTCGGGACTATTCCTTCCATTGTAGAATAAATCATATCCTTTGATAAAAGAGTAGACATTGCGCTATAGCGACTTTGAAAACCTTAAAAAATCCAGCCATGTTGGCTATTCAAGATAATATAATCCGGTATGAAAACCTTACTCATTCAATATCACAATGAAATTTCAGCCAAGTTTGGCTATTTGAATAATATAACCCAATGATTTATAAGCGCATGATTCCAATGGCGCAATCCAAATATATACTGGCGACTTATAGTCCAAAGCCAGGCCGGTTTAATAAACACCGGATCATACTACCGGTTTAATAAACATCGGTGATTTATAATCATGCTTTATTCAACCTGTTTCTGCATACAACAACTTTAAAGTGTCCTGGCGGTTTACCACCGGACGGGTCATAATGCCCAACATATAACCTGGGTTTATAACCAAGGCTGCATTTAGAATAATCAAATATGAAATATATCATACCTGTGACATTGAATCACATCGTTGGTTTACCAACTTCTTTTTTAGTAAGGGTGATAACCCAAATCTCGAGTACTGATAACTCCTTCCATATTGTGCCGGTTTATGATAAAACCGTGCCGGGTTGTGATAAACACCTTGTTACTCCATAAGAGGATGTTAACAACAAGGATCAAACCGGGCAAATAGTCTCCGGATTGACGTGAACTGTGTTCCGTCAATTGATTGGTTAAAAAACTTTGTCGGTTTAAAAAACACAATGAAAAGCAAAAACCCCCCTTCAAAGAAAAGTGTGAAGCAAAAGCAACGACAAAAACGTTTGCCAAAAAGGTTTTATTAAGCTGATCAAATGGCGTTACCATGGCCAAACACGACCAAGCTCCCATTAGGTGTAACTATGGTTCTAGTCAGCCAGGTCCCCAAGTGATTCTGTGGCATTTATGCTGACCAAATGGCATGGGCATGGTTCGGGTTCGACCAAGCCCCCAAGTGATTATGTGGCCTTAGGCCGATCAAGAGGCATGACTGGTTCAGACATGACCAAGTCCCCAAGTGATCTGGTGGCTCTCGCCTATCGAGAGGCATGGTATTGGTTCGGACACGACCAATCCTCCAAGTTATATAACACGATGCTTTTAGCAAAGCAAACTCAAGGGGTAAACCGGAGGCTGCTTTAGAGCAACTCCATGTAACCTCACATGATGTAAAAGACCAGAGACCCCGCTTTATGAAGCAGAAGCCCCCATGTGATCAATAATATTTCAGGCCAGTAAGGCGGAATACCCATGTTTGAACCGCGCATCATGGCAGCAGGTCCTCTTTGGCAATTTTTAACTTTTTGCAAGAGATAAATTCTTCTTGAACCGGATGTTAAACCGGATATTGGGAGCTTCAAAGCTTTATGGGAGACATCTTTCCCTTGAACCGGATTTTAAACTGGAATCTTCATTTTTAGCCAGAAATTTTCTGACGGCCTTCAAACTCGAACTTGCGAGAAGTTAATTCCCTTTTGAACCGGACATTGTTAAACCGGATTTGAGTGCTTCAGAGCTTTGTAGGAGAATATTTTTCTTGAACCGGATTGCAAACCGGAGTCATTTCTGATGACCTGGAACTTCATCGAGCCGGGATTTTATAACTGTCATATACTTTCTAAGCTAGAAATTTTCTGACGGCCTTTAAACTTTCATCAATATAACAGTAGCCTCCGGGACTGGGTTATCTTTCCCTCCATCGTCCTGGGGTTCTTAAATTTGCTGAAACTGGCAAGATTCGCTGAGTCATGTCATTGTAGCCTCCAAATCTCAAAGGTGACTCGAGGAGCTGGCTTGAGACTCCCCATATTTGAACGTGATATAAACCGGCATAACTTGTATATCATTGGCGTTGATAGCACGATGTGAATCCATAGAAGGTTGAGGTGACTGCGGCGGGTTGTAAATGATCCCATATGAGCCGTGTCAGCAACTCGGCCAATGGTTTCCTCCAACTGACGATTTGAAGTTAAAACTGTAGTAGCGGCGACTTGTGCGCCTGCCCATTGAACCATCCAGTGCAAACGACGGTTTGATGATAATTTGTCTCCAATTTGAAAGAAAATCGGGCTACCCAAGCTGTAACTTGCTCATACCCAATAAACAGCTCATGCAGATAGGTGCGGCCCGGTATGTTGATGTAGACCAGGCCGCGAGAGACGGGCGACAAAAGCGACCGCAACATCAGAGGCAGCTCGGATAGATGAATCGGCTGCGACATTGTAAACCGGTGCGGACAGGGAAAATCTTCACCGATGTTGTAAACCGGCACAGACGGGCGGGTTAATCGCGGGTGCGGTCCCGGTGAGTCGAAGTAGTCCGGGCCACAACGGTGGCGTCTTCCACACATATTCTTTGATCATTGTGGCTCGGTCATATGCTAGCACATGACAGTAATTATGCAATTCATATATCCATGATCCGGCCATCTGCTTTGCAATGACTAATTGTCCTGCATATAACATGCAAAGACCAAAGTAATTGCTCTCTGACAAAAACAATATGTGCTAAATTATACTTAAAAGGATATCACCTGATTCGCCCGAACAACATATGAGTCGGCCGTGGCATTGTAAGCCAGTGCGGACGCGTGAACCGCCATGAGGGCAGATGGACGAGTCGTCCATGGCATTTTGTAAAGCGGCGCGGGTGGCGATTCAAACATGACGTTGTTTAACCGGTGTAGATGCACGAACAAACACCAATGCAAAAAGTGATGTTGATGCGCCCCCTTAGGCGACACCTTTTCGTAACGGTCCTACAAAAATATTACAAGACCAAGTAATTGTTCTTTGATAAAAAAAACAATATGTTTAATAAAACATATTTAGAGAGATATCACCTGATTCATTCAGACAACGAATGATCCGTTCAATGCGACAGAGGCGGCTTAGACAGCAGAGGCAGCTCAGAATGGCTCAACGTGGCGATTCATCACGGCGAATCCGGGTCACGGATGTAGGCTCCCGGTCGTGATTGTCTTCCTTTTCTGGTTGTGCCTCCAGTTCAATCCTGGATTCTGCTTGTCCATAAGTCGCCATACGTGCATACGCAGAGACGAACCGGATGATCCTGCACTCATACACGCCCGCGGGGTAGCAGCAGAAGCGGCGCTTCAAGGCGCAGGGAGGCCAGCTAGAGCTCTCAACAGGTGGGGGCAGCGCTGGGTGTGTGCGTCGGCTCAGCGTTGCGCTGACCCCACGCAGAGTAGTATACTGTTTGATTTTTTTCTTTTACCTGCTACTTATGGCCGGCACGCCTCATGTGATGAGCCATGGCCACTCGGATTTCGCGTCCAAGTAGGTACTAGTAAGTAGCCATTGACTCTTTGCCTTTTTCGTTAGATCCCTATTTGAGTCAGAGTATTATTCATCATGGACAAGCTGTTACACCCGTCCGAGTCTATCTTGGTTTTGATGATTCAACTCCTTTTTCTGTGATAGTACTTTCCTTAACACGTCTAAAAATCTATTAAAAACTGCAGCAACTTTCTGGCCAGATGTGACCTTGATCGATTTGTCCACTTGAGTGTTGTAGTGTGTCTTCCTGAAATAAACTATAGCCTCGATTGACGGCCCCTGGACTTGCAGTGCCGTAGTCAAAAAACTCCTTATCCATCAACTTGCGTCCTGATGAATCGCCCAGGCTGACTCGGACCCGGCGGAATCACCGTGGCGCGTGAGGCAGCCGCACAAGTAACCCTAAAATAATCTCAATCTCAAGCCCATCGCAGCAAAACGCTTCGTCAATCTTGACCAATGAGCTCATAGTTGATATAAATTTTTCCACGCCGGCTATTGTTGAGCCGAAAAATTGCGAACCTCTTGAACCCTAGAAAAGATCCCTCCAAGAACTCAACACCATCCGTGCGCGGGCCCCACGGTGGGTGCCAACTGTCATGGAATTATCACGGCAGATGTCCTTAGTGTCAGGACTTAGTCGCGAGGCCAACGCATCTATGTGGTAGCTTGAGAGGGGTTGAGCGGGACGAGAGACACGATGTTTTACCCAGGTTCGGCCCCTCACGGTGGAGGTAAAAGCCTACATCCTGCTTCATTGATATTGATGATGATGATCATGGTTACAAGAGTGCTCTATCTCGAGAGCTATTGTCTAAACCTAACTTGTCCAACTTGTGGAACTTGTCCATCTTCCCCCTCTTTGAGGAGCCCTGCCCCTCCTTATATATGTTGGAGGGGCGGGTTACATGTAGAGTCCTATTAGGATTAGGACTAGTCTATCTCTAATACAAACCGGATATAAGTCCAGGTCTTAACTCCTTGTAGGACAAATATTCCTCATGCCTTTCCTCTTAAACCGGCCCACCGTTAACGTGAACCGGCCTTCCGGGCCTTGGGCCTTGTCATCCGTCTGTCCCGCATGCCGGATCACCAGTGAGTCATAATGACCAGGTGGGTTGCTTGTAAACCGCCAGGTCAGGCGGGTCGCCAGTAACTCGCCAAGTGTCAGTGGGGTCTTCAGATAAACCGCCAAGTCCGGCCGGGTTAACTTCCGGCCGGTTTACACTGCGGGGTATATCCCTGACAACCATTCTATTTGGGAACCGCCTATAATGTGTGTAGCATGGAAGATATAGACATCTCTTGGTTGTTATGTTGACAATGAAAGTATACCGCTCAAAATATTATTCACCTCTATTTCAAAACCAAGCTCTAGCACCTCCACAAATCCCTGCTTCCCTCTGCGAAGGGGCTATCTATTTACTTTTATGCTGAGTCATCACTCTCTTATTAAAAGGCACCAGTTGGAGGGCACCACTGTCATTTGCATTCATTACTGTTAGTTTACATTGAGTATGACTTGACTGGATCTCTTTTACCCTAAATTACAATGTCTAGTCAGTCCTTGGTCTTTAAAGGTGTTCTGCATTTATGTTTTGCGGTCTCAGAAAGGGCTAGCGAGATACCATCTTGTTATATCATATTATGATTGTTTTGAGAAAGTGTTGTCATCCGAGATTTATTATTATGGCTCACTAGTTTATTATGCCATTGATATGAGTGAACTTGAGACCTATGCGTTATTGTGATTGTGGTTAGTTATAATCTTTGATGAAAACTTGAATGCTGGCTTTACATATTTACAACAACAAGAGCAAACAGATTTTGTAAAAGTTTTTCTTTATCACTATCAGTTTACCAACTGAATTGCTTGAGGACAAGAAAATGTTTAAGCTTGGGGGAGTTGATACGTCTCCAACGTATCTACTTTTCCAAACACTTTTGCCCTTGTTTTGGACTCTAACATGCATGATTTGAATGGAACTAACCTGGACTGACGCTGTTTCCAGCAGAATTACCATGGTGTTATTTATGTGTAGGAGCAAACGTTCTCGGAATGACCTGAAACTTCACAGAGCCACTTTTCAGAAAATAAGAAAAATACCTGCCGAAGATGAAGTCCAGGGGCCCACCGTCTCTCCACGAGGGTGGGGGCGCGCCCCCCTACCTCGTGGGCCCCCTGTTGCCTCTCTGACGCCAACTCCAACTCCACATATTGAGTTTCGGGGAGAAAAAAATCAGAGAGAAGAAATCATCGTGTTTTACGATACAGAGCCGCCGCCAAGCCCTAAAACCTCTCGGGAGGGCTGATCGGGAGTCCATTAGGGGCTCCGGAGAGGGGAATCCATCGCCATCGTCATCATCAACCATCCTCCATCACCAATTTCATGACGCTCACCGTTGTGCGTGAGTAATTACATCGTAGGCTTGCTGGAGGTGATGGGTTGGATGGGATCTATCATGTAATCGACTTAGTTTTGTTAGGGTTTGATCCCTGGTGTCCACTATGTCCGAGATTGATGTCGCTATGACTTTGCTATGCTTAATGCTTGTCACTAGGGCCCGAGTGCCATGATTTCAGATCTGAACCTATTATGTTTTCATCAATATATGAGTGTTCTTGATCCTATCTTGCAAGTCTATAGTCACCTATTATGTGTTATGATCCGTTAACCCCGAAGTGACAATAATCAGGATACTTACCGGTGATGACCGTAGTTTGAGGAGTTCATGTATTCACTATGTGTTAATGCTTTGTTCCGGTTCTCTATTAAAAGGAGGCCTTAATATCCCTTAGTTTTCGTAAGGACCCCGCTGCCACGGGAGGGTAGGACAAAAGATGTCATGCAAGTTCTTTTCCATAAGCACGTATGACTATATTTGGAATACATGCCTACATTATGTTGACGAACTCGAGCTAGTTATGTGTCACCCTAGGTTATGACTGTTACATGATGAACCGCATCCGGCATAATTCTCCATCACTGATCCATTGCCTACGAGCTTTTCATATATTGTTCTCCGCTTATTTACTTTTCCTTTGCTATTGCTATCATCACTACAAAATACCAAAAAAATTACTTTTACTATTGTTACCTTTTGCTACCATTATCACTATTATCATATTACTTTGCTGCAGATATTAAGTTTCCAGGTGTGGTTGAATTGACAACTCAGCTGCTAATACTTGAGAATATTCTTTGGCTCCCCTTGTGTCGAATCAATAAATTTGGGTTGAATACTCTACCCTCGAAAACTATTGTGAACCCCTATACTTGTGGGTTATCACCGTGCAACACTGAGGTAGACGGTGTGGGCGGAGCCGAGTGGCACAGGGACGCGGCGAGGCATGCAGGCCGGCGGGCAGGGCGAGCGGGCGGTCTTTAGCGGTGGGGCCGACCATGGTGATGCACGGGGCAGTGGCAGCGGCGAGCAAAGGCAGGGAGTGCAGAGGCAGCAGGCGCACGCGGGGCTTGGCCTGGGGCGCGCGTGCGAGAGCACCGCCCGGGGCCGCCAGAGGCACGAGGCAGGACGCGGGAGCTGAGCTCTGATGCAACGACGGTGAGTAGTGCGGCTGCGGGCGCTGGACGAGCCCATCTCTGAAGTGGGAGAATGAGCGAGCTAGTGGTCTTGCTAGACCCGTATGATACCGAGGATTACGGTACACAGCTTGGGCGCGAGCGAGGCTAACGGTGGCGACACGAACGGCGGCAGCAAGCTCGTGGGCGCGACGGTGGGGCTAGCCACGATAGTAAAACAAAGGGGGAGTAGAGAGGAGCGTGCACTAGTGCTCACAGCGTTGACGAGAAGGCCCGGGGATGCACGAGGAGCTCGAGGTGGGCTCGGGGAGGACCGGAGCGGTGGTGTTCGCCGGGGATCGACGACGGCCGAGGCAGAGGGGAACAAGGCGATGGTGGCGCTATAGGGGTTCCCGATGCCGATCCGGGTGCTATAGATGACGGCGATGAGGCCAGGGGTTCTTCTGGACGGCTTGGAATGGCTAGCGGTGGCCGGTCAGCACGGGGACGAGGAAGGTGCGACGATGGCCGCGACGGTTGTGCACTTGGGAGAGAGTGGTGGCGAGAGGAGGGGGAGACAGGGGTAGGGTGCTAGGGTTCGTCAAGGGAGGGAGGTGGGCGTCGGGGCCGCCTTATAGACGACGTCGAATCGCGGGATGGCCGCCACGCACTCACAGCCGCAACCATGGAGGTCAGATGTGTGCCACCACCTCTCGTGAACAGGGAGGAGCAGGAGGGTGGGGTAGGTGGGCCGGCCTAGTGGACAAGTGGGCTGAGGCCTAGGGGGAGGCCTTTTCTCCTTTTTCTATATTTTGTTGCGGTTGTTGTTTTGTTTTTAGTTTTCTTTTACTGTTTTATTTTATTTTAGTGCACTAAAACACTTTACAAAATGTTGCTTCACCACCATAATTACCTATGGAATATTTTCCACAGTTGGTACATTTTAGTTTTGACATTTCAAAACTTTTGATGTTCGTCATTAATTAAATTTTGAATTTGAATCAGTTTGAACTAACACGATTCTATCAATAGTAACCGAGGTGATGTGGCATCATTAGTAGAGGTTCACTGTAGCTTCATTATTAGGGCATCACAATTCTCCTCCACTACAAGAAATCTCGTCCCGAGATTTAAGAGGGGGAGTGAAAGGGGATGTTCTGGTTACGAAATTCTAACGAGTCTTCTCGGTCTTGGTTGTTCTTCTCGAAGAGGTTGATTCCTAGCATTGATGTCTTCATTCTTATGCATCAATGCATCATGATGAAGTTGTCGCCCTTTCTTTGGGAACTCCATCGTACTTACAAAAGAATAAAAGGTGGGTATTTCGGGAGGACAGACCTCTGCAAGGTCGACTATCTGGTCGATAACATCAGGGAAGGTAGCGGAAAGTAACTCTTGAATTGAAATTCAAGAAAATATCAAGAGCAAAGTAAGGAGGTATCATGGGAAGTTTCGAGCGGGCAGGCAATCGTTCGATGCCTAAAACAGCGTGTGAAAGGGGTTCGGAGCAATGGGAATAAGTATTCTGTCTGATACCAGAATTGATGATCTCTTTGAAGGTGGCTCGTGAATTATGTACGAGGCCACACACGAGGAATAACTTTGGAAACATGGGGTGTACAGGAGAGTCAGGTTTCGATCATGTGGAGCTGTGGGTTATGGGCCCACCATGTGGGTTAAAAGCAGGGAGGGCGTTGTCATCTTGCACGATCATGAGAGCAAGGCATGTCAGAGAAGATACTCTCGGTTATGTCGGCAACAATAATGGTACCAAGGGCGAGGGATGAAGAGAACCATTTTCCTGCTCATTGAACGAGGCGGACCATTAGGCAAAGTTCTCGTCCATTGATGGCTACCGGAATGTCATCAACAATAGTAATAGGGTCTTGCTGACAGAATTGTACACCGAGGTGTTTACATAAGCAGGAGAATATTACTGTTTAGATCATATAGATCACAAGAAAGGTTAAACCCAAAAAAATGGAAAGGAAAATATGATTATCAGATTAAACAGAACAATGGAAAGGAAAATGTGTGAAAACACATATTCCAGGGGTATATCCTTCCCAAGGACAAGCATAGCATGATATCCAAGACCGGATAGAAGGTAGAAAAACTTTTAGGTAAGGAGAGAGAAATTTTTTGATGTTACCCATACAACGGTGTTTGGATAATTGATCAAGAAAATTTAAGCATTACACTTCAATTGTTCTTGTTGATGAACAGAGTACCTCAGACATGCTTCAAGATAGCATTGACATGGTCACTGGGTAAAGATCAGACTTTGGATACACAAAGGATCCATAATGAACAATTTGTAGAATAAGTCTGACAGTTTTCCTCATGGAAGAATGGCTAACCATGCTAAAAAGGAAACTATAACAATAGGTCCTCCGGGCAGGTGTGTGTAACGACCTCGATGCGACTATATCTCCCACGTGTCGAAGCACGACTTAGAGGCATAACCGCATTGAAAGCAATGTCGCAAGTGAGGTAATCTTCACACAACCCATGTAATACATAAGGGAAAAGAATACATAGTTGGCTTACAATCGCCACTTCACACAATACATGAATAAAGCATTACATCATCCAAATACAATCAAGGTCCGACTACGGAACCAAAATAAAAGAAGAACCCCAAATGCGACAAGGTCCCCGATCAAACCCAACTGGGCTCCACTACTGATCAACTAAAACGAAACAACACAAAGGACAAGATCTTCATCGAGCTCCTCCTTGAGCTTGGTTGCGTCACCTGCTCGGTAGCATCGGTACCTACAAACTGGTTTTGGAAGTATCTATGAGTCACGGGGACTCAGCAATCTCACACCCTTGCGATCAAGACTATTTAAGCTTATGGGTAAGGTAAAGGTATGATGTGGAGCTGCAGCAAGCGACTAGCATATATGGTGGCTAACCTATTCGCAAAAGAGAGCAAGAAGAGAAGGCAAAAGCACGGTCGAACAACTATGATCAAGAAGTGATCCTAGAACAACCTATGTCAAGCATAACTCCAACACCGTGTTCACTTCTCGGACTCCGCCGGAAAGAGACCATCACGGTAACACATGCGGTTGATGTATTTTAATTAAGGTCAACTTCAGCTTTTCTACAACCGGACGTTAACAAATTCCCATCTGCCCATAACCGCGGGCACGACTTTCGAAAGTTCAAAACCCTGCAGGGGTGTCCCAACTTAGCCCATCACAAGCTCTCACGATCAACGAAGGATATTCCTTCTAGAGGGAAGACCCGATCAGACTCGGAATCCTGGTTACAAGACATTTCGACAATGGTAAAACAAGACCAGCAAAGCCACCCGAATGTGCCGACAAATCCTGATAGGAGCTGCACATATCTCGTTCTCAGGGCACACCGGATTGTCCAAACTTCCGGCATGCCAGCCCAGAGTTGCCCCTGGTGGCCACCGGCGGCTGACAAGGTGGACCAACACTTAGAGGAGCACTGGCCCGGGGGGTTAAAATAATGATGACCCTCGAGAGCGTGACTCCTAAGGGAAAATGAAAGGCTAGGTGGCGAATGGTAAAACCAAGGTTGGGCATTGCTGGAGGAGTTTTATTCAAGGCGAACTGTCAAGGGGTTCCCATCATAACCCAACCGCGTAAGGAACACAAAATCCGGGAACATAACACTGATATGACGGAAACTAGGGCGACAAGAGTGGAACAAAACACCAGGCATAAGGCCGAGCCTTCCACCCTTTACCAAGTATATAGATGCATTAATTAAATAAGAGATATTGTGATATCCCAACAAGTAAACATGTTCCCACAAGGAACAACATCTCCATGTTCCAACAAGGAACAAACTTCAATCTTCACCTGCAACTAACAACGCTATAAGAGGGGCTGAGCAAAGCGGTAACATAGCCTAACAACGGTTTGCTAGGACAAGGTGGGTTAGAGGCTTGGTTCAACAATATGGGAGGCATGATGAGCAAGTGGTAGGTATCACAGCATAGGCATAGAAAAAGAGCGAGCATCTAGCAAGCAAAGATAGAAGTGATTTTGAGGGTATGGTCATCTTGCCTGAAATCCCGCAAGGAAGAAGAACGAGTCCACGAAGAAGACAACCGGACGTAGTCAAACGGGTCCTCACAATCGCGATGTTACCGGAACCAACCCTAAGAAGCAACACCGGAAAGAAGCACACAACATTGTAAACAACCAACACATGAACATGGTATGATATGCGGGATGCGGTATGTGATGCATATGCATGACTTGCAAAGGAATGATTGAACCTGGCCTCAACTTTGAAATCCAAGAGTGCCACTGGAAATAGGAGGTGATTTCGGTTGAAATCGATATAAAGATCACCGGAATCGGATGCACGGTTTGGAAATGGCAAGCAAAACAAATATGGCAGCGGCCTGCGATAATCAGCAAGTAGCCATCTAAATGCATCAAGATAAATATGCTCCAGCACTCAAACATGGCAACAAAATACATGGCAAGGAACCACTCATGAAGCTTGACAAAATATGAACCCTGAGCTACGGCTAGTTCATCCATTAACAGGTTCAAACAAGCATGGAAAAAGAGCAAATGATAATAGGTTTCAGACTTAGTGAAATTAACACATGTCTGGAATTTATCATCAGGTAGCAATCTTTAGAGCATGAAAACTATATGCTACAGGAACATATCATGGTATGCAAATCACTTAACAACACACTTAACAAAAGTCCCTTAGTGACCTTGAGCCAAAAGGGATCAGAAAATACAATGGCAAGCATGTGAACATGGCAAAAACATAAACAGATACAGACTTAGTGAAGAACTGGAGCATGCAAATCAGTTAACGAGTAGGCATGTTTACGAGCTTGATGCACTCACTACAGAGCATGGCATGACAAACTAAGCATACACCCATCAAGAATACATGGCATATAAGCTATACATGGCAAGAACAACAACATAGCATGCACGAATCAATAGCAACATCCTCGGCAAAAGCGCTAATAAGTCAACAATCTGCCAGGATTCATGATATAGCAAAAGTAGAGCTCGATTGAGTCAAGCTAGGGTGCTCCATAAATGCAAACAAAGACATGGATGGATAGAGAACCACAATTTTAACAAAACATCCTTACTGATCATCCTCAAAAGAGGCACGGATCACTAGGAAACAACATGAACATATGGCATAACGACAAAATCAGGACATGGACTTAGAGAAATTCTAAGTCCCTGAAATCAGCATTACCGATTACGCTACTTTGCAAGCTTGTGCTAGTCACCACACATATCACAAAAATACATGGTAATCACCTCTGTAAAGATGGCATGGCATATCACAAAACACATGTAGAGCTCAGGATCATATCATGCACACATTAATCATGGCAAAAATGACAAATATCTATTTGATGAAACAGATCTGCCAAGTTTATCACATAGCCCTCTTCCAACAGCATTTCGGGCATCAAGATGATCTCAAAAGAAAACGATGCAATGAATGAAATGATGTAATCGTCGAGACAAACATTTTGATATGCTAAACATAGAAAACGGAGCCACGGATGCAAAGTTATGATGCGATGAAAAAAGCTAAAAAACTAGGGACTTGGCCATTTTGAGAAAAAAAACGGGACGAGCGTAGGATACTAATAGACGCATGGGGAGGGACTTAGCGGACTGCTCACCGCGGGCCTGGCCCAGTTCGCAGAAGAGGGAGGAGGCAGACGGGCCGAAGGAGATGGGCCGGACTCGGGCCCACGCGGGAGTCGCTGGCGTAGTCCACGCCGGGGACAGAGGAGGGTCGAGCGCTCCCGATCCTGTCGCAGCAAACACGGCGGCGGCGCTCCGGGAATCCGGCGAAGGGCGGCGCCATGGGTGGCGGACCTCCGGATCCCGCCGGATCCGAGACGGAGGGGCCCGTAGGCAGCGGATCCGGACGGCGGTCTTCAGAACGGGCACGGGAGGAGGACCAGTGGTTGACGGCGGCGTGCATGGACGGCGATGGAGACGTTGACTCAAGGCGGCGGGGCGAGGCATGGCACGCCAGTGTGAAGGGCAGCGGCGCTCGGGAGACGGGGAGGCGCGCTGCGGGAAGATGCTCGCGCGCCACGCGCGGGGCGCGATCGCGGTGACCCGGGCTTGGGAGGGCCCCAGATGGGCTAGGCGGGTCGCCGGCGGGAGGTGGGAGGTGCGGTGAGGTGGCTTGGGTGAGGTGGCGCAAGCTGATTGGAAGAGAGCGGCGGCGGGGCGACGTGGCGCGACGGGGTTGGTCGGAACGACGTGTCCGGCGGACATGTCCGGCGCGGTTGGACATGTCCGGCGGCGCGAGGAGGAAGACGCTAGGGTTTCACACCGCGAATTTCAGAGGGGATCACATATAAATAGGTAGAGGGAGCTAGGAGAGCCCAAATGAGGTGCGGTTTTTGGCCACGCGATCATGATCGAATGACCGAGATGATGGAGAGGTTTTAGGTGGGTTTTGGGCCACTTTGGAAGGGTGTTGGGCTGCAACACACACGAGGCCTTCTCGGTCCCTCGGATAACCATTGGAATATCAAACGAAGTCCAAATGACACGAAACTTGACAGGCGGTCTACCGGTAGTAAACCAAGGCCACATGACAAGTCTTGGTCTAATCCGAAAACTTTTAACGCCCGCACACGAAAAGAGGTAGAAAGGGACACCGGGTGACATAGGAGCGCCGGATTGCAAAACGGACAACGGGGAAAAGGCTCGGATGCATGAGACGAACATGTATGCAAATGAAATGCACATGATGACTTGATATGCAATGCATGACACGCAATCAATGACAATGCAACAACAGCGAATAACTGGAGGACACTTGGCACATCGGTCTCGGGGCGTTACAACACTCCACCACTACGAGAGGATCTCGTCCCGAGATCTAGAATGGCACCGGAGGGACAACAGAAGAGATAAAGAAGAGGTAAAACTAAGTTGCTTCTTAGACAAACGAGTGAAACCCAAGAACCTTGAAAAGGTTGAACAAATTGAAAGAAATAAAACAACGGAGAAGAACAAAGTTGAAAACACTTCGTTTGAAAAGTGAGACAAGGAAGAACAACTTCAAACAGCACTCCGGTTGGAAAGATATGCAAGGCTTGATAAAATGAAAGAACTTGAGCAGCGGGCACACACTTCGGTTAAAAGGATAAGCACGAAAACAACACGATCCAAGATGATGAGAGAAAAGAGTAACATCATAATGGGTCTGGAAAAAACATAAGAATAGAATGGAATGAACAAAGGGAAACAAGATCTTGAGAGAGCACGCTTACAACAAAAGCTAGGACGGAGTTGTTAGAAAAACACCAACGAAAAAAATAAGGTTGATATGGTCTTATGGAATACATCTCCAATTATGAGGTGACAAACTGCCACTCACGGGAAAAAGAATTGGATTGATAAGAACAAGGAGAGGAGAAACTTAATTCACCGGGAGGATAAATGAAGAACTTGGATCATTTATAAGCACCATAGATAGCAACAATCCTTAGGGAAAGCTTTAGGTGAAATATAACCCAAGGTAACTCCAATGACGAGATTGATGGATTTAAAATATCTCATACTTAATAACATGTGAATCATGAAACATGAACTCAAATTATCAAGAATGACATAATACCACCTCCAAAGATACGGTAGAAAGAAATTGCACTCCGGATTGCAAGATGAAGAATGCTTGAGCTTCCTAGAAAAGAATCTCGATGAAAACTTCGAGAAGGAATTAAATCCTTGATGAATCACCATGTCGAGCCTTCATGAAGAACTCCAGTAAACAAAGGAATGAAAAGAAAGAGAAATTGAAAACACAAGGTGAATCCTTGCAATGATTTAGATGGATCTCCATGATAATTAGAGCTTGGAACTCCGGGAAAGAAAAGATAAAGCATCTCGAACCAAGAATGTGATATGATGAACCTCCGGAATAAGGAATTGATAACTTGTGTGAATCAAGAATAAGAATTACATTATGCTTATCCTTCACAAATTAAATTGATGACAACCAATGGATTTGTTTCACTACTTATTCTCGTAGAAAGGATTAAGATAGATATAGCATAACTTGAGAACGTCTTCAACAAGTTACCGGAAGGATTGAGAAGAACGAATGAATATATACGATAACAAATGACGAGAACTCTTGCACGAACCACCGTTAGGATTGACAACGAATAAATAGATATGATAGCAAGGAAGAAAAATCCTGAATAGCCACCGTAAGAATTGGAACTGAACGAAGTAAAGGGATGAATCACCGGTAAGAATTAGCAAATGTACGAAGATACTTGAGACCATATAGATACATGAGAATGAAGGGATCATGAACTGAATAGAGAATATGTGAGCGATGCACCGGTAAGATTGGAGAATGATAACTGAAAGCTGGAATGAATAAATCTGAGATGATGGGCTACGGATGATCAAATTGAAAAGACTCTTGAATTGCTCCGAATAGGTGAAAAGAATTCTCACAATCAAACAATTATGAGAGGAATGCCTCGAACTAGAACCACGAATCTCTGAGAGAATGGATAAGATATGGAGGTAAAACTCTTCTTCGGTCTTCAAATGTTGAGAGTGACGACGAGAAACACCACCGTGAATTGTTGAGATACTCCGAAAGAATCAAAAATGAAGAGATTGAGCCAACAATGAAAAGAATGTGGACGATCTTGGAGAAAAACATAAGACTTATGATAATTCATTCTTACGTCAAACTTGGAAAAGAATTTGAGAATAACTCTGGGAGAATTAGAAGAGTCAGGTAAGATCCTGGAAAAAGACCTGTGGGTTAGGGCCCACTGAAAAGAAACACCGTTGAAATGATTACTTGAAAAAGGAGAATGCACCGGTTGAATTAAATGGTTTGAATAAGATAACATTCTCGAAAGATCTTGAATGAATGAGAATGAAAACTAGCATCTTCTGAGATATCTTCAGTACTCCGGAACAATTGAATAGCGAGAGGTGAATGATTAAGAAGTGCACCGGCATGAGAAAGCATTTGAAATGAGGAAAGGATATGTTCAACAACAAAACTTGAATTTAATTCACCGGAGAAGAAAAGAATGAAGAATGACGATCTTGAAGCTCCATTAGAATCTTCATGAGAATCACCGGATAAGGATATTGACGGAAAAGGAATGAAAAGGCCTCGCATCAATAAGATGGATACATGATTAAGAATTCTGAATCCTTGAAGAAAACAAGGGTGGGAGGGTGGGAAAAAACAAAGGCAACTTGGAGACGAATGAAACAAACACCGTTGAGAAGAACTGATACTTGATCTTGTGGTTGTTGAAATGATCGGATCCACTTGAAGAGAAACACGCCGGTGAAAAGAAATTGAGATGACAAACTCGATGATCGAGAAGGATTCGTATTCACATCAGAGTATAAGAACACCATTTAGGAAAGGCATGGAATCAACATTTGACTTCGAAGCAACTTGAATACCACAACTCAAAAACAAAACAAAGGATTGGCTTGCAGAATAAGCAGGAACAAACATATGATAGAGATTTCGTCCGAAGTTTTCGTGGTGGGGCCTACATGGGCTCGATCGTACAACACCATCATGTACAAGGAAATGCACATGACATACGAAGCGTCCCTGAGTCGGCGTAGCCAAGGACTCTTTAAGACACAACGAGACCATTGTAAAACCAACCGTGAATAGGAGGACCACTAGACGTTGAACCCCAATTTCATATCATACATCTGTCAGAAAGATATCCTAAGAGCTACTTGAATTCCCACTTATAAACTCCTGAAACTTTCCGGTTATGCAATCAGGTGTTGGGGATACAGGGGAAGCATAATATCTCACCCAAAACTACCAAATCCTACATCCAGCTGTATCCATCCTTCAACACATAACCAAGAAACCTTTGGAAATCATCTACCTCAACCTTCAAAAAGCATCTGTTATACGAGTTATGGCAATACTCCCGAACTCCCACCCAGTACTGGGTGGCGTCGAGGTTATCTCACCAACAACTGCATAAAAGAGATTTTCGATGTCGGCGAAACTAATCTCAAGTATTCTAGAACTGCCACGATAAAATTGTGACGACAACATCTCGGAGCTCAACTCCCCGGGACACTGCCACAACCCCTAAATGACAGGAGGCACCAAGAACAATGTTCTCCTCACAAAACCACCGAAACGATTTCAAGATACCCGCGTGATCCTAAATTTTTTTTATTGAAATTTGAGAAGAGAAGAGTCAAAACTCTACGTCAGGATGCCTCACCAGAGCGATGAAGGGACTGAGGAGTAAAAAGAAGTCCTAACTCTCTGATATATATAATTCCTAAATGACTCAAAACATTTTTCTAGACACAATAACGCCAGCGATTCGATCAAGCAGGGGGCTCCTAAGGTCGGGGAAGGCTCTGATACCAACTTGTAACGCCCTCGATGCGGCTATATCTCCCACGTGTCGAAGCACGACTTAGAGGCATAACCGCATTGAAAGCAATGTCGCAAGTGAGGTAATCTTCACACAACCCATGTAATACATAAGGGAAAAGAATACATAGTTGGCTTACAATCGCCACTTCACACAATACATGAATAAAGCATTACATCATCCAAATACAATCAAGGTCTGACTACGGAACCAAAATAAAAGAAGAACCCCAAATGCGACAAGGTCCCCGATCAACCCCAACTGGGCTCCACTATTGATCAACTAAAACAAAACAACACAAAGGACAAGATCTTCATCGAGCTCCTCCTTGAGCTTGGTTGCGTCACCTGCTCGGTAACATCGGTACTTTCAAACTGGTTTTGGAAGTATCTGTGAGTCACGGGGACTCAGCAATCTCACACCCTCGCGATCAAGACTATTTAAGCTTATGGGTAAGGTAAAGGTATGATGTGGAGCTGCAGCAAGTGACTAGCATATATGGTGGCTCACCTATTCGCAAAAGAGAGCGAGAAGAGAAGGCAAAAGCACGGTTGAACAACTATGAGCAAGAAGTGATCCTAGAACAACCTACATCAAGCATAACTCCAACACCGTGTTCACTTCCCAGACTCCGCCGGAAAGAGACCATCACGGTAACACACGAGGTTGATGTATTTTAATTAACGTCAACTTCAGGTTTTCTACAACCGGACGTTAATAAATTCCCATCTGTCCATAACCGCGGGCAAGGCTTTCGAAAGTTCAAAACCCTGTAGGGGTGTCCCAACTTAGCCCGTCACAAGCTCTCACGGTCAATGAAGCATATTCCTTCTAGCGGGAAGACCCGATCAGACTCGGAATCCCGGTTACAAGACATTTCGACAATGGTAAAACAAGACCAGCAAAGCCACCCGAATGTGCCGACAAATCCTGATAGGAGCTGCACATATCTCGTTCTCAGGGCACACCGGATTGTCCAAACTTGCGGCAGGCCAGCCCAGAATTGCCCCTGGTGGCCACCGGCGGCTGACAAGGTGGACCAACACTCAGAGGAGCACTGGCCCGGGGGGGTTAAAATAATGATGACCCTCGAGAGCGCAACTCCAAGGGAAAAGAAAAGTCTAGGTGGTGAATGGTAAAACAAAGGTTGGGCATTGCTGGAGGAGTTTTATTCAAGGCGAACTGTTAAGGGGTTCCCATTATAACTCAACCGCGTAAGGAATGCTAAATCCGGGAACATAACACCGATATGACGGAAACTAGGCCGGCAAGAGTGGAACAAAACACCAGGCATAAGGCCGAGCCTTCCACCCTTTACCAAGTATGTAGATGCATTAATCAAATAGGAGATATTGTGATATCCCAACAAGTAAACATGTTCCCACAAGGAACAACATCTCCATGTTCCAACAAGGAACAAACTTCAATCTTCACCTGCAACTAAAAAGGCTATAAGAGGGGTTGAGCAAAGCGGTAACATAGCCAAACAATGGTTTGCTAGGATAAGGTGGGTTA
The DNA here is from genome assembly GCF_018294505.1 of Triticum aestivum. Lineage (NCBI taxonomy): Eukaryota > Viridiplantae > Streptophyta > Magnoliopsida > Poales > Poaceae > Triticum > Triticum aestivum. The sequence goes on from NC_057803.1 coordinate 223,392,459, forward strand.
GAGGCTTAGTTCAACAATATGTGAGGCATGATAAGTAAGTGGTAGGTATTGCAGCATAGGCATAGCAAAAAAGCGAGCATCTAGCAAGCAAAGATAGAAGTGATTTTGAGGGTATGGTCATCTTGCCTGAAATCCCGCAAGGAAGAAGAACGAGTCCACGAAGAAGACAACCGGACATAGTCGAACGGGTCCTCACAATCACGACGTTACCGGAACCAACCCGAAGAAGCAACACCGGAAAGAAGCACACAACATAGTAAACAACCAACACATGAACATGGTATGATATGCGGGATGCAGCATGTGATGCAGATGCATGACTTGCAAAGGAATGATTGAACCTGGCCTCAACATGGAAATCCAAGAGTTCCACTGGAAAGAGGAGGTGATTTCAGTTGAAATCGATATAAAGATCACCGGAATCGGATGCACGGTTTGGAAATGGCAAGCAAAACAAATATGGCACCGGTCTGCGATAATCAGCAAGTAGCCATCTAAATGCATCAAGATAAATATGCTACATCACTCAAACATGGCAAAAAAATACATGGCAGGGAACCACTCATGAAGCTTAACAAAAGATGAACATTGAGCTACGGCTAGTTCATCCATTAACAGGTTCAAACAAGCATGGCAAAAGAGCAAATGATAACAGGTTTCAGACTTAGTGAAATTAACACAAGTCTGGAATTTATCATCAGGTAGCAATCTTTAGAGCATGAAAACTATATGTTACAGGAACATATCGTGGCAAATCAAGGCATGGCATGAAGCTACTCAAAGAACTTAACAAAAGTCCCTTAGTGACCTTGAGCCAAAAGGGATCAGAAAATACAATGGCAATCATGTGAACATGGCAAAAACATAAACAGATAGAGACTTAGTGAAGAACTGGAGCATGCAAATCAGTTAACGAGTAGGCATGTTTACGAGCTCGATGCACTCACTACAGAGCATGGCATGACAAACTAAGCATACACCCATCAAGAAAACATGGCATATAATCTAGACATGGCAAGAACAACAATATAGCATGCACGGATCAATAGCAACATCCTCGGCAAAATCGCTAATAAGTCAACAATCTGCCAGGATTCACGATATAGCAAAACTATAGCTCGATTGACTCAAGCTAGGGTGCTCCATGAATGCAACCAAAGACATTGATGGATAGAGCACCACAACATTAACAAAACATCCTTACTGATCATCCTCAAAAGAGGCACGGATCACTAGGAAACAACATGAACATATGGCATAACGACAAAATCAGGACAAGGACTTAGAGAAATTCTAAGTCCCTGAAATCAGCATTACCGATTACGCTACTTTGCAAGATTGTGCTAGTCACCACACATATCACAAAAATACATGGTAAGCACCTCTGTAAAGATGGCATGGCATATAACAAAACACATGTAGAGCTGAGGATCATATCATGCACACATTAATCATGGCAAAAATGACAAATATCTATTTGACGAAACAGATCTGCCAAGTTCACACATAGCCCTCTTCCAACAGCATTTCAGGCATCAAGATGAGCTCAAAAGAAACTGATGCAATGAGAAGAAATGATGTACTCGTCGAGACGAACATTTTGATATGCTAAACGCACAAAACGGAGCCACGGATGCGGAGTTATGATGCGATGAAAAAAGCTAAAAAAAGAAGGGACTTAGCCATTTTGAGAAACAAACGGGATGAGCGTAGGATACTAATAGACGCATGGGGAGGGACTTAGCGGACTGCTCACCACGGGCCTAGCCCAGTTCGCAGAAGAGGGAGGAGGCAGACGGGCCGAAGGAGATGGGCCGGACTCGAGGCCCACGCGGGAGTCGCTCGCGCAGTCCACGCCGGGGACAGAGGAGGGTCGAGCGCTCCCGATCCTATCGCAGCGAACACGGCGGCGGCGCTCCGGGAATCTGGCGAAGGGCGGTGCTATGGGTGGCGGACCTCCGGATCCCGCCGGATCCGAGACGGAGGGGCCCGTAGGCAGCGGATCCGGACGGCGGTCTTCAGAACGGGCACGGGAAGAGCACCAGCGGTTGACGACGGCGTGCATGGCCGGCGATGGCGACGTTGACTCAAGGTGGCGGGGCAAGGCATGGCACGCCAGCGTGAAGGGCGGCGGCGCTCAGGAAATGGGGAGGCGCGCTGCGGGAAGATGCTCGCGCGCCACGTGTGGGGCGCGATCGTGGTGACCCGGGCCTGGGAGGGCCCCAGATGGGCTAGGCGGGCCACCGGCGGGAGGTGGGAGGTACGGTGAGGTGGCTGGGGTGAGGTGGCGCAAGCTGATTAGAAGAGAGCGGCGGCGGGGCGACGTGGCGCGACGAGGTTGGTCGGAGCGACGTGTCCGGCGGACATGTCCGGCGCGGTTGGACATGTCCGGCGGCGTGAGGAGGAAGACGCTAGGGTTTCGCACCGCGAATTTCGGAGGGAATCACATATAAATAGGTAGAGGGAGCTATGAGAGTCCAAATGAGGTGCGGTTTTCGGCCACGCGATCGTGATCGAACGACCGAGATGATGGAGAGGTCTTAGGTGGGTTTTGGGCCACTTTGGAAGGGTGTTGGGCTGCAACACACACGAGGCCTTCTCGGTCCCTCGGTTAACCGTTCGAATATCGAACGAAGTCCAAATGACACGAAACTTGACAGGCGGTCTACCTGTAGTAATCCAATGACACATGACAAGTCTTGGTCCAATCCGAAAACGTTTAACGCCCGCACACGAAAAGAGGTAGAAAGGGACACCGGGTGACATAGGAGCGCTGGATTGCAAAACAGACAACGGGGAAAAAGCTCGGATGCATGAGACGAACATGTATGCAAATGAAATGCACATGATGACATGATATGCAATGCATGACACACAATCAGTGACAACGCAACAACAGCGAATAACTGGAGGACACCTGGCACATCGGTCTCGGGGCGTTACAGTGTGTTAGGATGACATCACCTTATCGCGTTAAAGACTAATGTTATAACTCTTGGGAGTATGTTCAACCATCATATCTGACTGAGTTTCAGATCTGATTAGTGCCAAGATACCTCAGACTCAGGAGGCCTGAGAAGAAAAGGTGCAACACAATTTGACGAGATGACATTGTAAGATTCTCGGGAAAATGAACTATGGAAGCGAGTTCCGAAACAATAGTTCATCATTAAACCAAGGAGAGGATGGGGAGGTAGCTAATGAATTCAGCGACAATTCATCGAGATTTCTATGAATAAGGTGATAACATTTGTCAAATCAAATGATATAATGATGTATACTCGAGGGAAACATACACAAATAAACATTGATTGAAAGGTGCACTCGAAATATGGGCTTAGGTAGCATGATCAATGTTAGAATGGTGATTTAATTACCAAAAGACTTAGAATGAAGCTATCAACCATTCACTCAAAGCATTAGATTTGTTAGAAGTTTTGACTTCAGGCGTCATAGTTTATTTATCGGTATTCCGGTTAGGAACAATTCGTTGACCAAGAGATAAATGGAGATGGAAAGGAGTATTACAATATCAAGAATTCTTAAAAGGTTGAGCAATTCTCACAACATCCATGACATAAAAGATGGTAATACTCCAAGGTAGAACACACCATAAGTTGGATAGCAAGGAACTCAAGGTAAAACGCAAAACTAGAACAAGTTTTGTGTTGGGAGGGAGATCAATAATGTTATCGATGTTAACACAATTCATCAAGGGGGCAAGCATGGAATTTCTCATCAGGAACTCAATGTTCGCCTCGGAAGAAGTTAAAATGTTGACGATGGTCACGACACCTTTATCGAGAGGTTTCACGAAGATGTAATCGATAGGCGATGACATCAAGTCAAAGGAATGATGAAGCGAAAAGTTATTGGAACTAGGGGTACGACACAAACTCGAAATCAAGCTTGTTGTTCAAGGTGAAACGATATGACGAGGCAGATTGACATAAGCTTAGCTCATCATCGAAAATTTGCTCCAAGAAGAAGGGCTAGGTAGCATAGTCAAAAATTTGCATGATAATGATATGTCCAATCAGGCTAGGAATGACTTGAAGGGTTATTAAACTCATAAGAAACGAAAATTGCTTAGAGTTAATGAATCAGATTATAGACTCGATTCACTATCGGTGTCCCTGAGTGTCTAACAACTCAGAAACCGGGGAAAAATTGGAATCGGTGAGAAATAATACTTGATGAAGGACTCTAAGAAGTAATATGGTTTTGTGATTTTATTGAGATACCACGGGGTAATACTCGAAGGTAGAACATCATAGAAGTTGCAGAGGTGTATTGATCTGCAGAAGACAAGTGCTTTAACTAGTCCGAGAAATGGAATCAAGGAGAAAATATGATCGGAACAATGATTGCAAAGCATCAATTCACAGATACCAAATGATATTATATCAAGGGAATAGTTATTATTATAAGAAGCTTCCATGATAGGACATACATCGTGTCCATGGGCATGAACACAAAGTTCAAGGTTGACTCCCACTTCTTCAGTGTATAACCTTTCATTCACTTCTTGTCAAGCTTCAGGTCGTCTATCTTCTCCAGCAGTGTGTCCAGCTCTCCCTCGTGCTTGATGCGAGCGTCCTGGAGCTCCTCCTCTAGCTCGGCCTTGCGGATCATGAGGTTCTTGATGACGACCATGTTGTCGGACAGCTCCAGCTCTATCATATGAATGTGCTCCTCCATGTCCTGGATATGGGATGCTATCGTCTCGTCTTCCAAGGTACGCACCACATCTCCATCTGCGTCGTGGCGTCCGTACATCACGAAGGAGGTCCTCTTGAGGTCTTCGTCATACACCTCCCGAATGCGTCCGAGAGCAATGTGAGCAGCGATACCCCTGCCCAAGCCGCATGTTACGGTATCCACATGGAAATCAATGGGCTTGGTGCAGTTTTCGAGGATGCATCCGGGGATATGAGCATCGATCCTCCAACGTGTCTCCTCGGGCAGGGTGGTTGTGAAGGTTCTAGTGAATGTGGGAAGCCCAATCTTCAGGTGCTTCGTGATCTTCACCAGCTACCTTCCGAATGGCATGGTCTCATCGGGCTGCTCGAACTCAATAAGGGCGGACGACATCTACATTTTGAAAAAAGAGAAGAAATTAGTATTGAAGTAGAGAAGGTACAAGACCAAAGGATATATATGGAAAATGAAAACTATAGTTTTTATCCTATGGCTTTTCTCCATTTCTAGGGGTCGCGTCCTATAGTCAATGTGTGCTCTGATACCATCTTGTAGCGACCCGACTCGGTAAGAGTCGAAGTCTCTGTGCTTACCGTGCTAGTCCCTGGATCGACTTGCTAGCACACACAGTACTCGATGAAATAACAGAAATAACACACATCTCTTTATTACATTGATAGTCCAGGAGCAATACATTTATTACAAAATAGGGCATAAAGCCAATAAGCAAATACTGTGGAAGCAAAGAAGTAAATGAGTCCAACTCCACGAGCAAGGTTGAGTGTAGAACATCGACCTATCGCACCTTAATCCTCGTTGGATATATTTGCAACGTGATAAGTTGCAGCCAAATGGGTCAGTACATTGAATGTACTGGCAAGTCACATCATAGTGTAATGAACCTACTTTTACATGCAGTTTGGCTGGTGGAAAGCTCTAAGTTTAGTTTTTTTGCATAAAGCTAGTTTTTCCCTATTAGAAAAGATTGTTATTCTACTACTACACATTTGCATAGGACGAGTTGGCAAATCCAACTCCATCCGTCCCCAAGTTTCATTTAAAACCCAACTGTTTAATTAAAGGTGAGGAGATCTCCCGGCATTTCCACTACTACATGCTCAAGTTGTCCGTAACCGGGGACACGGCTAATCTATTAGGTTGAAAACTCTGTAGAGGTTGTGCACTTTTCCCCACAAGACTCGACCACCTCCATGATCGGAAGATCGAGACATAGCCTTTCGAAAATGTTCCCCCTTAACCCACGGATAGGCCGGTACACCTACATCATTCTACATCTGCTAGCCCATCCCGGAAGGGGTCACACTAACTACTCAACTAAGCCAGAGCCCATATTGGCTTGTGGCTGCACAGGTAAGCTTCTAGACATGAGAATACGATTGATCTCTTTGAGCCTGAGCGGACGGTCCACTAGTGGTGCACTAGCATGGATTTCCCATGCGTGCCCCACTGTACTTCGCCACCATTCCCACAAGTTTCCGCCCAAGTAGTTCATTATTTCACTTAGGTCTTATTTACTACATTGTCACTCATCTCTCACAATGATCACTCCCCAATCCACGTCTACTTAGCATAGCAACATAAAGTAAAATGATGGTGACAAAGTTATATGGTTCAGACCTACCTCAATGAACTACTGGGTGAAAAGCAAAGTCATGTGGCACCAGTTTCCTACGATGCACTCCTAGCGCAAAGAACTAAGTGCATAATAAAAACATAGGTAATGAAACATGATCAAGATGCAACTTGCCTTGGTACTGCTGGTTGAATTCTAAAGACTGATAATATTGTGCTTCGCACTCCGGGCAATCTATCGCAAGGAAGATAAACAAACATAAGCAACAATCCAAAGACCAAAAGAACATGCATAGCAAAAAGTCTCGGAAAAACCAAATGAACATACAACACACTAAGCTACTATAGAAATATTCTAAGTGCAAAACAACATAGTCCTATGGTTCAAGGAATGATGTGAAGTATAGTGCATACTATGCATACTAGTAAAAATATTAAAGGGCTGAATCTAGTGTGTGAAAATTATTGTGACAAAGGTCCAGGTGATAGGGCTTTGCTACGGTGACAGCATGCAAAAGGAATCAACTTAATCGGAGCTACGGTTTGGGAGATATGGCTATTTGAAGTTTGAATTCGAATCTGAATAAATTCAAATTTGAATCTAACAAAAGTTTGCAAAAATTATTCTACTGGATAGATCTAAACAATACGAAGAATTTGCCGCTGGTTTCATCGAGTTTGGATCTATGGTTTAAAAGTTATGGCTAATCTAAGATCAGTGACTAATCTGCTATTTACAGGGACTAAATGGTGAAGAAAACTACTGCAAACAGGTCCCTGGCCACGTGGCGGCTCCTGGGCTGGCCGAGCAGCGTCCGCTGCGGAGACTGTACATCGAACGGCCGCCAAATAAGAAAAACAGTTGCAGCGGCTAACTAAATAAAAACCGACGCTCGGTTTAAATAAAACCGCACGGTCTAAAGGAAACCGACCGATAGTTTTTAAAATAAAAACCGCGGTTAACCGCGTACCGGTTCAACTAAAAAAGCAACTAACCTAATCTAATCTAGGCCGTTGGTATCCGATCTAACAAGCGAGGGTGGGGCGGCGACTTACAGCGGGTGGTGGTGGCCGGCGACGAGCAGAGGACGGCGGCGCGACGTTGGGTGATGGCGGGGCAGCGGCTACGGCAGTCCTCGGTGTCAGGGAAGAAGACGGGGAGGTGCGGCGCGGCTTGGGCATCCAGATGGTGGCGTCGGGGCTCCTCAGGGGCGTCGGGGTCGACGAGGCAAAGGCGGCGGCGCTCCGTGGGCTCCGGCGAGGTCGGGCGTCGTCGGGCGTCGTCTCCGGTGGCACCTAGGCGAGAAAAAGATGTCAACAAGATGCGCGAGTTCACGATGGCAAGATTGACGAAGGAACAAGGGCTCGAGGTGGTTTACTGGCAGCAGAATGCTCCGGCGAGGTCCGTTTAGCCGGCGAGATCCAAGCGGCGACTGCGGGCGGTAGGGGCGGCGTGGGAAGAAGCGGGGCGGCGAGATCGACAGAGGGGAGCCCGGGGCATTTATAGGCGAGGGGAGGGCGTGCGTGCGGGTGTCGCGGGAGCGCGGCAGCGAGCTCATCCGAGCGGCGCAAGCGGGAGGTTGGGGGAGATGAGGTGGAGCGGGGCCCACCAGTCAGTGGCGGCGGCGGTAGCGAGCGAGGGCGGGCGCGAAGCGGTCGACCGGTGCGGGAGGTTTCGGGCACTAGGGGCGCTTGCCTTGGGCCAAATGGCCAACTGGGCCGGTTGTGGCGCTCCTGGGCCGAACCCAGTTTCGGTCCAGGCTGCGGTGAGTGCGTGCGTGCGTGTTTTTTTTAACTGGAGACTAAAGTGCTCATAACTAATTCAAAAGAATTTCTGAAAACACCAAATAAATTTCTAAAATAACTACGTAATATTTAGAGCCTAATGAACATTAACTTAAGCACAGAACATTTTGAAAATAATTTTCCTAATGCAACTAATGCACTTTTTGCAAATAAAATAAATACCAAACAACTCCAAAACTTAAAGTAATATTCAAAATAAAATTTCCCACTCTTTTTATATTTTGAGGAAGTCATCTTATCCCCTCTCATTTGTTTTTCTCGGGTGGAAAACTATTATTTGAATATTTCAAAAACTCCAAAATGCAAAGAAATATGATATGCATTGAATGATTCTATTAACATCCAAATTAATAAATATTGGGATGTTACAGCTGGATAAAGAAAGAGGAACTAATTAGGTGTTCGGCCCCCCTCCCCGAAGCCCCAGCAGATCCCGTATTAACAAGGATGCTCGCCCCGGCACCATACTAGATGCCTGCGAAGGAGGACAAGACAGGGAGCGGGAGGACCAAAGAGGGCCTCTGTCCCGAAGATATTTTAGACGCCGTGTCCGGGGAGATGAAAATCCCATCGCCCGAAGGCAAAAGTAAAGGGGAAGCCAACATTCATTCCCCCCATGGAAAGAAAAGGGCCGTCTCCGAAGATTGGGAAGAAAAGGCTGCCAAGCGAGGCAAGATGCCCCTGTCGGGCGGCTCGGGCTTGAAGGACGACATTATCGCGCAGTCCTCCAGTGCGGCCAAGCCTAAGTGGTAAGCAAACAAGGTCATTTTACGCATACCCCATTCCTCCCCTGTGACCAATGTAGATTCTTTGCAGCTCGGCACACAATCTTTCTCAGCAATCGTCTTCCTCAGGAGACCTTCTCCCAGAGATGATGGAAAGCGAGACGCCTCCACCAGTCTCCTCGCCCAATAAGATGGATGACCTCAAGGTGCCGTCCCAGAGGGTCTCTCCTGATCCGCAAGCGATGCAAAGGGTGATGGAAACACGAACCGAAGCTGATGCTTCGGTAGCCCAGTGTCTGGGGACCAACAATGAAGGCCACGGACTGTCTGGCTTTCAGCCGGAGACAACTCTAGGGGTGAATGAACGGATCCCTTTGAAGGGAGGCCGTGTTGCTACGGCTGCTTCTGCAGACCCAGAAACGCCGGATATATTAACGAACATGTTGTGACAGGCGTCCGTCTCCGAAGACCATCGTAACTTGATGGGTACGGTGGTTAAAAAGGTCCTGTCCGTGAAAAGCGGATTGAATGAAGCCTTCACAAGCCTGCTAAGAGGTTTTGAGGTTTGTGTTGTAATGCTTTCAATTGTGTTTATTCACAAAATAGTCCTATGTATAGATAGTAGCCCTTGAGACTCTGATAGGCTCCCTGAGGGAGGCAATCAGAGGATCAAAAATATTTATCCAGGAAATAATATGACTACTTGTAACACAAGCTATTACTTCCCCTGCAACTGGTCGATCCGCGGAGGTTGCAGATCTGCAGCAGAAGATTGATGAGGTGGAAGATGACATCATCCTAATCAACAAGCATCTTGACGAGGCGCAAGGTATGTTTTGGGGTCAGCCAGTATATTTATGCATGATAACATGAGCGTGAAGCTGGAATTGTATACTGAGACATGCGTAACTACAGATGGTGCCGCTGCGGTGGAGGCCCTGCGGGCTGAGCTTGTCCTTGCCAAGGAACAAACCTGGATGAGTAATCTGGCTGCCCATAGGGCGACTGAAGAATTAAAAACCGAACAGGTTGTTCGGTGCCAATGTGAGGAAAGAATTACTACCATGGTGCGCAAACTTGAGGAGACCACCGTCAGGTGCGAATTCCTTGAGAAGGATAACAAGGCCAGAACGGCCGATCTCGACAAGGCCTTGCAAGCAGGGAAAGAAGCTTGGTCTCAGTCTAGAGCAGCTGGGAAGAGATCCGGCAAGCTGGGGAGATAGCGGCTGGTAAGCCTTTCCTATTACAGACGAAGTTCGGCAATCCAAAGTATTCCCCGCTTAACCAAATGTGGAGTTCTCCGAACCCTTTTTTAGACGTGCCGAAGAGTGCCTCCGATGCGTCGCAATTTTACCAAGTGCAGGAAGGGTGTGCCACGGAGCAGCTTTTTTGGTCACAATTTGGCACGCCGAAGCATCAGTTGTTATTAAATGAACAGATGGCCCAATGGGCCGAGCTCCACAGGATGTCTAGTTCCGCCATGAAGGATGTCATAGTCTGGTTGTGGCCTATGGAGCCCATTCCGAATAGTTACTATGGTTTGGTGTAGCGGCTTGTGGATGCGGTGCCGCGTATCGATGCCGTGAAGCGTTCAATGTGCATTGAAGGTGCACGGATGGCCTTTTCCCGTGTCAAAAGATACTGGGCCAAGATGAAGGCCACTGACATTGCCACGAGGAGTCCCCCCAAGGGTAAGGACCATCACACACCCGAACATTATTTCGAGGACGTCTTAGAGGGTGCCCGCTTGATAGAAGGTTAGTGCTCGAAAGATATGATATTTGAATGAAATGTATTGAATTGTAAAAGACAGTATGATGATAATATTAAGATTTTTGCTTAAAAGTTTTAGGTTCCTCCTGTGCGGCCATTGGTTGCATAATCTAAAAGTTTTCCAGTCGTCGGCTTCATCCCCCACGTAGAAAATATGGGGGTGTTCGGGAAAGCATACGATCACTCTTAACCCAACGTCTTGGTCCATGAATGGCGGTGTCAATGTGGTGAACGAGGCAACCGAATTATATAGGGCGTTAACACTTTCACTTAGCCATAGGAGTTTTATGGTGGGTTTACGATATAAACCCTGGTGTGTACGCTGTTATCACAATGTGGTGCATTCACACGTATAGCCTAAATAAAGGTCCTTCGTAAATACGGAGGGAATCACTAAAGATTCCGATAAGTCATCGAGTGGTTGACCAGCTCTCGCTGCATCATGACAGTCAGTTTTCGGCTTTCTCTACTGAGGTGCTCGCCTAGGCAAACCAGGGCACAATCATAGTAGTTCTCCCTTTACTACCTTAGCAGATAGAGCAGAACGTAAGGTAGCAAGCACAGGAGCCGGGCAACCCAACTATTGACCCAAGACATGATTCGGAGCTGATGCATATAAGGCCAAACTCGCGACGCCAAAGTATGCTATAAAGCTATTCGGACTTATTGGCAATTTTAGTTTGTTCCCATATTGAGCACCTGGCGGGGCATGTGAAATAACACAAGGAGCAAAATACATTTTTTTAGAGAAAAGTGAATACATGATATAAATTATATTCACTAGAAATTGAGTGACATGCCAATCATTGTTTTGTATATAATAATGCCACGACCCTGGCTATTTGACACACCAAGGGTCAATGGCTTAGGTAGAAGGCACTTTACATGCTCTCAAAATAGAGAGTACGGTCTAAAAAGTTGTTTTGGACCTCCTAGCACACGTCTGCGCCGCCTTTCCTAGATGAAGGGGCTCCTTAAAGGGAGTAGCTTTTGGAAGAATGTACAGACCGGAACTACGAAGGAGTCGGCGAGATGACCAACCTACGAGTCACCTATGATAAAAGGATAATGAAAAAAAATAAAAAGTCATCAGAAAAGAATTGAAAAGAACGGAGTGATAGAAGACTTGTAGGCCCATCCGTATTATGCCTCCGCCGATGTCCATGGTATTTTGAGTGCATAGTTATGTATGCGTGTTATGGATTTCGCAGGTGTATGAGGTGGACGGCGAAGGCCGAACTGCTAGTCCAGCTCCATAATTGGCCGGTCCTTCTGAATGGTGATCGGCGGCTTAATGGCCAACAAGGTATGCAATTTAATATGGCCGACTTGTACTCCGGGTGGAGGGAATGTAGTGTGATCCTCAGTCCGGAGGGAATATGTCTCATGCTCCTCTGTAGGGGCATGTCTTATGTATACGATGTTCACCGTTTTTACCTCGGGGGGAATTGCTTCTAACCCCCGGTATTTTTTTGGTGAATCTCTTCGTCATCACTATCATTGGGAGGTCTTTTCCCCTTATGTTCGGTGTTGAGCCTACCGGCCTGTTGGAAGACCCAACAGCTTCTGTTGGTGTGAGTGGCTGGCTTATTGGGATTGCCATGAATCTGGCAGGGTCAATCCAATATCTTTTCTAAGGTGGATGGCTCGTCTCTATTTGCCTTGAATGGCTTTTTCCGTTGACCGGGTTTGGGGCTGCTAAATCCGGCGTTGACCGCTGTGTCTCGCATTCTCTCATTATAATTGTGGCATTTGTGTTTGCTGCGCTGTGGTTTGCCATTGTCGTCTCGTACTTCGGAAGTACCCGGATCGCTGGCACTGTTGCTTCTACGAGCGAGCCAGTTGTCTTCTCCCGCACAAAAGCGGGTCATCAGAGCGATAAGGGCTGACATGGATTTTGGTATTTCTTGACCGATGTGGTGGCGAGCCACTAGTCCCGTACGCTGTGTTTGAAGGCCGCTAGGGCTTCCGTGTCTGGACAGTTGACAATTTGGTTCCTTTTAACTAAGAACCTACTCCAGAGCTTCCTGGCTGACTCTCCGGGTTGTTGAACTATATGGCTTAAGTCATCGGCGTCTGGTGGCCGTACATATGTGCCTTGGAAGTTGTCGTGGAAGGCATCTTCCAAATCCTCCCGGCTACTAATAGAGTCTTCGAGTAGACTGTTCAACCAGTGTTGAGCTGGACCTTTGAGTTTTAACGGGAGGTATTTGATGGCATGAAGGTCATCTCTGCGATCCATGTGGATATGGAGAAGGAAGTCCTCGATCCACACCACGGGAGAAGTTGTTCCATCATATTATTCGATATTCACGGGTTTAAACCCTTCTGGGAATTCGTGCTCCATTACCTCGTCTGTGTAGCAAAGAGGGTGGGAGGCACCTCTATGTTGGGCCACCTTGCGACGTAGCTCTGATGGAGTCCGTCTGCGGTTTTCGGCCCTGGTGTGACTAGGCTTGTCACGTCCGAATAGATAGCCGGTGTCACGTGTCGGGCACGTCCTCGCGATCTGTAGACTGATCTGGTATGTCCTGCTCTATTGTCCCGGTCCGGCTGAAGGTCATATGTCTGACCTCAAGCTATGTTGTCTCTGCCTTTATGGTGAGGAGGGGCGGGCTAGTGTTCCGATTGAGTTGCCTCTTTGTCCCGACCACGTAGTGCTCGGTTAGCCGCATTGTGCGGCGATGGTATGGGCTCCGATGTCTCGTCATCAAACTGAGGTAGCAATTTGCGCTTCGGGTAAATTTTCACTGGGCACTTGGGGCCGTATTCCTCGGCTGGTAAGACATCAGTCCATCTATTGTTGAGCAGATCTTGGTCAGCTTGAAGCTGCTGCTGCTTCTTTTTCAGGCACCTTGCAGTGCCTATTAGCCAACGCTTAAAGCGCTCCTACTCCTGTGGCTCCTCAGGCAAGATAAAATCCTCGCTGCCGTGACTCACCTCATCCTCAGAGAGTGGAAGATAATTACTGTCCTCCGAGTCATCATTTATGGCCTGTTCATCAGGGCTAACTTGCTTGTTTTCCCGATCATCCTATTCGGCAGTTCGTTCATCGGGATCTTCTCCATCTTCGGCACCGTCTGAAGTGTTGTCCTCTCCTATCTCCGTATCGCCGTTTATTTCATGACGTGACTTAGAGCGGCACTGCTGATGCTGGTGTTTTGGTTGTATAACAGGAGGCTTGTCCTCAACTAGATCTGCTTTCTCATTGTCGTTAGTCTTAGGTGTATCCACCATGTATACGTCATAGGAAGAGGTGGTTGTCCGGCGTTCGCTAAACATCGGGTCTTGGTCCGGTTCATTATTGGCATTGTCGTCCATACCGTAAATGTCTTTGGAGCCGTAGCTGAGCGAGTTAATTGAGTATTCGACAGTGTGCATGAAGTGGGCGGTGGGTGGGAAGCAAAATTCTCCGTTATCAATCTCAAGTTCGAACAGGATGGAGTTCGGCTGTGAGCCCCCCGCTAAGGATAGTGCTCTTACTGAGTTTAGCACGTCACCCAGAGGCGAGTGCCAGAAAATGTCCGCGGCACTGAATTCGGTGATCTATGATTGATCATGACCGATATGCATGGACGCGCATAGTTCGGAACCTATAGCCGGAGACGGGTGCGTAGTTTCGGTGACATAGATGTCTCTTGAAGTTACATTTGTGTGCGGCTCCAATGCCGCTGAGACCACAAATTCCGCGACGGGGTTGAGCATCCCATCTTCACATGGTGCGATCTGCTCCGGATCTATGGCTGGAGCAGCCACCGATACTACTTCCTGCGTGTGGACCGATGACAGATTTAGGTCATGTTCATCGTGGTGGCAGAGAGCAGCTGCCGTGGTCTCTAATCCATCGAAGATCAAGTCTCCACAGATATCTGCGACGTAGTTCAAGTTTCCTAATCTGACCTGGTGGCCAGGGGCGTAGCTTTCGACCTGCTCCAGATGGCCAAGCGAGTTGGCCCGCATTGCGAAGCCGCCGAACACGAAGATCTATCCGGGGAGGAATACTTTTCCTTGGACAACATCGTTGTAGATGATTGAAGGAGACATCAAACATTTTGAGGACGGCACAGTGGAACTCTCAATGAAAGCACCAATGTTGGTGCCAAAACTGGCGGATCTCGGGTAGGGGGTCCCGAACTATGTGTCTAGGATCAATGGTAACAGGAGACGGGGGACACAATGTTTACCTAGGTTCGGGCCCTCTCTATGGAGGTAATATCCTACTTCCTGCTTGATTGATCTTGATGAATATAAGTATTACAAGAGTTGATCTACCACGAGATCGTAATGGCTAAACCCTAAAAGTCTAGTCAGGCTATGATTATTCGGGGGGTTTCTACGGTCCTAGCCCTCCGGTTTATATAGACACGGGAGGGGTCTTGGGTTACACAAGGTCGGTTACAAAGAAAGGAATCTTCATAGTCGACGCCAAGCTTGCCTTCCACGCCAAGGAGAGTCCTATCCGGACACGGGTAAAGTCTTCGGTCTCCATATCTTCACGGCCCAACAGTCCGCCTCATATCAATAGGTCGGATGCCCGAGGACCCCTTAGTCCAGGACTCCCTCAGCGGTTACCTCTATGCCAGGACTTGATGCCCTGCCAGAGTTTGTCGCCGCATGGTAGGCTCGGTGTCCATGGCAACATCCTTGCCAGCGGCTCTTGGGAGCTCGGTAGGAAAGTACTTGCCGGGGCCTGATTTCCTTCGCTTGTTTTGCTTTGTTGATGGTTCAATGGATGGTTGAGTTAACCGAAGCACAAAAGTTCCTGGTTCCACAGGTAGTTTGAGGGCAGCGCATTTTGACAGGTAGTCGGCGATGTTGTTCTCCACTCGGGGGACATGCTCCGCTTGTATACCGTCAAAATGCTCCTTCAGCTTCCTCACCTCATCTACGTAGGCCTCCATCAATGGGCTTTGATAGTCTTTGTTAACTTGCTTGACGACAAGCTATGAATCACCCCTGACGATGAGCTTCTTGGTCCAGAGGTTTGCCGTGATCCTGACACCGGCAAGCAACCCCTCGTATTCAACAGTGTTGTTCGTCGACATCTCCCTGGGAAAGTGCATCTGGACTACATACTTGAGGTGCTCTCCGGTGGGTGCAAGAGTAGCACGCCAGCACCAGCGCATTGCAGCGAGAAAGCCCCGTCAAAGTACATAATCCAGTTGCGACTTGTTTCCTTGCCGGGGAGAGTGGTCTCCTGGATCTCTTCATCGGGCGATGAGGTCTCTGCAATGAACTCCGCCAGGACTCTACTATGGATTGTCAAAGTACTTTCGAACTTCAAACCAAAGCTTGACAGTTCCAAGTCCCATTCCACAATCCTCCCAGTTGCGTCTGGGTTAGGCAATATCCGTTGCAAGGGGAGGCGGGTGACGATGATGATTTTGTGGGCTTGGAAGTAATGATACAGCTTCCTCGAGGCCAGAAGGAGGCCGAAGAGCAGTTTCTGCAAGCCGGAGTACCTTGATCTAGCCCCCTACAAGAGGGAGCTGACAAAGTAAACCGTGTGTCGCATCATCTTCTTCTTCTGCACCACTCCCTTTAGTTGCGTCGCTTCTACTTCACCAGCGCTAGACTCTGCCGTGGGCCTTGCCTTATGGTACCAGGCCCAGCCGGGGGGAGCTCTGGTTTGCCATCCGCCAACCCTGCTGTTGCCACTGCCTCTTCGTGAACCTCCCTCTATGCCACTAGTGCGGCACTGACCACTTGGTTCGTTGCCGCTAGATATAGCAGCAACGGTTCTTGTGGTTTAGGCGCAACCAGTATTGGTGTAGAGGAGAGGTACTTCTTCCAATCCTGCAGGGCTGCCTCGGCCTTTGGGGTCCATTCCATTGGGCCTGCCTTCTTCAAGATTTTGAAAAAGGGGAGGGCACGCTCAGCAGACTTGGAGATGAACCTGCTCATGGCGGCAACACAGCCAGTGAGCCGACGCACATCCTTGATCTGCCTAGGCACCTCAATTTGCTCAATGGCCTTGATCTTGTCTGGATTTACCTCGATCCCATGCTGTGATACAAAGAACTCGAGGAGCTTGCTGTACGGAACACCGAAGACATACTTCCTAGGATTCAGCTTGAGGTTGACCTTGCGCAAATTTGCAAACGTCTTTTCGAAATCTTGTATGAGCGTTGCCTTGTCCTTGGTTTTAACCACTATGTCATCCATATAAGCTTCCAATTTGGACTACTCTTGCAAACGTTGAGCCAACACTCTTCAACCCGAAAGGCACTCGTAAGAAACAATACGTACCACATGGGGTGATGAATGTTGTCTTCTCTACATCTTCTTTCGCCATGATGATCTGGTGGTATCCTGGGTCGGCATCAAGGAACGATAACAAGTCACACCCAGCCGTGGAGTCAACAATCTGGTCAATGCGTGTCAATGGGAAAGGGTCCTTCGGACAGACCTTATTGATATCTCTGTAATCAATACATAGCCTCCACTTCCCATTTGCCTTGCGCACCACCACCGGATTGGCCAACCATGTCGGATGAAGTACTCTCCTCACTAGGCTTGCCGCTTCTAACTTCCTGATCTCCTCCGTGATGAACTCCTGCAGGAAGGTGACGAGCACGCCTTCCTATTTGCTGTCGAGGGAGGAGCTTATGGTGAAAGCCCCTCCCGTGCCATCCTCCTTGACAGACACCTTCTTGGTCTCTTGTGGTGCAGCTCTGGATTTCTTGCTCTTGCCGGTAGAGCCGTCTGGCACGTCCTCGACGGGAGCACAGCAGTCCGAAGAGGTGCACTTGCCGGAGTGCGTGCGAGAGGTCTTGCCGGTCTCCTTCCCTCCCGGGGCCTCATTGGCAGGAGCAAGTGCCTTGGCGGTAGTTGCTGCAACTGCCTCCCAGTAGAGTTGGTCAGCGTAGATCAGCGCATACTTCTTGTCGGAGGGGACAGTGATGATTTTCATCAGCCCAGGCATCTTCAGCGTGTTGTAGGCGTAATGTGAGGCCGCCATGAACTTAGGTAGCGTCGGGTGGTCGAAGATCCCGTTGTAGGGCAAGGGGATCTCGGCTACATTGAAAACAATCCTCTCTGTCCTGTAGTTTAACTCCCATCCAAACGTCATGGGCAGCGTGACCTTGCCCTTCGGCTGACTCCTTCCCGGGTTGACCCATTGAAATGTGCCCGTCTCTTCTAGGTCTCCATCGGGAATCTGCAGCCTTTTGATCACAATAGGCGAGATCAAGTTCAGACGGGCCCCGCCGTCAACTATCATTTTTTTCACCTTGAGGTTGCGTATCGTTGGCGAGACCAACAACGGCAAACACCCGACCACTGTTGTGCGATCAGGGTGATCCTCGGTGTCAAAAATGATAGGCGTGCTGGACCACTTCAGTAGCTTTTGGGCGTCGAATGATGGTTCCGCTGCTATGATCTCACGCGCCCACTGCTTGAGCTGGCGGTAAGCGGTGTGCAGCGAGGCGCCACCGTCAATGTACATGGCCTCTGTAGCCTTCTGGAACGCATGCTCGCTGGACTCGTCATCCTCGTCATGACTGTCGTCTTCCTACTTCTTGTCGCGGCCCCGGGCAGGCCTCTCTTGCTGGTTATCCTTGCCGCGGTGTCCCCCTTGGCCGCCACACTTCTTGCCGGATCATTCGACACCATCCTAACCCTTCTCCTTGTCCCGCCTCTCATACTCAGCTTTTTGCTTCTCAGCAAGCAGCTCAACTTGTCGGCAATTCTGGAGGTCGTGGCCCTTGGTGCGGTGGATCTTGCAGTACTACTTGTCGGAGCCTCCTGGCTTGTCGGTAGCCGCCAAGGCCCGGCAAGCGGCGCACCCGGCAATTTCCTTGTCGGGTCTTCTGCCTTGGCCTTCTTAGCAGCGCCGGTATCCTCAGATCCCTCAACGGCAAGCACAGTCTTACCCTTGCACTTCCTGTTGTGGCGCCGGCCCTTCTTCGTCGGGGCGGCTGTGTCTTCGTCTGTGGAGTCGGTTTCCACACCAGCGTCCATGCTGGGGGTACTTCCTCCCCTCTTCAGCTCGAGCACACCTATCGGCCAGAACATAAAGTTTGGCTACATCTTTGACCTTGTTCATCGCCAGCTCTTCACGCATCTTATGGTTGCGCACATTCTGATAGAATGCACTGATCACGGTGACGGGATGAACATCCAGGATGTTGTACTGCACCCGACTGAACCTCTGTATGTACTTGCGCAGGTTTTTACCTTCCTTCTGGGGGATAATATGCAAATCGCTTGCCTGGCCATGAGCTTGGTGGCCTCCAGTGAAGGCGCCAACGAGCTCATGACACAAATCCGGCCAAGAAGAAATGGAATCCGCCGACAAGTGCATCAGCCATGACATGACATTGGGTTTAAGCGCTAGGCGGAAGTAATTGGCAAGCACCTTGTCGTCGCGAGTACCAGTAGTTTGCATCGCGATGGTGTAGATGCTGAGGAACTCCGATGGGTGAGTCTTGCTGCCGTACTTCTCGCCAACGTCGGGCTTCAACGTGCGGTGGGAGGGCCACTGGAACTACCACAACTCACGGGTAAAGGCTGGGCAACCCACCTCGTAGGGTAGGCCGCCAGAGCCTCCCGGTGTTGGGTGGTCCATAGTGGGCCCCGCCCGCCTATCTAATTGGTGGCGAGCATCGCGCCGGCGCTCGATGGTGGTTCGAGCATCTTCATGGGCTCGCTCCCGAAGAACTTGGCACTGATCGTGGTGGGTCCGTGGGTCGGATGATGCGATGGACATGTTATCACAAGCGCCATCACGACGGACCGACACCCGCGGTGGCTTGCGTGGGGGAGGAGAGTGCACCGTGGCCGCAGCACCTCCGGCCCTACCACTGCTGGCATGCGGTGGCTCGATGGAGCATCGGCCTGAGGGCCCTGCTGGTCGCGGCTCATCTTTGTTGGCAGCGCCGACGAGGCTCCGGATGGTAGCTCTCCACTCGTCGAACTTTTCCGCAGCAGGAGGAAAGTCGAGGGGCAACTACGTGCGCGCCAAAGCTTCTGCTGGTGTGGGTGGCGGCGAAAGCTGCATGGACCGTGATGCAATCCGCCTTTTAACCACGTTAGAAGGAGCTCTATCACGGCCTTGCAGTTGTGCGCCATTTTCGCTAGCGCCTCAGCGTGCATACTGGCCTCGTACATCCTGCGAATGAGGCGCAGGACTCTTCCCACGACGGCGCCCGGGGTCACCGGCGTGGTGACGCTGCTTGTCGCGCACAACCTGGGAAGAGCGCATCGTGGGCACCGGTGTAGGCGTCTTGGAAGTCACCGCGCCGCCCTTGGAGGGCCCCGCGCCCCCTGCATGGGGCCTGGCTCCGTCTTTGGATTTGGCGGTGTGCGGCCCGTTGTCTCGTGCACAGACGACGCCGCTCGCCAAGCTTTGACTGCAGGAGCAATGTGGGTGTTCGCGGGCCGCGCCTCGGCTCCTGTCCGCGACCGCCCCACCAGTCGCCCGCACTGGTACGGGATGTTCGGCTCCCCATGAACCGATCGCCGTGATCATCTTCTTCTTGGGATCCATGGCGATGAAGAACTGCTAAGCTAACTGCTAGACCGGATTTTCACAGATGCGCCCCCTACCTGCCGCACCAGAGATGTCGATGGGAACGACACCTATGGGATCACTGGGACCTCTTCTGTGGTTGGCGGGCGCGGAGTTGTGCGAACAACGGGTCTAGTAGCTAGCACGAGGATTGTTTACCCAGGTTCGGGCCGCATGGATGCGTAATACCCTAGTCATGCTTTGGTTCTTGAGCTTCCTTTATAGTAAAAAAGGTGTCGCCACGGTGGCACAGAGGAGGTGGAAAGGTAAACAGTGTATAAGCTTGTCGCCTGTCATTATGGGACAAGGTGCATTGAATGCACTCCTTAGGTGTCCCGTTGGTTTATTGGGGATGGTAGGAAGGCCCGTCCCATCCGTCGTTGTTCCGTCTCGCTCCGACGCGCATCCGGGCCAACGAGGCATGCATCGCCACATAAGCTGGCAGGCTGCTGAGATGGCATGGTGGTAGGGTCTTCACGAAGATCTACATGCCACCACGTAGGTGTTTTCTGAGTTGGCCTGGAGGCCGTGCGTCGCCACGCAGGTGCCTGCCCAGCTGGTTGGGCTGGCAGCTGCATGCGAACATCAGCGGGGTCTTGGCAGATGTGGGCCTAGCTGTGGCCCCGCAGCTGTCCTCGGCAAAGGCCTTGATGGGGCCTTGGCAAGGGTCTTGTCGTGGCATCGCGGTCGTCCCCGGCAAGGATCTTGCCGGGGGTCTCGTGGATTTCCTCGGCAAGGATCGTGCCGAGTATCATCGTCTTCTGATCCTCATCTGATCTTTTGTGCCTATAATCTACTCAAAGATCTGCATGCCACCACGGAGGTACCTCCCGAGCCTTGGTTCCAATGTGGTTGATGGTGTTGGAACCCTTGGGCTCAAGGGTGGTGCGCTCTATTAGCATTGGGCAAGTTGCCCCGGCAAGGCTCTTGCTGGGGCTGCGGAGGCCGCCACGGCAAGGGCCTTGCCGAGGGAGTCCACCTTGCCCTCTTCTCTTCGTGTCTCTAGTCTTGGCGTTGTTCTGGTTGTCTTGTGCTTCTGCTCCCTCTGCCCCGCTAGGTGTGGCCGTAGGCGCGGCTCTAACTGTCCGTGCACAAGTAAAGGGGTACAAAAGAGAGCCCCTACTTTTATGCACCGACACTATCTCTATAGTAATCATGTGGTGTGATGTTAAGGTAATACATGAATGATGGTTTAAGTTGGCAACAATCATGATTGTATATTTTTACTGAAATAGAGAAATGAATTCAAATTTAGTTCGAATTGCAGTGATAGTATAGACATTTGGAATGCATAAAATGTTGGTATGAGTAGGTTACATGCATTATACAGCTATCAAAAAAATTTAATTGGACATAACATGGATTCATAGCTTTGAATAGCATTTGTATAGTAAAACGGGACAAGACTCTCTCTTCGTGTGGTGTGAATAGTTTTAGTTTTTTCGTTGACGGAAGTGTGAATTGATTTGGTATGTACAAGTACAATATTACACGTTAGGTTTCTCCCTAAAATTCAACCTGCGCCTTGTTATATCTTGAAAATTCAGATATCATGCTCCCAAAACTGGCGCCTTCACAACCCACGCCTTGCTATCCCGAAATTACAACGCGTGCGAAAACTCCCTCCACTTGCTAAATCCCAACACATGAAATCCCCTTTTCTAACCCTGAGCCGAAAGGGCCGCTAGTTCAAATTGGTAGGGGTACCTTTGTAACACACCCTACATTTTGGACAAGCGCGTCCCTAAGTCATGGTTCCCCCTCCCATCGCCTCCTTTTCGTCATTCAAAATCCTAGGCCGACATAACCTCTCCACTCTAGCCGTGAAACCCTACCCTCCTCTGTCCGCCACCTCACCGCTGCCCTGCCAGAGCCTCCTCCCCGACGATGTTGTCCATCGCAATAGCTCGACGTCCCTCGTCCACCTCCCCGGATGAGGATCTCGTCCATCTCGTCGTCTCACCAGTTCAGCCGCCCCATCCTCCACCTCCAAGGAGCTGCTCCGACAATCGCCTCGTCTATCGCGGCTGCTCCATCCCCACAGCACCGCCTTAACCTCCTCCACCAGAACCGCAACATCCTCACCGACCCCTCGGACGAAGCTGAGGCCTACTCGGCACCACCTAAGAGGTTGTACACTCATCGCATCGCACCTTCTCCTTAACTCGACCTCCCGGTGCCGACGGTGCTCCATCCTGCACCCCCATGGAGCGTCTACCTCGAAGCCGGCGCCGCGGACGACATCTCCATGGTAGATCTCCCCCAGTGCGAGGCCCCTTCGGCGGCGGCATCCATACCAACCGGATCTAATGCTGCTGCTCCGGCTCTCGCTCACTCGCTCACGCTGCTGTTGTTCCGGCTCTCGCTCGCTCGCTCGCCCAGCTGCTGCTGGTCCGGCTCTCGCTCGATCGCTCCTTGTGCTGCTGCTACTCTCCCCCTCACTCGTGCTGCTGCTCTGCTCGGACTGGCGATGGGGAGTTATTTCGGGGTAGCAAGGCGGCACGGGGTTCGACCGGTGGTGGCTGGCAGCTCAGGGGGGTGCAGGTTGAAGATGAACTGCAGGCCCTCCCTAAACTATCCCATGTGAAGTGCCTCTCTGCTACCATTGCGTTCAGTTTCAACAGTAACATTTAGATTCCATAGTAAATTTCAGTTTCGACAGTTAAGTTTAAAGTCAATAATTATTACCTCATCTGTTGTAGTCAGGTGGTTTTTGGTGATGTAAAATTTTCATCTATCACTTTTTGGTATTGCATTTTACATCATCTATTGGAGATGCTATTAGAATCCCACTTGAGATTAATAATGTATGTCTTGTGTTGCTTCAGCCTTGACGTCTTATGGCTCACCGGAGCTGCTCCAACGACGGAACAATCCATCACAACAGAGCAGTGCCCTGGACGCCGCCTACAGATTCCTCAGATCTTCCTCCACACCTCCGACAGCCACCTCTACCTCAACTTCTTCAGCGACCAACCCAATGATGCTGAGGTCGACACGGCTATGTCAAGGAGGTTGTACACTTGTTGCATCACTTATTACTCTACATTCATGTCGACCCATTACGGCTATTTTGGTTCAACGAAAAAACATAGCAATAGGAAATTTTCATATGGCACTCTACTATTCAATTATTCATGCATTTTGTTAAAATAAATGGAGCAAAACATCCACCTGGACCTACTTTTCAAAATCCTATGCATGAAAACAAGACCAAGTGCATTAGTGGCAGAATAACATTCTAACTGTACATGATTTAATATTGTTTCACTTTATTTTGGCCATGTTTCTTTGCATTCCTCTACTCCTCCAATTCCAATGAACCAAACACCCAAGTTGACAGAAATCCTGTGTTCACAAATGCTCTGTTTCCCATGTGCATTCCTATCCTATTCTGGTGGTTTTCCTCCTATCCCTGCATTTTTAGACTCATGCAAGCCAAATGATCCTTCATAGAATTACTTCAGTTACAGGTAGGTGTCGAAGAACACTTTGTGTGGTTTGTCCTACTCCTGCCGCGACGTCGTCCACCTCACCTGAGCTGCTCCATCGACAGAAGCATCCACCAAACCAGACATCACGACTCCTGGCCGTCTTTCGCCGCCTCAGATCTCCTTCCCTAACACCGGCACCCACCACAACAGCATCACCATCATCGACTCAGCATATGAACCTGAGGAGTACACGGGTCCACAAGAGAGGTCACACTCTTTTGTTTCTGCTTATGTTATGCATTGCTTAATATTACCTACTACTTTATTATCCTGTTCACCTCTTAGACTCCAAGTCAGGTCCAAATTGATGTTCAAACTTGAGTTCTAAATTAGTTGTGGGGCACATATCGAGGCAACAATGAATAGTATCTCTGTCTAATATCTGGTTCACCTAGGGTATGCCTATGTTGTTCATCTTTGGTGGGAAACAAATAGTAAAGCAATCAGCATCTGTTTTTTTATTAAATTAAAGCAATCATTAGCCTGCTATCATTATTTTTGGATCCATCCATTGGTTGTTACCATTACTCTAGATTTCTGCATGCTCTCCTTACATAATCTCAATACATTTTTGTATGCATGTCAGATATTGTACACAGTCATGCTGAACATGTAGAGAAAAAGAGAAGAGTTTTGCGCGGCAATACAATGCATGCAGACATCGCTCCATGGTGGGTTCAATGGCAAACCCTCCCCACTCTCCAGATTGTAATCCAGAGGAAGATATATGTTCTAAGGTAGATTCAGACATAGCTGACCACGCCTATTTACCCCAAGGTGTTTGCTCTAACTTGGCATGATGATGTTAGTAATATCGTGCATATGTTTCCTTGCAGTGCCTACTTTCGACATCATATATGTCATCTACTTAGGTTAGACATGTTCTGTAATGCCACCTGTTTAGTTTCAATATCATATATGGGAATTATGCAGTCTCATGTCTTTTAGCCAACCATAATATATGTGAAATGTGCAATGCCATCCTGTTTAACCAGGCATCATATATTTGAATGATATCTAGCCAATCCTTTTCTTCATTATATTTACATTTGTCCACAATGTTTGTACATTAAACTACTGTTCCTATGAATCAGCCATTTCAGTGGGTGATGGAAAAATCTGGAGTGAAAACACGGCCTTCAGAGCAGATAGTGCTACCTGTCGAAGCAGATCTCTTGCTAGGTCCCGATAGCTCTTCAAAGATGGATTCAGAGACAGATGACCAGTCCTATTCCCCCACCGAGGTGTATGCTCTAACTTGGCACGGTTCTACTGCTCATATCATGCATATGGTGTCTTGCATTGCATAGTTTAGACATTGTATACACAATATTCAACACCATGTTCTTAGTTCAGACATCATATATGCGAATGCCCTCCGCTTAGCATATAAATCACATATGTGAATTAAATCATGCTATCCTGGTTACTTAGATAACATGTATGTGAATTATGTCATGTGATCCCATTTAGTTAGTCATCATATGAATTATGTTATGCGATGCTATCGAGTTTAGATAGACAGCATATATGTGAAATTATGTCATGCTATCCGTTTTAGTTAAACAATATACATGTCAAATATACATGCCTTCAGAGTTATGTGTAAGTAATGTTATTCATGGCAATTACTTTGCTTTGTCCCATACATTCTACCTCCATGATGGTTATAATACAACAAATTTTCCCATTTTTCTGTATAGAGAAGGACCGATTTGGAAACTCAGGATGAGGTAACCTGTGCTAATACCTCTGCTATCTTCAAGAATGCTTGGTGGCAGTATTGCAATTACCTGAAGTAAACGTACTTCACTGGCAAAGAAACTCATCAACTTCCCTTATGTTCTCCTGAGACACATTTACTGGACGATGGTTGGGAACGCCTTGTTCTTTACTGGTCCCGAACCAAGAATGTGGTAAGGTCTATGAGCTCATTTTATTTTAAGTAGTATATGCTTGCGTCTTACTGTACTCTGTTCATGTAGAACAAGTGCTTAAACCTGAAGAACAACTGTTCTCATTTAAGATTCCATTGCTATCGTGCATACTTCTTTGCTCTTGTATCACTGTATTTACTCATACAAACTTTTTTTTAAATCGAACGATCCAATGGAAATTCCAATGGCACAATAGGTATGTTCACGCATGTTTCTTTAATAGGTTTGCTCTTATAAATAGCTCTGTCGCTTTCAATTTCAATTGTGTATATAGTTGACTTCTCATATCATGCACATTACTAGCATCATAACAGGGCCAATAGTGTTGTTGT
Source organism: Triticum aestivum (assembly GCF_018294505.1). Classification (NCBI taxonomy): domain Eukaryota; kingdom Viridiplantae; phylum Streptophyta; class Magnoliopsida; order Poales; family Poaceae; genus Triticum; species Triticum aestivum. The sequence goes on from NC_057803.1 coordinate 223,418,331, forward strand.
ACATGTAGACCCGTGGTACCCATCTTAAATCTTGCTGTGCCGTGTAGTTTCCCACGCTTTGTATTCTTTCAGTGCTGCTTTCTCTTGAAGTGATATGATTTGAACCGTGTCTCTATTTTGATTTGGCAGGACAATGCAGTGACCATAGGACATAGATATATGTTTTTTGATGCTTTTATAATGTACTACTTGGCAATAGAAGACTTGGTAGTTTAATATTGTCCACCTTACTAATGAACTGGTTCACCGAAATGAGTTTCATATACTAGTACATGCTAAACCTATTATGTGTCTGCTTGTTTCTTCTTTTAGAATGCTGACAGAATATTGGGGAAGAGTGCCTTATTAAGCAATGATGAAGGAAGTAATGCAGATAAGGTTCAGGATCATGAGACATCCTTGTTGGTCTCCAACAAAGATGATAAAACAACTAAGGAAACCTGTCGGGGAAACTGATCCACGAACACCTATGGGGCCGGCGGACCGAGCCCCTTTCGGTTCGGCGGGGGGCGGAGATCGCACGAAGAGCAGATCGAGGCGAAGCACACGAGCAGTTTACCCAGCTTCGGAGCTCTCCGGAGAGATAACACTCCTACTGCTGCTTGTTTGATTATCTTGTGTTCTTGCTCCAGAGAGAGAGCGTAGTGTTTTTCTGGGTTCCGAACCAGTCGAACCTTCGGACCGAACCCCCTCTACGTTGCGCATGGGCCTCCTTTTATACGCTAAAGGGGTCACCGACAGGTGGCAACGCAGAGAAGGGTACAAATGCAAAAAGTGAGGTGGTTGGTACAGTTACTTGTACAGTGCACCCTACCTAACCCTGACGGCAGGGGACAAGGGCATTAAATGCCCGTCTGAGTCGCCCAAACAGTGCAGAAAAGGACCGTTAGGGGCGCCACCGTACGCCACGATGGCGATCTTGTCAGCTTCGCATGCCACTGCACACTGCTGGCTGCACAGCCTCCCGCCACGCGCGCCTGGAGAGGCCCCCAGGGCGACACGTTGGTGGATGCGCTGGAGCGTGGGCATAGAGTGGCCGCCTGCCGCGGCAAGCGCCTTGCCGCTGCTGTTATCTTGTCGGGTCCGGAAGCTTGTCACTCACCGGGCCTCGAGGTACCTTGGTTGGTCCTCCCAGCAAGCTCCTCTTGCCGGGGCCTTGTTGCCTTGCCGGAGCACGTGACGCGTCGCGGCAAGTTCCTTGGAGTGCCTTGGTTGGCCTTCCCGGCAAGCTCCTCTTGCCGGGGCCTTGTCTCCTGAGCTTAAATACTTTGTTCTTGAATGGCTCGAAGGGAACCACGGAGGATCTTGGCGTTCGCCCGGCAAGCCTTGCCGCGGGGTGCTGCAACTGCCCGTGCACAAGTTCGGGGTACTAGGGTACCCCTATTCTAGTACACCGACAGGAGCCCCCGGGCCTGGGCCAGACACGGTGCCAAGCGCTGTTGGGCCAGGCCCAAGACAGGGCACGGGCACACGTGGACTGGGCCACGCCGAATCTCGCTCCGCATCCACCGCGCTCTCCCCTAACGGCACGCATTGAATGCGGCGTCGTGGGAGAGATCGTGGGTGGTTCTTTATTCGGAAGGGCGAAACGTCCACCCTGTCCCTCTTTATAAGCAGAGGAAACAGGGGTAGTTCATTCCCCCTCGCTGGTTGCTACTACTCCGTCTTCATGAACCTCTGCCGCTCCCCCCCCCCTTCTTCTCGAAGCCGAGAGAGCAGCGCTCCGCCCCCCCATTGCCACCAGCATCACCAACGCCGTCGACCTCCCCCACCACCTCCGCCATGGCTCCGAAAGCCGACAAGGGAAAGGGCGTGAGGTCGGCCGAGGCGCAGCGGCTCGCGGCGCTGCGGAAGGAGCGGGCGATCTTCTCCCCCCAGCTCGGCATGAAGGAGCTGAGGGAGTACTTCTACCTCTTTTGGGCGACGGAGACGCGGGCGCATCCGCGCACGAGGGTACTCCCGGCCGCTGCTTCGGAACTGGCTCCAAACGGGTACCCATTCTTCGCGCTGTTCTTCTATTGCGGGCTCTGCCCGCCCTTCTCGGAGTTCTTCTGTGATATCATGAACACCTACGGCTTCCGCCTCCTTGATTTCACCCCCAACGCCGTTCTGACCATGGCAGTTTTTGCACATTTGTGCGAAAACTTTGTCGGAGTCCACCCCAATGTTGCCCTTTTCCGCCACTTCTTCATACCTCGGGTAGAGAGAGGAGAGCCGCTTGCCGGAGGGATCGCCTGGATCTCGAGAGTCGGCAAGAAGGAGGCGTACTTGGAGGGTGAGCTCCGCAGCAAGTGGGAGGAGTGGAGAGCGGAGTGGTGCTGGATCGTTGAGGAGAATCCGCAGCCCTTCACCGCCGTGCGCCAAGCTCCAATAGTGCGCGGCAATGACTGGAGCAACGTGGCCCGGAAGACGAGAGGCTGAAGATCGCCATTACTAGGATCCTTCGCCTCAGGCTTGCCGGGCTCACTGTAGGTGCTGTAGGCGCAGATTTCCTCCGCCGCCGCATCACCCCCCTGCAGGAGAGGGGGAGGCCCGCCTGGGAATTCAAGAACTCGGCGGACATCATGAGGCTGCGGCCGGGCCTCAATTACAACTTCACCGTCTTGGAGCTGGATGCAATGCTCCTGGAGTTGTTCAAACGCGACCCCCAGCACCCATTCACGCTGCCGAGGGGCGTTGTTCCATTGTGCAACAATTCTTCGCTTGACCGGATCCGCGCCATGATGCCGTTGTGCGATTCACACGGAATCGTTCCAACTTGGCAAGAGCCTGCGGATGACGTCGTGCAAGCGTTCTTCGACAACTTGGAAGAAGTGTCGGTCCACGCTGACGAGCAGAAGAGCCTCACCCGTGACACCACCGACGAGGAGCTGCAGCGCATCGCCACTAGGGCGGAAGAGGTTGCGGCCGCAGCTGCTGCGGGCGCGTTCGGGTTCACTGTGGAGGAGGCGGAGGCGGCAGAGGCGGCAAACCTCGCCGAGCGTGTGGAGTTTATTGGCGAGGAAGAGCCTGCCGGCTCTGAAGCTGAGCCGAGCGAGGCCGGCGAGGAAGAGCCCGAGCCTTCAGAAAGCTTGCCGGGGGCGGAGCCCCTGGCCCCACCAAGAAGGCGTCTTTGCAGGGCCGCGGACGTAGCGGGGCGGCAGCCGGGTCAACAGCCGCCGAGCCGTGCGACACGCTCTACCGCGGCAAGCAATGTTGCCGCGGGAGCGCCTCACGCAGCAGCGGCAACTGGAGCGGGATCTTCCCGGGCCACCGCCACCGCCCCCGCCAAGCGGGCAAGGGATCCTTCTCCTCCGCCTCGCTGCACCGGACGGGAGCCGGACTTCAATCTTTCCGCGCTCAGCTCCGACGAGGAGGAAGAAGAGTAAGCTTCTTTGGTGCTCTTGTAGTTTTTCAACCTTGCTGTTTTTATCTTGTATCTGAGTTGCTTCAATCTGGACTCCTTTCTTTTCAGGACGCTGGCCCAGAGAGCGGCGAAGAGGGGCCGCGGTGATTGTCATCGAAGATGACCCCACCGTGTCAGCAGGGGGTGGGTCCGAGACCACCTTGACGGACCCGGCAACCACTCCTCAAAGCAACCCCCAGCGCAGCCCCCAGCGTAAGTTCATAGTTAGCTTTCTGCTGTCAGGCGCGCATGAGTGCTTTTTCCTTTGTTGATATCTTGCTTGTTGATTTGTGTAGCAGCAGAGCAGCCACATCAGGAGTGCCCGGAAGCTGGTCCCGAAGTGCCATCTGCTTCGACTACGCCGCCAAGGGAGGAGTTCCCGGTAAGGGAGCGCTCTCCGGCAAGGGGCAGCACCGTCAATCCTGCGGCGGCCGAGACCGCAACTGCAGATCTTGGCACAGGTAATTCACTTGTCCAAAAACTTTCCCTTGGGTTCTTCTTCTTCTTCTGATTTTTGATTGATTTTTCTCCCTTCTTCGTTCTTCAGACCCATCTACGGATGAGCCAATGGAGACAGAGGGCGCCGGCGAGGAAGGGACCGGTGCTGACGAGACCGCCGGCGAGGAGGCCGCCAAGGCTGCCGCCGCAGAAGCCGGCGAGGGGTCGGGTGATCACACTGACGACCCTGAGGCCGCAGGAGCGCCAGGCGCTGCGCCGACCGCCGATCCCTCTGTCGCTGCTGCGGAGCCCGGCACCTACTTGAAGGCCGGCGATGATATCTTCATCAAGCTACCCTGGGCGTCGAGCTCCAGGGCGCCGGTCGAGGGGGAAACTTTCGATGGGGAGGTGCTCGCCTCCGCTGGACTATCGTTGGTCGACGCGCCCAGCAGCAGCAGTGGCGAGCCTGAGGAGGAGCAGCTGCTGCGGAAGCTGCTGTCACTCTACCGCGCACGGCAAGCCAAGCTGGCTTCCCGGGAAGCGCTTGTCGCAAAGGCGGGAGTTGATATGGAGGAGCACGCGGAGGAGCTCCGGGGCCACAATCAGGATGCTCTCCGGTCCCTGGCACAGGAGCGGGAGCGACTCGACGAGGAGCGCACGACCTTCCTTCTCGAGAAGGCCGAAGCCGAGGAGGAACAAAGGCTGGCCGCCGAGAAGCAGTCCGCGTGAGAAGGCGAATTGGTGCAGCGGAAGGCCAACCTCGACAGCTACGAGGAGGAGCTCGCCGAGCGCGAGCAAGCACTTGGCGGGGCGCTCAAGGAAGCAAAAGACGCTGCCGCGATCGCAGAGGCCGCCAAGAAAGAGCTGGAGGAGAAGGTGGCGCAGCTGGAGGCCAATATCGGGAAGAGCGGCGAGGAGCTTGCCGCGCTCAAGTGTGAGCGTGAAAAGGATGCTGCCGCCCATGGTGAGCTGCAAGGTCTTCTCGCTGAGAGGGGCAAGGAGCTCAGCGCCGCCAAGGATTCCAATGCAGACCTGGAGTTGAAGCTGGCCACGCTGACGCAGACGCTGGACGCCACCAAGGAGCGGGAGGAGACCTTGTCGGAGAAGGTCAAGGCTGACAAGGCGCTGCTGGAGAGCATCGCAGTCACCCAGAACTCATTCAGATATACTGTGGAGCACTGGACCGAGGGTCTGGTGAATATTGCCGCAGTCATCAATGAGGAGCTGGCGCAACTGGGGATGGAGGACTTTGGGTATCCCTCCGACGAGAATCTCCAACCTAGCGCCAAGCTCAGCCTGTTCTTCAAGGGCGTGGCGACGGCACTCTAGCGGCTCCGGGAGAGGATCCCAAAGCAGCTGGCTGACGAGTCGCGCAAAATCTGCGTCGGGGTTCTCCAGAAGGTGCTGATGAAGGTGGCCTTCCGCAATCCAGGCCTCAGCTTCACCGACGTCCTCAAGTCCTTGCCGCCAGATGCCGATCGGGACGCACTCAAGGCCCTTGTCGCACCCATTGTGGACAAGGTGAGCGAGATCAAGACGGTTGAGGGCGACCGCGTAGACTAGGCTGCCCATTCCTTCTTTTCCCTTGTCGCTGCTAATCATGTTATGAAAACATTCTGTTAGAGCTGCGACAAGTTATCTTGTAATATAACTTTATTTCTGTTATCAATTGCTATGTTATTTCCTCTACTAGATTCCTTCCTTTGTATGTTTTTACCCTACGCTTCTAGGGAACTTGTCGACACAGGCAGCCGAGCCGCGAGCGCTGAGTGCGGAACGTCAGCAGCCTGCTGGCGGCGCCACTTCCGACAAGAAACCTTGTCGCGACTAGATGCAGCACACTTAAGTTGTTGAGCGGACTCGAAACAAAGTAAGGGCGCAACTAGCCACGAGTTGGTTCCTCCGCGCACAGGTTTTCCATACAAAGCTGGGTCGTTCGAGGAAGATAACTCAAAAATTTAAAAACTGATTGCTCAAACTTTGGCAACTTAGCTTTTCTGTCGTTTGCTTCCCGGCAAGGCAAAACTTTGCTTGAACGATGCCTGGTCCATACCACAATCTTCTCCTTCCCCCCGGCAAACTTGTGTGCGAGGGAACCTTCTTTTCCTTTGTTGAAAAGAAGAAAGAAGAGAAAACAATGATATGGAGCCCTTCGGCTTGTTATTGCTTACCGGATGTAGGTGCTGCACAAAGTGTCAGATAACGCATGCAAGAAAGAAACTAATGCATGAAATGGACAAGTTGTGCGGAGCACATGGGGTTTTGTTTATGCACGGGATCTGCGCCCGGCTTTGTACAAAGGATTACATGCAACAGCGGCAAGACTTGTACAAAAGGTGGTTGCCGGAACGGGTTCCGGCAACCGCGCCCTACGGGAAAAACTTACAAAGATGTTCTATGTTCCAGGAGTTGCTCACCGGAATGCCATCTTCGGTCTCAAGGCGGACAGCGCCGGGCCTTGTGACTCGTTTCACCCGATAAGGACCTTCCCACTTCGGCGTCAACTTGTTGGAATTCTTGGCGGACTGAACGCGCCGAAGAACAAGGTCGCCTTCCTCGAAGCTTCTGGCCTTAACTTTGAGGCTATGGTAGCGGCGCAAAGCTTGCTGGTATCGAGTAGCTCGTACAGCAGCCTGAAGACGATCTTCCTCAAGGAGCAGCGCGTCGTCTTGTCGCAGCTGTTCTTGCTCAAGCTCATCATAAGCGAGCACTCGAGGCGATCCATATACGAGTTTCGTGGGGAGAACTGCCTCCGCTCCATAGACTAGAGCGAAAGGCGTCTGGCCAGTGGCTCGATTTGGCGTCGTTCTGATCGACCAAAGAACCACCGGCAGCTCCTCGATCCAGTTTCTTCCGCACTTGCGCAGCCTGTCGAAAGTTCTGGTCTTGAGCCCGCGCAACACTTCAGCATTTGCCCTCTCTGCTTGACCGTTGCTTCTCGGATGAGCAACAGAAGCGAAGAAGACCTTGGCGCCAAGGTCTTGGACGTACTGCATGAAGGTCCGGCTCGTGAATTACGTGCCGTTGTCGGTGATGATCCTGTTAGGGATCCCGAAACGGCAAACAATTGACCTAAAGAACTTGACTGCTGACTGTGCTGTCACCTTCCTCACTGGCTGCACTTCCGGCCACTTTGTGAACTTGTTGATTGCGACGTACAAGTACTCAAAGCCCCCGACAGCTCGGGGGAAAGGGCCGAGGATATCGAGCCCCCAGACCGAAAATGGCCAGGATAAAGGGATCGTCTGGAGAGCTTGAGCTGGCTGGTGTATCTGTTTGGAGTGGAACTCGCACGCTTCACACTTGGTTACTTGTGCAGTTGCATCCTGGAGGGCTGTCGGCCAAAAGAAACCTTGCCGGAAAGCTTTGCCGGCAAGTGCTCTTGCGCCAACGTGGTGGCCAGATATGCCTCCATGTATCTCTGCCAACAGCTTTTGTCCATCTTCCCGGCAAATACACTTCAATTTCACACCGTTGAGTCTTCTTCTGTACAGTGTGCTATGGACAAACTGGTACATACTTGACTGCCGGGCTACTTTTTCCGCTTCTTCTTGCTCTTCGGGAATTTCTCCTGTCTGAAGGAAATGGACAATCTGCTGTGCCCATGCTGGAGCTTGTGACTCGACAACAAGGACTAAAGGCATATCTGCTGCTGCGGGAACATCCGCTTCTACGGCAAGGACTTGCGGCCCTACCGGAGCTTGATGTTCCCCGGCGAGCTTGCCAGAGCAAAACTTGTCGGGAGCGTCTGCTTCAACGGAACAAACCATAAGGCTTGCCGGAGCAGACTGCCCCTCAGCATCCTTGGTGTTGATCTTGGGGACTTTCTTGGCGGCGGCTTCGGGGAGCTCTGCCGGAAAGTAGTGACCAGAAACCAACTTCCTCTTCTTGGTTTGTCCAGTTGATGGTGTTACGGATGGTTGAGTCAACTTGAGCACGAAGATCCCTGGTTCCACAGGTAACTTTAGTGCGGCGCACTTTGACAGGCCATCAGCAATGTCATTCTGAGCTCTTGGAATATGCTCCATCTGTAGGCCGTCAAAGTGCTCTTCTAGCTTCCTCACTTCATCAACATATGCTTCCATCAATGGACTCTGGTAGTTCTTGTTCACTTGGCGGATGACAAGCTGTGAGTCACCCCTGAGAATGAGCTTCTTGATCCCAAGGTCTGCTGCGATTCTGAGACCGGCAAGCAATCCTTCATACTCTGCAGTATTGTTGGTTGCTTGCTCCTTGGGAAAGTGCATCTGGACTACGTACTTGAGGTGCTCTCCGGTGGGCGCGACAAGCAGCACGCCCGCACCGGCGCCTTGCAGCGAGAAGGCACCATAAAGTACATCAGCCACTCTTTGCTTGCCTCTTTGACGGGGATGCTCGTCTCTGGAATTTCTTCATCTGGTGTTGGCGTCCATTCTGCTCTGAACTATGCCAATGCTCTGCTTTGGATAGTTGAAGTGCTCTCAAACTTGAGGCCAAACCTTGATAGTTCCAGCGCCCACTCGACAATCCTGCCTGTCGCTTCTGGATTTTGCAGTATCCTCTTTAGCGGAAAGCGAGTGACGACTGTGATCTCATGTGCTTGGAAGTAATGGCGCAGCTTTCTCGAGGCCATGAGGAGGCCGAAAAGCAACTTATGCACACCAGAGTACCTTGATCTAGCCCCCTGTAGAAGGGAACTGACAAAGTAAACTGGACGCTGCACTATTCTCTTCTGCATCTTATCATGCTCCTGCACAGATCCATCTCTGTCGGGTCCAGAGCTTGTCGGCGAAGCCCCCTGCTTGTCGCTGGATGCATCTGCCGTGGTTGCTGGCTCATCATCTGCCTCCCTTTCCGCCACTAACGCAGCACTAATCACTTGATTGGTTGCCGCTATATACAGCAGCAACTTCTCTTGTGGCTTAGGTGCGACAAGTGTTGGAGTAGAGGACAGGTATCTCTTCAAGTCTTGCAGCGCAGCCTCCGCCTTCGGAGTCCATTTTATTGGACCTGCCTTTTTCAAAATTTTGAAAAATGGCAGGGCGCGCTCAGCAGATCTAGAGATAAACCTGCTGAGAGCAGCCACACAACCGGCAAGCCTTCGTACATCCTTGACGCGCTTTGGTGCTTCGATCTACTCAATGGCCTTGATCTTGTCGGGATTGGCTTCAATTCCCCGCTGAGACACGAAGAACCCGAGAAGCTTGCCGGAAGGGACTCCAAACACGCACTTCTCGGGGTTAAGCTTGAGGTTGATCTTGAGCAGATTTGCAATGTCTCGTCTAAATCTTGAATCAGGGTCGCCCTGCTCTTGCTCTTGACCACTATGTCATCCATGTAGGCTTCCACATTTCTGTGCATCTGTGGCTCAAAAGCGTGGTGGACTACCCTTGCGAATGTTGAACCAGCATTCTTCAAACCGAAAGGCATCCGTACAAAGCAGTACGTGCCACACGGGGTGATAAATGCGGTTTTCTCTTCATCCTCTTCTACCATGAAGATCTGATGGTATCCTGAGTATGCATCAAGAAATGAAAGCAAATCACATCCGGCTGTGGAGTCAACAATTTGGTCAATGCGCGGACAGGGAAATGGGTCTTTGGGACAAGCTTTATTAACATCAGTGAAGTCAATACAAAGCCTCCATTTCCCGTTAGCCTTGCGCACGACAACAGGATTGGCCAACCACGTGGGATGGAGCACTCCTCTGACAAGGCCTGCTGCTTCCAACTTCTTTATTTCTTCTGCGATGAATTCTTGGCGCTCCACTGCATGTTTCCTGACTTTCTGCTTGACGGGCCGCGCATGAGGACAGACGGCAAGGTGGTGCTCAATTACTTTCCTGGGAACATCGGGGATATCATACGGTTGCCACGCAAACACGTCGACATTCGCCCGCAGGAAAGCAACGAGCGCGCTTTCCTATTTGGGTTCAAGAGTGGCGCTGATGGTGAAGGTACCACCAGTGCCGTCCTCCTTGGCGGACACCTTCTTGGTCTCAGGTGGAGCTTCCATTGCCTTCTTACACTTGCCGGTGGAGCTCGATGGTGCGTCCTCGACGGTAGCGCAGCACTCCGAAGAGGTGCGCTTGCCGGAGTGGGCATCAGAGCTCTTGCCGGACTTGGTCTTCTTCTTCCCCCCGGGAGCTTCAGCGGCAAGTGTCTTGCGTTCTGCTACGGCTGCTGCTTCCCGGTAGATCTTGTCGGCACAGATAAGAGCATCCTTCTTGTCACCAGGGACAGAGATGACACTTATCAGGCCTGGCATTTTTAGTACGTTGTACGCATAGTGAGAAGCTGCCATGAACTTGGCGAGTGCTAGACGGCCGAGGATTCCATTGTAAGGTAATGGAAAGTCAGCAACATCAAACGTGACCCTCTAAGTCCTGAAGTTCAGCTCGCTGCCAAATGTTACCGGCAACGTGATCTTTCCCTTCGGCTTGCTCCTTCCCGGGTTGATTCCTTGAAATGTACCGGTCTCTTCGAGCTCGCTGTCAGGGATCTGGAGTTTCTAGAGCACCGTGGAGGAGATCAGGTTCAAGCCGGCCCCGCCGTCAACTAGCATCTTAGTGACCTTGAGGTTGCGGATTATTGGTGACACCAACATAGGCAAGCACCCGACTGCAGTTATGCGATCAGGGTGGTCCTCAATATCAAAGATGATAGGCGTGTTGGACCATTTCAGAGGCTTGCGTGACTCGACGGGTGGTTCTGCTGCATTAACTTCCCGCACCCACTGCTTGAGCTGACGGTGCGAGGTATGCAGAGAAGCACCACAGTCAACGCACAGGACCTCTATGGCTTTCTGGAACTCCTGCTCATCAGTCTCCTCATCATCCATGTCTTCATCGTCGTCGTCATCTTCATCCTTGTCGCAGCCGCGAGGAGGTCTGTCTCCTTGCCGCTGCTTGGCCTTGCCGCGGCGTCCTCCTCGACCGGGACATTTCTTGTCGGATCCCCCAGTACCTTCCTGGGCCTTCTCCTTGTCGCGTCGCTCGTATTCAGCTTTCTGTTGCTCAACAAGCTGCTCGACTTTCCTGCAGCTCTGGAGACCATGGCCCTTGGTGCGGTGGATCTTGCAATACTGCTTGTTGGTGCCGTCCTGCTTGTCGGCGACCGCCACCTCCGCGGCAACCTCCTTGCCGGAGTCACCAGCTTTGGCTTTGTTGGCGCCACCACCGTTGCCGGACTGCTCAACGACTAGCACCTCTTTGCCTTTCCTCTTCCTGTTGTTCCGCCGCCGGTTTTTCCTTGCCGGGGCAGCATCTTCACTGTCAGATCCTCCCGCTCCTACACTCTCTCCGGGGAGTCTCCTCCCTTCCTCAGCACGTGCACACTTGTCGGCTAGTGCATATAACTCACTGACATCCCTGATCTTGCACATCGCCATTTCCTCCCGCATCCTGCGGTTTCGCACGTTCTGATGGAACGCGCTGATCACCTCGGCAGGGTGGACGTCTGGGATGTTGTGCTGCACACTGCTGAATCTCTGAATGTACTTGCGCAGGGGCTCTCCTTCCTTCTGGGCGAGCAGATGAAGATCACTTTCCTGGCCGTGAGGCTTGTGTCTGCCTGTGAAGGCGCCGACAAACTGATGGCACAGATCAGCCCAAGAGGATATGGAGTTGTCCGGCAAGTGCATGAGCCAGGATCTGACGTTGGGCTTGAGCACCAGCGGGAAGTAGTTGGCAAGGATCTTGTCATCCCGTCCCTCGGCGGCCTGCACCGCAATGGTGTAGATGCTGAGGAACTCTGACGGATGCATCTTGCCGTCGTACTTCTCCGGTACGTCTGGCTTGAAGTTCTTCGTACTGGGCCACTGGACTTGCCGCAGCTCACGAGTGAACGCAGGGCAACCTACCGCGTACGGCAGATCGCCTGGTTCCCCTGGCGCATGCATGTCAACAGAGGGCCCAGCGCGCTTGTCGGATTGACGTCGCGCTTCTCTTTGGCGCTCGATGCGAGTTCGAGCGTCTTCTTGTTGTCGATCATGAAGAACTTGGCGCTGATCACGACGAGCTCGTGGATCCGACGATGCGGTGGAGTCGCTGTCGAGGTGGATCCGGCGAGTCGGCGATCTTGGCCTTCGGGGTGGTGATTGCATGGTAGTTGCACCTCCACCCGTTTCGTCGCCACCGGCTCGCACCCGGCAACCCTGCCACGGCGGCGACGCGCTCGGCCGCCGTGGAGTGTCGCCGTTGGCGTAGCCGATGAGACTCTGAATGGTGTCCCTCCATTCGTCGATCTTGTCCGACGTCGGAGGGTAATCTAGGAGCAGTTGAGCTCGCGCCAAAGCTTCTGCTGGAGTGGTGGGTGGCAGTGGTGGACGGCGCGAGGAGCGGGACGTGCTCGGACTTCTAACTATGTTAGAAGGAGCAGTATCCCGTCTAGGCGACCGTGCCCCGCTCGTGCCAGCACGCTGGCGTGCAGGCTGGTCTTGAGCGCCCCGAGATCCACCAGCTTGGTCTTGGCCTATCATGCGTATGGCACCGCAAGTGCCATGACGCTGTTGGTCTTGCGCCTCCTGAGAGTGGCGCGGAACATGTACAGTCGCCGAGGTTTGTGCAGCCTTGTCCTTGGACCTGGCAGCATCATAAGCTTCCTTGTCGACATCCATTCTTCCGCCGGCGTCCATTCCACCACCCGTTTGCTCCAACGGTGGCGGAAGTGACATGGACGGAGCGGCTGCCGCCGAAGTCTTCTTCTTCGGTGGCATGTTGATGAAGGGAATGAAGATCTAGCTCGTGTGAACACCGGATCAGGTTCACACAATCTCGACGCCCCCTACCTGGCGCGCCAAAGATGTCGGGGAAACTGATCCACGAACACCTATGGGGCCGGCGGACCGAGCCCCTTTCGGTTCGGCGGGGGGCGGAGATCGCACGAAGAGCAGATCAAGGCGAAGCACACGAGCAGTTTACCCAGCTTCGGAGCTCTCCGGAGAGATAACACTCCTACTGCTGCTTGTTTGATTATCTTGTGTTCTTGCTCTAGAGAGAGAGCGTAGTGTTTTTCTGGGTTCCGAACCAGTCGAACCTTCGGACCGAACCCCCTCTACGTTGCGCATGGGCCTCCTTTTATACGCTAAAGGGGTCACCGACAGGTGGCAACGCAGAGAAGGGTACAAATGTAAAAAGTGAGGTGGTTGGTACAGTTACTTGTACAGTGCACCCTACCTAACCCTGACGGCAGGGGACAAGGGCATTAAATGCCCGTCTGAGTCGCCCAAACAGTGCAGAAAAGGACCGTTAGGGGCGCCACCGTACGCCACAATGGCGATCTTGTCAGCTTCGCATGCCACTGCGCACCGCTGGCTGCACAGCCTCCCGCCACGCGCGCCTGGAGAGGCCCCCAGGGTGACACGTTGGTGGATGCGCTGGAGCGTGGGCACAGAGTGGCCGCCTGCCGCGGCAAGCGCCTTGCCGCTACTGTTATCTTGTCGGGTCCGGAAGCTTGTCGCTCACCGGGCCTCGAGGTACCTTGGTTGGTCCTCCCGGCAAGCTCCTCTTGCCGGGGCGTTGTTGCCTTGCCGGAGCGCGTGACGCGTCGCGGCAAGTTCCTTGGAGTGCCTTGGTTGGCCTTCCCGGCAAGCTCCTCTTGCCGGGGCCTTGTCTCCTGAGCTTAAATACTTTGTTCTTGAATGGCTCCAAGGGAACCACGGAGGATCTTGGCGTTCGCCCGGCAAGCCTTGCCGCGGGGTGCTGCAACTGCCCGTGCACAAGTTCGGGGTACTAGGGTACCCCTATTCTAGTACACCGACAAAACCCCAAAGTCCTGTCTTGGTTTACTGTTCAAGTTACTGGCCACTACCACTTGCACAAGCTATTCAAACTCACTGTCTGAATCAGTTCGGTTTCTTGAGTCTCGACTACAAGCTGAAAGTCATCGACCAGATGTGCTGCGACAAAAAGCGGAAGGACTAGGAAGTCCCTGGAGCATTTAGATGCATACTTTCTGGTGCAACAGCATGCGTTGGAGGATTTTGGCGCCAAACAGGACAAAGCTAATAAGCTTGCTAAGCTTATTGCCAACATGGTGGATACCCATGATAACGTTTCTTGAGCTCTTCTGAAGTTGTTTCAGTTATGGACTTGTTTTCCTTCCGCATTTATTTGCACTGGTGGCCAATTTTGACGGCCAGTTTATGTAATATGCTGCTTTGTTCCCTATATTTGCACTGGTGGCGAACTTTGATGCCCAGTGGATGTAATATGTGTAATAGCTGTAATAGGCTAGTGTTAGTTGCTTGCTTATTTATTTCCTTATTGTGTTGTTTAGTTGTTTGCTTGTAGTCACTGCAGTTCTTTTTCCGCATTTTTCTAGTGGCCACAATAACCTATTTTTGGTAACTAGGCCACAATAATGATGGCAACACACGGACCGTTGTAACCATGGGCCTCCTGCGGGTCGTAGGATCCGTGGGCCTTCTACGGGTCGTAGGATCTATGGGCCTTCTACGGGCCGTAGGATCCATGGACTTTCTACGGGCCGTAGGATCCTTTAGTCTTGTACGGGCCGTAGGATCCATGGGCCTTCTACGGGGTGTATAATCATTTCACCAAACATGGGCCGTACTATTCGTGGACCATAACAGGCCGTTAATAGGTCGTATTTGATAATGCTATGAAAATAGCCCAACGGGTTAACGGGCCACAAACGGGCCGAATGTAACCACGGGCTGAATTTGGCCCACAAACAGAAAAGGCCAGTAATGGACCATAACTAACCGAATTCTAGAAATGAGCCCAAGAATAAATGGGCCCTTAGAAGGCCGAAAGTTAACACGGGCTGGAAACGGCCGACGGAATAATGGGCGGTTAATGGGTATAAAGCGATACACTATTCATTATGGGCCAGTTTCATCTTGGGACTTTAATGGGCCGAGGATTACAAAGGGCCTCATATGGGCCAAAAGACATCATGGGCCATACATGGGCCGGAAGTTACAACGGGCTGGAATCGTATTGGACGGCCCAGATGAAGCTACTGGACTTAATTCCGATAGGCCATAACAGGCCGATAGTTAGCGGGCCGTAAATGGGCAATATACGAATATGCTGTTAACAAGCTTTCCGTGGGCTGGCCCATTACCTTTTAACCAAGTCAAACGGGCCAGCCTTTTCACTGGAATGGGCCTCTGTTGGGCTGTGTCACTTGTCGATGTATCATAGGCGCCTCCTGTCCAATGAGTGGATGACATATGTCCCAACGGTGAGCTAACACGTGTTTCCTTAGGCCAATGAGAATTTTACACGTGGAAAATCCCTATTGGTCCAGGCCGTTAACGGGTTATCAGATCCAAAACCTGACCCGGTAGCTTAACGGCGACCCATTACGATGGATGCCATGTGTCAGTCACCCTTGACGAAAGCACTTCTATGACGCGTGATTTATCGTCATGGAAGTGGACACTTCCGATGATAATTTTGGTAATGTCATGGAACACTTCTATGATAGCACAGGTATGACTATCTTGATTCTGTCATAAAATCATCATGGATGTACATGCATGACAGAAAATGTGACCTACTGTGACAAACACGTATCATCACGGAAGTGTATTTTCTTTGTAGTGTCATGAAAGAATTAATAAGGGAAGAGAAGATTCACATATAAATATACTACCCTAGAATCTTTTGTGATTGTGAGCCCCCATCAATATATTATATGCCAAAATTGTTGACGTTGGACAAGCAAGACAACTTAATGATTTATGTTTGTTCAGATTCACATAGAAGTTATATTGTCATAGATCCTTCAACATGTGGTGCTCGCCCCTATCTTTGCTAGCCAAAAACTCCGCACTAAGTAAAGATACTACTTATGCATCCAAAAACCCTTAAACCCAAACCTTATTTTCAAGAGTCCACCATACCTACCTAGGGATTGAGCAAGATCCCTCAAGTAAGTTGTCATCGGTGCAAAAAGGCAATAAAAATGCTTCTAAAAATGTGAGATCATTTAGTGTAAGAGAAAATTTAGCATTGTATGAACTTGTGATGGTGAAGAATAAAAGGACAGACTGCATAATAAAGGTTGCCATCACAAGGGGCAATACGGCGTGACATTTTTTGCACTAAGGGGTTGAGCGTACAAACAAATAAGTGCATGGAAACCTCTGCTTCCCTATGTGAAGGGCCTATCTTTTACTTTTATGTATTTACTTTTATGCAAAGAGTCAAAGTTTTTATCTCTATTACTTTTTATTTTTCTCCTTTGGCAAGCATCATGTGGTGAGGAAAGATCCGGGAACATAAGTCCAGTTGAATATGGGTCGCATGAGTTATTATTGTTGACATCACCCTCGAGGTGAATACGTTGGGAGGCGAAACTATATGCCCCTATCTTTCTATGTGTCCAGTTGAAATGTTTTGCTCAAGTGTATGCGGTGAGTGTTAGAAATCATAGAAGACTATATGATGGTTGAGTATGTGGACTTGCCTAAAGGCTCCGACACATGACCCTTCCTGAAAAGATGATGAATTGTAGTTGCAAAGTTGACTGAGAAGATAGTTTGTGGGTTTGTAATAGAGTTTTTGCTTTATACTTCGATTGTGTGATGAATTGTCACTTATTCATGATAAGTCTATGATAAAAGGTCTATGATAGGAGTCTTATGTTTAAGTTTGTTGTTGTTATAATATTCAACATGATGCTTCTATGTACGTATTTTGTTTTTATCGACACCTCTCTCTAAGCATGTGGACATGTTTTTTGATTTCGGTTTTCGCTTGAGGACAAGCGAGGTCTAAGCTTGGGGGAGTTGATACGTCCATTTTGCATCATGTTTTCCTACTGTTATTTATGATGTTTTTATGCATAATAATTCTTTCTAGAGTAATTCTAATGCCTTTTCTCTCATAATTTGTAAGGTACACACAAAGAGGGAGAATTCCGGCAGGTGGAAATCCGGACCTGGAAAATCTACGTCAAGCTACCTATTCTGCACAACTCCAAACAAGCTGTAACTTCAGGGAGAATTTTTATGGAATTTATGGTGAATATTGGAGCAAATAAGTACCAGACGAGGCCCACCAGGTGGGCACAACCCACCTGGGCGCTCTAGGGAGCCCAAGCGCGCACTGGTGGGTTGTGCTCACCCAGGCCCACCTCCAGTGCCATCTTCTGGTATATAAGTCACACTGACCTAGAAAAATAAGGAGAGGACTTTCGGGATGGAGCGCCACCGTCTCGAGGTAGAACTTGGGCAGGAGCACTTTTGCCCTCCGGCGGAGCGATTCTGCCAGGGGAACTTCCCTCCCGGAGGGGGAAATCATTGTCATCATCATCAACAACAACTCTCCCATCTTGGGGAGGGCTATCTCCATCAACATCTTCAACAACACCATCTCATCTCAAACCCTAGTTCATCTCTTGTATCCAATCTTGTTACCGGAACTATAGATTGGTGCTAGTGGGTGACTAGTTGTGTTGATTACATCTTGTAGTTGATTACTATATGGTTTATTTGGTGGAAGATTATATGTTCAGATCCATTATGCTATTTAATACCCCTCTGGTCTTGAGCATGTTTATCACTTGTGAGTAGTTACTTTTGTTCTAGAGGTCACGAGAGAAATTATGTTGCAAGTAATCATATGAAATTGATATGTGTTCGATATTTTGATAGTATGTATGTTGTGATTCCCTTAGTGGTGCCATGTGAACATCGACTACATGACACTTCACCATATTTGGTCCTAAGGGAATGCATTGTGGAGAAGCAATTAGATGATGGGTTGCGAGAGTGATAGAATCTTAAACCCTAGTTTTTGTGCTATTCCATAAGGGACAGATTGGATCCAAAAGTTTAATGCTATGGTAACAATTTATTCTTAATACTTTTATCGTAGTTGTGGACGCTTGCGGGAGGGTTAATCATAAGTGAGAGGTTTTTTCAAGTAAGAACAACACCTAAGCACCGGTCCACCCACATATCAAATTATCAAAGTAGCGAACACAAATCGAACCAACATGATGAAAGTGACTAGATGAAATTCTCGTGTACCCTCAAGAATGCTTTGCTTATTATAAGAGACCATTTTTTCCTATCCTTTGCCTCAAAAGGGTTGGGCTTCCTTGCTGCACTTTTTCTACTATTATCGTTACTTGCTCGTTACAAACTAACTTGCTATCAAACTACCCCGCTACTTACAATTTCAGCACTTGCAGACATTACCTTGCTGAAAACCACTTGTCATTTCCTTCTGCTCCTCGTTGGGTTTGACACTCTTACTTATCTAAAAGAGCTACAATTGATCCCCTATACTTTTGGGTCATCAAAGCTATTTTCTGGTGCCATTTTCGGGGAGTGAAGCGCCTTTGGTAAGTGGAATTTGGTAAGGAAACATTTATATAGTCTGCTGAAATTTATTGTCACTTGCTACTATGGAAAACAATCCTTTGAGGGGTTTGTTTGGGGTATGTTAACCTCGACCAGAACCACAATTAGCTACCCCTCAACCTACTGCACCTACTAAAAATATTGAATATGAAATTCCTTTGGGTATGATAGAACAACTGCTAGCTAATCCTTATGCAGGAGATGGAAACGAACATCCTGATATGCACTTGATATATGTGGAACAAATTTGTGGATTGTTTAAGCTTGCAGGTTTACCTGGAGATGATGTTAAGAAGAAGTTTTTTCCTTTATCATTGAAGGGAAAAGCATTGGCATGGTATAGGCTAAGTGATGATATTGGATCTTGGAATTGGAAAAATTTATCCTATGCACCTATTTCATCGTGATCGGAATTACATATATAATTTTTGGCCTCGTGAAGGAGAAAGTATCGCTCAAGCTTGGGCAGCCTGAAGTCAATGTTATATTCATGCCCCAATCATGAGCTCCCAAGAGAAATTATTATCTAGAATATTTATGCTCAGCTTTCTCATAATGATCGATCCATGCTTGATACTTCTTGTGCTCGTTCTTTTATGAAGAAGACAATTGAATTCTGGTGGGATCGTTTGTAAAGAATTAAATGCAACTATGAAGATTGGGAACTCGACGAAGGTAAAGAGTCAGCTATTAATCTTAAGTATGATTGTGTGAAATCTTTTATGAATACCAATGATTTTCAAAAGTTCAGCACTAAATATGGACTTGACTCTGAGATAGTAGCCTCCTTTTGTGAATCATTTGCTACTCATGTTGATCTCCCTAAAGAGAAGTGGTTTAAATATCACCCACCTATTAAACAAGAAATCAAAGAACCTATATTAGGTAAAGAAAAACTATACTTTATTATGTTGATCTAGTTGTTCCTACTGCTTATATTGGGAAACCACCTTTCCCTGTTAGGATAAAGGAACATGCTAAGGTTTCAACTGTGGTTAACAAAAGTTATATTAGAACACCCAAACCTGATGAACAAATCAAAGTAGAACCTAGTGTTGCTATGGTTAAATATCTCCTAGAAGAAAATATAGATGGGCATGTTATTTACTTCTACAATGAAGCTACAATAATTACCAAACCTAATAAAGAGGAAAAAACATAGACCCACTGTGGGCATGCCCGTTGTCTCAGTTAAAATAGGAGATCAGCGTTACCATGGTTTATGTGACATAGGTGCTAGCGTGAGTGTTATTCCCTTTACTTTATATCAAGAAATTATGAATGATATAGCACCTACTAAAATAGAAGAAATAGATGTCACTATTAAACTTGCTAATAGAGAC
This sequence comes from Triticum aestivum, assembly GCF_018294505.1. NCBI lineage: Eukaryota > Viridiplantae > Streptophyta > Magnoliopsida > Poales > Poaceae > Triticum > Triticum aestivum. The sequence goes on from NC_057803.1 coordinate 223,437,819, forward strand.
ACCATCACACCACTTGGGATTATTAGAGATGTTGAAGGCTTGTGCGGGGAAATAAAATACCCTACTGATTTTCTTGTTCTTGATTCCCCACAAGATGACTTTTGTCCCATTATCTTTGGTAGACCTTTCTTCAACACCGTTAATGCTAAGATAGATTGTGATAAACAAACTGTCGGTGTTAGTTTTGGTGATGAGTCTCATGAGTTTAATTTTTCCAAGTTTAGTAGAAAGCATCAAGAAAAAGAATTGCCTAGTAAGGATGAAATAATTGGTATTGCTTCTATTTGCTAGACCATGAAAATGTTTTACATATGCATGAAAGAAATGAAATAGATAAGATTTTCTTTGAACAACGTCCTCTTCTTAAACACAATTTATCTATTGAAACTCTTGGAGGTCCTCCTCCACCTAAAGGTGATCCGGTGTTTGAATTAAAAAATTGCCAGACACATTCAAATATGCTTATCTTGATGATTTAAAGGGCATTAGTCCCACTCTATGTCAGCACAAGATTAATATGTAACCTGATGCTAAACCCATTGTTGATCACCAATGCTGGTTAAATCCAAAGATGAAACAAGTGGTAAGAACGGAAATATTAAAACTTATGCAAGCAGGTATAATCTATCCTATAGCTAATAGTAGATGGGTAAATCCTGTTCATTGTGTCCCTAAGAAAAGAGGTATTCTGTTGTTCCTAATGATAAGAATGAACTTATTCCGCAAAGAATTATTAAAGGCTATAGAATGGTAATTGATTTCGGAAAATTAAATAAAGCAACTAGAAAAGATCATTACCCTCTGCCTTTTATTGATAAAATGCTAGAAAGATTATCTAAGCACACACATTTTTTCTTTCTTGATGGATATTCTGGTTTTTCAAAAATACTTGTTTCTCAACCTAATCAAGAAAAGACCACTTTCACTTGTCCCTTTGGAACTTATGCTTATAGATGTATGCCTTTTGGTTTATGCAATGCACCTGCTACCTTTCAAAGATGTATGACTGCTATATTCTTCAAATTTTGTGAAAAGAGGTTTTCATGGATGACTTCTCTGTTTATGGGAAGTCTTTTGATAATTTTTTAAGCAATCTTGAAAGAATTTTGTAGATATGTGAACAAACAAATCTCGTCTTGAATTGGGAGAAGTGCCACTTTATGGTTAATGAAGGCATTGTTTTGGGTCATAAAATTTCTGAAAGAGGTATTGAAGTGGACAAAGCTAAGGTTGATGAAATTGAGAAAATGTGATGTCCTTAAGATATCAGAGGTATTCGTAGTTTCCTAGGTCATGCTGGTTTCTATAGGAGATTTATCAAAGACTTCTCTAAAATTTCTAGGCCTCTTACAAACCTTTTGCAAAAGTATGTCCCTTTTGTTTTTGATGATGATTGTTTAGAAGCCTTCGAAACACTCAAGAAAGCCTTAATTTCTACACCTATTGTTCACCCACCTGACTGGAACTTGCCTTTTGAAATCATGTGTGATGCTAGTGATTATGCTGTTGGTGCTGTTCTAGGACAAAGAGTTGATAAGAACTGAATTTTATTCATTATGCTAGTAAAACTATAGACAGTGCTCAACAAAATTAAGCTACTAAAAAAGAATTTCTAGCAGTGGTGTTTTCTTGTGATAGATTTAGATCCTACATTGTTTATTCAAAAGTAATTGTTCATACCGACCATGCTGCTATTAAATATCTTAAGGAAAAGAAAGATGCTAAACCTAGACTTATTCAATGGGTTCTCTTGCTACAAGAATTTGATTTACATATTACTGACAGGAAAGCAGCTGAGAACCCCGTAGCTGATAACTTGTCTAGGCTTGAAAATGTGCTTGATGACCCACTACCTATTGATGATAGTTTTCCTGATGAGTAGTCAGCTGCAATAAATGTTGCTCGTAATACTCCTTGGTATGCTGACTATGCTAATTACATTGTTGCTAAATATTTACCACCTAGTTTCACAAACCAACAAAAGAAAAAGTCTTCTATGATTTAAGACACTACTTTTGGGATGACCCACATCTTTATAAAGAATGAGTAGATGGTATTATTAGGCGTTGTGTACCTGAGCATGAACAGGGACAAATCCTGCAGAAATATCACTCCGAAGCATATGGAGGACATCATGCTGGAGATGGAACTGCTAACAAGGTATTGCAATCTGGATTTTATTGGCCTACTCTCTTCAAGGATGCCCGTAAGTTCTTCTTATCTTGTGATGAATGCCAAAGAATAGGTAATATTGGTAAGCGTCAAGAAATTCCTATGAATTATTCACTTGCTATTGAACCATTTGATGTTTGGGGATTTGATTACATGGGAACTTTTCCTTCGTCTAATGGGACATATTTTGGTTGCTGTTGATTATGTTACTAAAATGGTTAGAAGCTATTCCAACCAGTAGTGCTGATCACAACAGCTCTATTAAATTGCTTAATGAAGTTATTTTCCCAAGGTTTGGACTCCCTAGATATTTAATGACTGATGGTGGTTCACACTTTATTCATGGTGCTTTCCATAAAATGCTTGCCAAGTATGATGTTAGCCATAGAATTGCATCACCTTATCATCCTCAAACTAGTGGTCAAGTTGAACTTAGTGATAGAGAAATAAAATTAATCTTGCAATAGGCTACCAATAGGTCCTCAAAGAATTGGTCTAAGAAATTAGATGATGCACTTTGGGCTTATAGAACAGCTTACAAAAATCCTATGGGTATGTCTCCTTATAAAATGGTTTATGGAAAAGCTTGTCATTTGCCTCTTGAGTTAGACCATAAAGCATATTGGGCAATCAAAGAACTCAACTATGATTTCAAACTTGCCGGTGAAAAGAGGCTGTTTGATATTAGCTCCTTAGATGAATGGAGAACCCAAGCTTATGAAAATGCCATGTTGTTTAAAGAAAAATTTAAAAGATGGCATGATAAAAGAATCCAAAAGCATGAGTTTAAAGTTGGAGAATATGTTCTTTTGTACAACTCTCGTTTCAGATTCTTTGCAGGAAAACTCCTCTCAAAATGGGAAGGACCCTGTGTTTTCGAGGAGGTTTATCAGTCTGGAGCCATCAAAATAAATAATGCCGAAGGTACTAACCCAAAGGTTGTTAATGGGCCATGAATAAAACATTATATCTCACGTACGCCCATTAATGTTGAAAGTAATATTGTCCAAACTTTGACACCGGAAGAACACATAGAAGAGTCCTTCCGAAACACTCCAGAATCGTGAAAATAAGGAGGTACGTGATACGGTAAGTAAGCAGACTCCGAAAAATCTACAATTTTTTTTTTAGTTTTGGAATATTTAGAAAATTAGGAAAATAAGAAACTTCCAGGAAGCGTACCCTGGTGGGCACAAGATGCCAGGGCGCGCGTGGCGCCAGGCGTGCCTAGGTGGGTTGTGCCCACCTCGGGTACCTTTCGGACTCCGTTTGTCTTCCGTTTGCTTGTCTCCTAAGATAAAAAATCTTTATATACCTGTCGGTGTCAAAACCGGCAGATCTCGGGTAGGGGGTCCCGAACTGTGCGTCTAAGGATCGATGGTAAGAGGACAGAGGGGACATGATGATTACCCAGGTTCGGGCCCTCTTGATGGAGGTAATACCCTACTTCCTTCTTGATTAACTTTGATGTGTATAGGGTCTACCAGGAGATCTTAATGGCTAAACCCTAGATGTCTAGCCTATATGATTATGATTGCCTCTACGGACTAAACCCTCCAGTTTATATAGACAAAGGAAGGGCTAGGGTTGTACAGAGTCGGTTTACAGAGAAAGGAATCTTCATATCCGCACTCTAAGCTTGCCTTCCACGCCAAGGAGAGTCCCATCCGGACACAGGGAAATTCTTCCGTATTGTATCTCGGCCGCCCATTAGTCCGACCCATATCACATAGCCCAGACGCCCATGGACCCCATAATCCTGGACTCCCTCAGTAGCCCCTAAACCAGTCTTCAATGACGACATGTCCGACGCATAGATTGTCTTCAGCATTGGAAGGCGGGTTCCTCCTCCGAACACTTCAAAGCAGTTGATCGTCAGTAGTATATCCGGATCTGTACAATAGTCATACCTCGAAATCCCAAGGGCAGAATACAGATAAGTTATGTCCTCTGGAGCAAGGTTGTCAAAATCGCGATTTTGAATCAGATCGGAGCTCTGATGGTAGGATCGCAAATCGTAGAATCTTCACTATCAGGATCGTAAAAACATAGATTCTATGAACTAAAATCGTAGAATCAGATGTGTTAGTTTGGATCATAAAGCCGTAGAATCGTATAACAGAATCGTGATTCTGACAACCTTGCTCTGAAGATTTTACCGGTAAGACATCACGTCCGGCCATTTTATTATTTCAAACCATTTTTCAACGTCCCGTTTCGTGTTTCGAGACACAATCACTAACGACACGTCTTGTCAAAGTAGAGATTGTGCCCCCTTATTACGGGATTCTCATTAATACGGGTTTGGGAAACCCAAACGTGTCGTTTCGCATGACCCCTTGGAAATAGGCGAGCTTTAAGGCTCATGGGGGACGCATGATATTCACTGCCTTTATAAGGAGATAAGATTCCCCCTTTTTACGCCACGCCTTCCCCTTCCTCGTCCCATCCGTCCTCATGCTCTAGCGCCCAAGCTTCAATCCTCTCCGTTCCTAGAAAGTACTCCAGCCATGTCCGGATTCGGAGCGCAGGGCAAGTGGATGGCTTCCTCCGTCACAGAGAAAAACATCAAGGAACTCCGGGAAGTGGGGTACCTGGCCAAGGAGATTGCCCACCGGCTCCCAGCCAAAAAGTAGATCATCCCCCCACCAAAGCCCGGCGAGAGGGTAGTGTTTATCCCTCATTTCCTTCACGGACTGGGGTTTCCCCTTCGTCATTTCGTTTGCGGCCTCATGTTTTACTACGGGCTAGATTTCCATGATCTAGCCCCAAATTATTTCCACAATATTTTGGTGTTTATCATTGTATGTGAGGCATTCCTCCGCATTACCCCCCCCCCCACTTCGGCCTATGGCTCAAGGTCTTCAATGTGAAGCCGAAAGTGGTGGATGGCCAGCACGTGGATTGCAGTGGCGCTATGGTGAGCAAACTTCCCAACATCACTTTGCCCAAGGGCACCTTCATGGAGACCGTGAAGGGATGGAAGAAAGGGTGGTTCTATATCACACAGCCCCGTGAATCCACATGGTCTGCTCCTACGGAGTTCAAGTCCGGTCCCCCAATACGGCTAGCATCCTGGCTCAACAAGGGCCTGGACTGGGCGTCGTCTGACAAGGTGATGATGCTGCAAAAGCATATCAAGAGCATGGTATATAAGAACACTCAGACTTAAATAGGTCAGCTCATTTACGCAGCTAGGGGTGTGAATGTAAAAACACTCAGACTTTTCATATTCGTTTGACAACGTGCAAAGCGGCCATTATTGGGCGTAGAAGCCAAGGAGCGCAACATCTACAAGAAACCGGACTTTATTCAACAGGTACACGGAATTTGGAGGAGAACCCGCCTTCAAATGCCGAAGACAATCTGCGTGCCGGACTCATCGTCATTGAAGCCTGGTTCGGGGGCTACTGAGGGAGTCCTGGATTAGGGGGTGTCCAGATGGCAGGACTATACCTTCAGCCGGACTCCTGGACTATGAAGATACAAGATTGAAGACTCCGTCCTGTGTCCGGAAGGGACTTTCCTTGGCGTGGAAGGCAAGCTTGGCGATACGGATATGCAGATCTCCTACCATTGTAACCAACTTTGTGTAACCCTAACCCTCTCCGGTGTCTATATAAACCGGAGGGTTTTAGTCCGTAGGACAACATACACAACAACAATCATACCATAGGCTAGCTTCTAGGGTTTAGCCTCTCCGATCTCATGGTAGATCTACTCTTGTACTACCCATATCATCAATATTAATCAAGCAGGACGTAGGGTTTTACCTCCATCGAGAGGGCCCGAACCTGGGTAAAACTTCGTGTCCCTCACCTCCTGTTACCATCCGGCCTAGACGCACAGCTCGGGACCCCCTACCCGAGATCCGCCGGTTTTGACACCGACAGGTCCCTTCCAACAACCTCCTCTCCCAAGGCTACGGACAACACCGAGGTGTTGTCCCGAAGGACCCTCGGCTAGGGGGAGACACAGGAGGTTTTCAAGATGACACCAGAGTGCGAGACCTTGGCCACTGAACACATGGGGGAGCAGATCCCCATGGAGACCGGTGGTGGGGGCTATATCCAATTCGGCCCCCAGCCGAATGCAGTCCCGGAGACCTATACGGCTCCGGAATCCGGCCAGCAGCCCCCTTCATTGGAAGGAGGTGTGCCCATTCCATCGGTGACCTCTGTCCAACCAGAGGCGTCAGATAGTCTACTGGAGGTGCTATGAAGCGCTTCCATCGTTGAGCAACACCGTACCCTCATGGGTGCGGTGATTGAGAAGATTCAGTCCGCAAAGAGCGGACTGACCAAAGCCTGTGCGAGCATTCTAACAGGCTTTGAGGTAAGCGGTGTATTTATGTGAAAAGAAAGTTATAGTATAGACGGTAGCCCCTGAGACTTTGTCCGGTGTTCGGAAAGAAAAGCCGAACAGAGGATCAAATAGCTATTCGCATGAAACTAGTCATACATGTCTTTGTGAATGAGTAGGCATCGCTACTGGCCGCAACTTCTCATGCTGCCGAAGTATCCGGACTGAAGCAGAAGCTGGAAGAACCGAGGAAGAGCTCGGCCGTGCGAAAAGCCAGCTGGAGAATGCCCAAGGTATGTAATGATATTGTGTATGTCCAGAAGGGATGAATAATGTAAGATGATCACAGTGCCATGACATTTATTAGGCGCTGGCCGAGGCCGAGGAGAGAGCGGTAAATGAAAAGGCCGCCCGAGAAAAGCATGAGGCCAGGGTTGGTGAGGTCTAGTAGGAGCTCCAGGATGCAGTGAAGAAATGCGAGTCCTACGAGCGCCAGAATGCGGACCAAGAGTCCGAACTCGCTAAGGCCCGCCAAAGAGCACAAGAGGCCCGAGCTGTGGCACCCTGGCTCAGAGAAACCGGAACACCCCGGATTCCAGCCCAGAGATCGAGGAGAAGTCTCTGGAATACGACACTGCTTGACATAGAACAAATCAGCTCTTATTACAAGAATAATAATACAAGGGTCTGATGTTACAAAGAAGCACATCAGCACAGCGACACTACGCCTGTGATACTACACTTGCTCTATGCTGGCAGCAAAATAACTCTTAGCAGCACAATGTACTTGTAGCAGCGGAACAATGATGAAGGTGGTGAACTCCACTCCGCAGGGACTCTGGCTGGGACACGATCTATCTCGCATGCCCAACAACCAACGACAAGCAATCAAGCAATCATGGCATCACTTGCAATCTGGCATGACACGCCAGGTCAGTACATTGAATGTACTTGCAAGCTCACAACAACCATAAACATCAAGGCAAGCCAATAACATAGCATTTAACAGGTTAATTAAATTAACAACTATTATGATGAAACAACTACTAAGCATGGTATGAAACTGATACAATACTAATAAATCACCATCTCAGATTTCCATAACCATATCACTCTTGGCTAACCGGCCAAGCAATAAACCATCTCGATCACCTCGTGATCAAAACCAAACGGTGATTATTCCGGCGATCACAACCACGACCAACACTTGGTCTCAAACGGTGATCCTTCTGGCGATCACTACCACGACCAACACTTGGTCTCCAACATCATCATCAACATCCTGCCACTCTGTACTGCTCAACATATCAACATATAAAGCACCTATAAGTCATTCCATCATGTGAGTGTTGATCGAATGGTGTGACCTAGTACGAACCTATGCCCATGACTGAGGACGTGGCTATCGATAGATATAAATACACATACTCTGCAGAGGTAGCGCACTTTACCCACACCATGGAACCCATGGCCTAGCACTCCCATTCGGCTGGACCAATGGCATTCCAACAAAACCGATCTACTGCCATGACACTCTCCCGGCCACTCCGACTCACTCCCCACTAGGCTAGTACTAGGTGGACCGTGTCTACCAAAGACACAATGACCATCGTCGTCGCCAAAACATCCCTGCCGAGGACCGTCCCTCACGGGGACTAAGGGAGTCCTGGATTAGGGGGTATCCGGATAGCCGGATTATATCCTTTGGCCGACTGTTCGACTATGAAGATACAAAATTGAAGACTTCGTCCTGTGTCCGGATGGGACTCTCCTTGGCATGGAAGGCAAGCTTGGCAATACGGATATGTAGATCTCCTTCCTTGTAACCGACTCTATGTAACCCTAGCCCCCTCCGGTGTCTATATAAACCGGAGGGTTTAGTCCGTAGGACCAGCAACAAACAATCATACCATAGGCTAGCCTATAGGGTTTAGCCTCTTCGATCTCGTGGTAGATCAACTCTTGTAATACTCATATCATCAACATCAATCAAGCAGGAGTAGGGCTTTACCTCCATCGAGAGGGCCCGAACCTGGGTAAAAACATCGTGTCCCCCGTCTCCTATTACCATCCGCCTAGACGCACAGTTCGGGACCCCCTACCCGGGATCCACCGGTTTTGACACCGAAATTGGTGCTTTCATTGAGAGATCCTCTGTGTCGTCATCGTTAGGCTGGATGGCTCCTTCAATCATCGATAGCAATGCAGTCCAGGGTGAGACTTTTCTCCCCGGACAGATCTTCATATTCGGTGGCTTCGCACTGCGGGCGAACTCGCTTGGCCATCTAGAGCAGATCGAGAGTTACGCCCCTGGCCACCAGGTCAGGTTTGGAAGCTTAAACTACATGGCCGACATCCGCGGAGACTTGATCTTTGATGGATTCAAGCCCCTGCCGAGTGCGCCGCACGGTCACGATGAGCATGATTTAGCTCTACCATCGGACAATGTTCAGGAGACCGCACCGGGAACCGCTCCGACCCTCAATTCGGAGCCAATTGCTCCATCCATGGACGGGTGGATAGACCCTGCCATGGAGGTCGCATTCTCAGTGGCGATCGAGCCGAGTATCGACCTTACCCTTCACGAGAGCCGTGACGCCAAACTGTCGGATTCTTCTCCGACCATGGACTCCGAACCGCCTGCGCCCGTGCCTATCGAATTCGACTGGGCGCAGATGATGGAGTTCACCTCCGCGGATATCTTTCAGCACTCGCCCTTCGGTGACATACTGAACTCATTAAGGTCTCTCTCCTTGTTAGGAGAGTCCTAGCCGAACTATGTCTGGTAGGATTGGGATGCGGATGACGAAGAAATTCGCCACCCACCCACCACCCACTTAGTAGCCATTGTCGACAATTTGACCGACATGCTTGACTTCGACTCTGAAGACATCAATGGTATGAACGACGTTGCAGGAGACGAACAAGAACCACTACCCATAGGGCACTGGACAGCCACCTCATCATATGATATATATATATGGTGGACACACCCAAAGAAGGCAATGGCGACGGGACAGCGGAGGATGACCCCTCCAAGAAGCAAAACAAGCGTCGACGTCAGCGGCGCCGCTCTAAGTCTCGCCAAGGCAAAAGCGGTGATACCGGCATAGGAGATAATAGCACTCCGGACAGTGCTGAAGATAACGACAATCCCCTCCAGCAAGATTTAGAGTAGGAGGATGGAGAAGCTAGCCCTCCCGGGAGAGCGGCAGATGGAGAGGCGGAGGATGATAATTACATGCCTCCCTCCGAAGACGAGGCAAGCCTCGACAATGACGAATTTGTCGTGCCTGAGGATCCCGTCGAGCAAGAGCGCTTCAAGCGCTGGCTTATAGCCACGGCAAATAGCCTTAAGAAAAAGCAACAACAGCTTCGAGCTGATCAAGATTTGCTAGCTGACAGATGGACTAAAGTCCTTGCGGCTGAGGATTATGAACTCGAACGCCTCTCCAGGAGTTACCCAAAGCACAGGTTGCTACCCCGACTGGAGGAGGAAGCATTAAAACCTACATCTCCAGCATATGACACGGCTGATCGGTCTACGGATCACCAAAGCAAAACACGCAAGATCGATCTATGGATCACGAGGGCGCGCCACTATGCGAGACGATAAGCGTCACGCCAGATACAGTAAAAGTAAATCCGGCAGGGCCGATCACAGCAGACAAGACACATTTGAGCTGCATCGCGATATAGCCCAGTACAGAGGCGCCGCACACTCCCTATGCTTAGTAATGTATCACCAAATCCCAGAGGGTTTCAAACCCGTAAATATCGAATCATACGACGGTACAACAGATCCTGCGGTATGGATCGAGGACTTCCTCCTGCACATCCACATGGCCCGCGGTGACGATCTACATGCCATCAAATACCTCCCACTCAAACTCAAAGGACCATCTTGGCATTGGCTCAATAGCCTGTCAGCCAAATCCATTGGCTGTTGGGAAGATCTGGAAGCCGCATTCCTCGACAACTTCCATGGCACTTATGTGCAACCACCAGATGCCGATGACTTGATCCACATAATTCAGCAGCCAGAGGAATCGGCCAGGCAGTTCTGGACACGGTTCCTGAAAAGGAAAAATCAAATCGTCGACTGTCCGGATGCAGAGGCCCTAGCAGCTTTTAAGCACAACATCCGCAACGAGTGGATCGCCCGACACCTTGGCCAGGAAAAGACAAAATCTATGGCAGCCCTCACGACACTCATGACCCGCTTTTGCGCGGGAGAGGACAGCTGGCTGGCTCGAAGCAATAACATATCAAAGAACCATAGTACTTCGGATACCAAGGATAGCAATGGCAGGTCACATCGCAACAAACACAAGCGCCGCATCAACAGTGACAATACCGAGGATACGACAGTCAATGCCGGATTCAGAGGCTCTAAACCCGGTCAGCGGAAAAAGCCATTCAAAAGAAGCACTCCGGGCCTGTCCAGTTTGGACCGTATACTCGATCGCTCATGTCAAATACACGGCACCCCCGACAAGCTAGCCAACCACATCAACAAGGAGTGTTGGGTGTTCAAGCAGGCCGGCAAGTTAAATGCCAAAAACAAAGATAAGGGGTTACATAGCGATGATGAGGAGGAGCCCCGGTCGCCGAACACCGGAGGACAGAAGAGGTTCCCGACACAAGTGTGGACAGTGGACATGATATACGCAACCCACATCCCCAAGAGGGAGCGGAAGCGTGCGCTAAGGGACGTATATGCGTTGGAGCCAGTCGCCCCAAAGTTTAACCCATGGTCCTCCTGTCCGATCACCTTCGATCATAGGGACCACCCCACTAGTATCCGTCATGGCGGTTTCACCGCACTGGTCCTATACCCAATCATCGACGGATTTCACCTCACTCGAGTCCTTATGGACGGCGGCAGCAGCCTGAACCTGCTTTATCAGGACATAGTGCGAAAAATAGGTATAGACCCCTCAAGGATCAAATCCACAAAAACGACCTTCAAAGGCGTCATACCAGGTGTAGAAGCCCATTGCACAGGCTCAGTCACACTGGAAGTGGTCTTCGGATCCCCGGATATCTTCCAAAGCGAGGAGTTAATCTTCGATTTAGTCCCGTTCCGTAGTGGCTATCATGCACTGCTAGGGCGAACCGCATTTGCGAGATTCAATGCGGTACCGCATTATGCATACCTCAAGCTCAAGATGCCAGGACCTCGGGGGGTCATCACAATCAATGGAAACACAGAGCGCTATCTCCGCACGGAGGAGCACACTGCGGCCCTCGCGCTAGAAGCACAAAGCAGCCTCTTCAGGCAATCCACCAGTTTAGTGATTAAACACCCGGACACCGTCAAGCGCGCCCGGAGTAATCCGCAACAAGACCGCTTGGCACGTTCCGAGCTCGCCTAGCAATGCGGCCCCCACCCCAGTCTCAGCCAAACGGCGAAATCCGTGCCACGCGTACATAATTACGCATTGAAAATACCATGGGCATAGGTGGGGGCACGACTACGGCACGCCCCAAAACGTGGCTCAACCGCACTAGGGGCTTCCCGCTTTGCTATTTTTTTCTCTCTTTCAGGACTTTACTCTCTGGAAATCCCGTTCGGCAGTATGATTGCCGGACACATGATACAACAACCAAGGAGGTAGAAAGCTAAGTCGCACCATGGAACTCCCAGGTGGTCTCTGATAATGAGTGAAATACATGCTTTAAATACCATTCCTCGGCTTGCCCTTGGAGGGGACATGTCAAATAGTCCCACTTTTTGCTTATCGCACTACTTGTATCATTCTTCTTCGACGCACCTTTTTGAATAAACAATGCATAGCACTAGACTATTACCGCATTCTCTATTCTTTTTTATATATATGTTCATTCATGACATTCAGCACCCATACACTCTGGTACGGCCAATACGCCAGGGGCTTAAGCGTACCCCATAATATGGCGTGAAAAGTCCGAACACTTTCAACAGTGCGGCACCCCGAACTTATAGCATTACATGCATCAGCTCCGAATCATGTCTTGGGTCAATAGTTGGGTTTGCCCGGCTCCCATGTTTGGTACCTTACGATCCGCTATATCGGCTAAGGTAGCACTGGGAGAACTACTGCGATTGTGCCCCGGTTCATCTGGGCAAGCACCTCAGTAGAGAAAGCTAAAACTGACTGTCATGATAAGGCGAGAGCTGGTCGCTATTCGAGAGGTCTCTAGTCCCTAAAGACTTATGCCGCTTACGGTGAGGAGTCGGCTTTGTCCGACTTAGGCGTGTATAGCGCCCCGAATACGGCCTTCCAAATACTAGGGGCTTCCCCAAAATTTAAAATTGTAGACTTCTATGGCTAAGTGAGAGTGATAAAGCATTATAGTCCGATTGCCTTGTTCGTTGTGCTGAGCACCTCCCTCGAAGGACCCAACAATGGGAAAAAGAGTGCTCAGATTTATCCCGAACACCCCAGCACTCGTGGCATGGGGGCAGAAGCCGACGACTGGCCATCTCTCAGATTTGATAAACAGCCGCACAGAAGGTAATATTTTAAATTCAAACAAGCGTTGCATAGCGCACATGAACAAGTTTTCATAATACAGGTTCATACGAGCAAGTTCATTCAAAAACTACATCCTTCGCACACTTGTCCGCCACAAGATGGGCACCCTCCAGGACACCCTCATAATACATTTTAGGGTGGCGATGCTCCTTGCCCTGCGGCGGCCCCTCCTTCACCAGCTTCTCGGCGTCCATCTTGGCCCAGTGCACCTTCGAAAGGGAAAAAGCCCGGCGTGCACCTTCGATGCAGACGGGCCGCTTTATGACTTCTAGCCGTGGGCAGGCATCCATAAGCCACCTCACCAAGCCAAAGTAGCTGTTGGGAAGGGAGTCACCAGGCCACATCCGGACTATAAGGGCCCTCATGGCCTATTCGGCCGCCTTGTGCACCTCGACCAGTTGCTTCAGCTGGTCGCTCACAGGCATCGGGTGTTCGGTCCTAGTATACTGAGACCAGAACAACTTCTCCGTCGAGCTTCCCTCCTCGGCCTGGTAGTACTTTGCGGCATCCGACACGCTGCGAGGAAAATCCGCGAATGCTCCAAGAGAGCTCCGTACTCGGGTAAGTAACAAGTATTTTACTTTCAGATGCTTGCTTTGCATAATGAATGCCTTACCCGCTGTTATCTTCCTCATCGCCTCAATTTCCTGGAGGGCCTTTTGGGCTTCAGCCTTGACATGCTTTGTGCTCTTGAGGGCCATGGAAAGCTCGAACTCTCGCTTCTTCGAGTCAAGCTCCAAAGTCTCGTGCTTCTTCATGAGAGCCTGGAGCTCTTGCTGCACCTCGCCCACCCGTGCCTCTTGTTTCTCCCACTCGGTGCGCTCCTCGTCCGCTTTGTTTTCGGCCTCGGATAGCGCTCGCTTCAGGGTCGCCACTTCGGTCGTGGCCCCTGGCACATCCATGATGATCCTATCATTTTGCAACCACATCTTTTATATATATATAGACAAGGTATTACTTACCTTTGTTCTCCTCGAGCTGCCTCTTGGCAAGGTCGAGTTCTTTCTCGGACCGCTCGAGGTTCTGTTTCAGTGCGGCGACCTCTGCAGTCAGTGCGGCAGAGGTTAGCAGCGAAGCCTGCATACGCATATAGACATACTTGTATTAGACTCCTGCAAATATTATTTGATCCTCTATTTGGCTTTTCTTTGTGAACACCAAACAGAGCATCAGGGGCTACTGTCTATGCGGTAATATTTTCCTATATTTTAAATACTTACCTCAAAGCTTGTTAGAAGGCTGGCACAGGCTTAAGTCAGTCCGCTCTTGGCGGACTGAACCTTCTTGATCACCGCACTCATAATAGTGTGGTGCTGTTCATCGATGGAAGCGCCGCAAAGCGCTCCCAGCAAGTTGTCCGGTGCCTCTGGATATATAGTGGTCGCCAGCATGGGCGGCTTGCCCCTATTTGCAGGGGGCCACCTGCCGGAGTCCGGAACCACTGGAGGTTCAGGCGCGGTGTTCGGCTGAGGGCCGAACTTGGAGCCCTTGGGATTCTTGCTCCCTTTGCGCCTGGAGTCAGGAAGGTCGCCTTGAGGCGCCTCTAGGACTACCTCCCCTCGGTTCGGTGCCCCTTGAGACAATACCTCGACATTGTCTGTAGGGCGAGGAGAGGAGGCGGTTGGAAGTGACTCGCTATTCATATCCGACGAGTCCAAGGAACCGTCCGACGAGGATACGTCGATGCGGGCTCGAGGCGGACAGCATGATCATATTTGACGTTAGGAGAAGCAGTGCAATAAAAGTATGCTATGAGTTACTCTGGTATCTGAATACTTACGACTTCCCCAGGGGCTTGGCCCTGAGTAACCACTCGTCTTCGCTGTCGGCGGCAGCGGTGGAACAGTCCAGAAGGAGAGTCCTTCCCTTCTTGGACCCTCCGGCCTCCCCGGTTGGGGCCGCTCTCCGTTGTCTCCCCCGGCTGGAGGGGGATAACCGTCATCTTCCTCCTCCTCGTTTTCATGGGAGGAGTGCGTCTCGGAGTTAACGGACGATGAGTCTGATACCACCTGGCGCCGGGAACTCTTTTGGGTTCCCATGGCCTTCTTCTTGATCTTCTTCTCCGGCACCTCATAAGGAGCCGGAGTCCGCATCTCTGTCAGGAGAGCGTCTGTAGGATCTTCGGGCAGAGGGGCCGGACAGTCAATCTGCTCCGATGTCTCCATCCAGTCCTGTCAAAGGCATGGGAGCTCAGACCCCGCACATGGTTAAACTATGGAAAATAAATACCCTATGAGGTGTACAAAACATACCGGATTCATAGGGCGCGTCGCGCTTAGCCCGCAGTCCTCGGTAAGGGGAGGGGGGACCTCGGCGCCCTTGAATAGCACCTTCCAGACGTCCTTATGCGTCATGTCGAAGAGCTCGCATAGAGTCTGGTGCTGGGCCGTGTCGAACTCCCATAAGTTGAAAGCCCGTCGTTGACACGGGAGGATCCGGCGGAAGAGCATGACCTGGACTATGTTGACAAGCTTGAGTTTCTTGCCAATCATGTTCCAGAAACACTTCTGGAGTCCGTCCAGCTCCACCGATGAGCCCCAGGACAGGCCCTTCTCCTTCCAGGAAGTGAGCCGCGTGGGGATTCCAGATCGAAACTCGGGGGGCGCCAACCAGTTGGTGTCGTGCGGCTCGGTGATGTAGAACCACCCCGATTGCCACCCCTTTATGGTCTCCACGTAGGAGCCCTCGAGCCATGTAACGTTGGGCATTTTGCCCACCATCGCTCTACCGCATTCCGCTTGTTGGCCGCCTAATACCTTCGGTTTGACATTGAAGTTCTTCAGCCATAGGCCGAAGTGGGGCCAGACACGGAGGGAAGCCTCGCACACGATGATGAATGCCGAGATGTTGAGGATAAAATTCGGAGCTAGATCATGGAAGTCCAGCCCATAATAGAACATACGGCCATGGATGAATGGATGGAGGGGAAACCCCAGTCTGCGCATGAAGTGGGTTAGGAAAACCACCCTTTCGAAAGGTTCCGGGGTAGGGACGATCTGCCCCGCGGCTGGCAGCTGGTGCGCAATATCCGCAGCTAAGTATCCGGCCCCGCGCAGCCTTTTGATGTCTCCCTCCGTAACGGAGGAGACCATCCACTTGCCTCCCGCTCCGGACATGTTTGGAGAGGGTTGAGGAGAAGGATGTGGACTTGGGCGCTGGAGCTCGAGTGCGCGAGAATGGATGAGCAAGGAGGAAGAAGGCATGGGTAGAAAAAGGTGAACCCTTATCCCTTTATAAGGGCGGATGAAACTATGCGCCCCCACCAGCCTGGTAAAACTCGCTTATCCCCCAAGTGCCGTAATTGATGGCACAGTTGGGTTACCCACATCCGTATTGATGGGAATCCCGTAATAAGGGGACATGATCTCTGCTTCGACAAGACATGCCAAGGAAACCGCCTCGCAAAACATGCTGAGGTTGGTTGTGAAAAATGAATTGAATGGTGACCTGGCTGTGGTGTGATGTCACACTCCGGAATGCGTCGGCAGATTAGATTTGTGAAAATATTATTCTCTCTACGGTTGTATGTGGAACTTGTTTTGCAGAGCCGGACACGATCCTCGTGTTCAAAATCTTCTATGAAGTATTTGGAGGAGGAACCCACCTTGCAATGCCGAAGAAAATCTGCACGCCAGACTCATCGTCATTGAAGCCTGGTTCAGGGGCTACTGAGGGAGTCCTGGATTAGGGGATATTCGGACAGCCGGATTATATCCTTTGGCCAGAAAGTTGGACTATGAAGATACAAAATTGAAGACTTTGTCCCGTGTCCGGATGGGACTCTCTTTGGCGTGGAAGGCAAGCTTGGCAATACGGATATGTAGATCTTCTTCCTTGTAACCGACTCTGTGTAACCCTAGCCCCCTCCAGTGTCTATATAAACCGGAGGGTTTAGTCCGTCGAACCAACAACAAACAATCATACCATAGGCTAGCTTCTAGGTTTAGCCTCTTCGATCTCGTGGTAGATCAACTCTTGTAATACTCATATCATCAAGATCAATCAAGCAGGAGTAGGGTTTTACCTCCATCGAGAGGGTCCGAACCTGGGTAAAAACATCGTGTCCCATGTCTCCTGTTACCATCCGCCTAGACGCATAGTTTGGGACCCCCTACCCGAGATCCGCCGGTTTTGACACTTACAGGGACCGGATCCATAACAACAACAACAACAGGCACACAATGATATGTCTGCTTTCCGGGCCAGGGTACCGCACGCTCATAACCTTCCCTCGTTGGAGGCACCGGCGAGAGGCACGACAATAGACCACATTAGGGCCTTCCCATAAAGGCAAACATGGTTGCATTGGAAAAAGCCCGGTTCAGTGGCACCTGACCAACTTAATGACGGAATTTAACCCCAAAATATAATAGTAATGAATGATACGCCGATATCATCTATCAACCTATAATCCAAGTAATAGCAATATCCAACAAATAATCCAAAGTTGAATGTCGTCTCTCCAAAATACTCAGAGGACAACATAAATCTACTATAATGAATCCAAGAATGATAAGGCTACAACTCAAATATCAAGAACTAACTATCCAACTATGATCCACAACAAGCATCATCTCCAACATCAAACTCCAAAACATAATATCGACTAGCTTCATGATGAAACTAACACTAGCCAGTAATAATCCAAAGGCAACATGATATCCAAAGTAATACTCCAAATCATAATACCATCATGACATAATCATAATAGCCACTAAGAATCCAAAGGCAACATGTCATCCAAAGTATTACTCCAAAGCACAATACCACCATGAACATAATCAAAATAGCCACTAAGAATCCAAAGGCAACATGTCATCCACATAATCATCAAAATATAAGTCCTAGAATTCCAGGCAATATCATGGCAACATCTAGATCAAAACCATACTTCGAGAAATTCCATGAACAAATCATACATAGATAATGCAATATTTTAAACAAGTTCAAATAACTTAAACCATGTCACTCCATTGCAATCATGCAAATGGAGGGTGTGGTTTTCCTGGGGTGGAAGAAATCACCGACAAGAAGTGCGAGAGGCTCACGGAAAGAATCACCGAAAACGTTCTCTCCCGGAGGGGCTGATTAAGCGCAAAGGCAAAACGGTCATTTTCAGAATGCCAAAGCATTGTGAAAAAGGTTCCATCGCAACGGGCTCGATGAAACGCAGAAGTGGGCTTTGGATTCACCTGATTTGGAGCTAGGAGTAGAAAGATATGAATGTTTTTCTACCAGGGACCTTTCTGCAATAAAATCCTCACAGACAGGCCCTTGACAGAAAAACTGAAACCGCCTTTTACTGGAATACGCCTTCTACAAGCATAAAACATATTCTTAGCCGAAACAGGGGAAAAATATGCTTTGGAATCATGTAAACGTATTTCAGCTAATACGCTTTCAGAACTGAGGAAACGCATTTTAACCCGAAGAAGATGGAAATGCGCTTTCCTAAAAGGAAAAGGTATCCAAAGGAATACGTGTCCACTTACTCCACGTCAGCAGAGTGCGGGGCCGGCCTCTGGGTCGCTGATGGGTGGGGGCCACGACATCTCTTCTCTCTCCTCCCGCCATCATCGTCCTCCTCGCGACGGTCGCGACAGAAAGGCGAGGCCGGGCGAGGCCGGCGCTGGCCCCGTCGCCTCGGGCCACCCCTGGTGGAGCTCGGACCACTAGTGGGCTCGGGATGACGCCGCGCACCCGCCCCGGTGGTGCACGGGCGACGAGGAAGCCCAGAGCAAGAAGGAAGAAGGCCATGGCGGACAGAGGCTTCGGCCATGGATGGACAGGGGACAAGAGGTCGCCGGCAGTCAAGGGAAAGAGTTGAGAGGCTCCGCTAGAGTTCAACATCTCGCCGGGTGGTGGAGGGACGGAGTGAGGGAGTAAGCTTTGAGTGAATTTAGCCGGGGACCGGTGATGGCCGAGGCGGCTATGGGAGGGCTCTGGACCATCTCGAGCTCGGAGGAGAGGTTGGGGAGGTTTCTGGGAATGAGGCAAGGCTGATGAGATGCCCGGGAGGCCGCGGGGTGGTCTTATATAGCCGCGGGGCGAGGAGGACGACCTGGCGTCGCCGTGGACGCATGGCCGGCGCCGCGGACGCGTGCCCACGCGCATGAGCTCGGAGGTGGGCGATGAGGGAGGCACAGTGGAGGCTCTCACGGGGCAGAGGCGGCCATGGGAGCACGGGGGGATGACGACGGCGACGAAACTAGCCAAGACGCCACTATTCGTCTGTGGACGCGCGGTGTCTTGCGTCGGTGTGACGACCGGATAATTAAACTACAGTAAACCCTCGTTAATGGTGCCATGTCATCACTTCACTTTTACTAATCCGCGGTTGATAAAAATCGCAATCCAAATTCAAGTTCAAACTAAAGTGCAAAATTCAAATTTCTCAAACATGCAAAATAAAATGTTCAAAGTGTTACAAATATTCCATAATTATTTATGGTGGTGAGCCAACATTGTTTTAAATTCTTTAATTGCTCCTAAGTATATATATCAGTGGCTAAAAACAATAATTAAATGCCTTTTATAAATTATAAAATATTAAACTAAATTTTTTTAGGTGTCAAGCTTTTTGTGGCAGTGCTCAATATTTCCTAGTGTTTGTTTTGTCCAGCTCCACGTTTTTGCAAAGTCATTTGGTGGCTTATTTATGTGCAAATGGAGGCTGTTAAAAGAAAACAGAATAATAAAAAGAAAACTGAGAAGAAGAAAAGGAAGAAAGAGCACGTGCCCCCACTGGGCCTCACCCAAGTCAGCCCACCTAACCCCCAGTCGTCTTCTTCTGTTCACAACCGTGCCTGAACAGGATTGCATCCCCGTCGAACCACCTCGCCGGCCATGCCGTGGGAGGATAAGGCCTCCACCAAGGCAACACTCCCCTTAGATATTTTCTTCCCACTCGCCTCACTACTCCTCGGCGCCCTCCCTCCTAGATCCATCTTTTCTCTGTCTCCCTCGTCGTCCTCTCGGCTCACCCGAGCACCTACGTCGCCGTCGTTGGCCACCACCGCGGAGACCGTCGCCCCCGTGCCTCTCCAACCTGTCCGTCTGCACCAACGTCGTCGACTGCGTCCTCCCCGTCCACAAGATCGAGCTCGGACCCCCTCGACCATCGGGATCGGGTTCTTCCCCGCACCTACGGCCGCCGACGAGCTCCATCCGCTGCGACCGTCCTGCTACTACTAATCCGTCGTCGGCCTTTCGTGTGCCACACCGTGAGCCTCTACTCCTTCTCCCCCTCTTCCCCGTTGGATTCGGTCCATTAGCGCATGTTCCGCTCGTTGTCGTATCCTATGGCCGCTAGCACGACTCCCTCACCCGTGGTCCGTTGGCCTCTGGCCATGACCGGCTGCACCCGACCGCGTCCCCGTGCGTGCTCGCTCGCGCGTGGCGGTGCCTCCGCCGAGCCCACCGTACTACTGCCGCTGCTCATGGCCGGCCGGCGTTTCGTATGGCATGGTCGGAGCTCCGCTCCCGCGCACGGTCATGCGCCCCTGCCGTGGCCCTCACACGCACGCGAGCCCCACACATCGCCGCTCCCTGTGTTGCCGCCCACCGCGCCCTGTCTCTGCTCGCGCCCGCCGTGGCCACGTCCTCGGACTGCACCCTGTAGCCGGCCCGCGCCTGCTTCGCGCGTCCTGGCTGCAACCGCCTGCGCCCAGCGCGCCCTTGCCCGAACACCCGTGCATGGCCTCGCCATCGCCTGCTGCTCGCAGCGCAGTTGCCCGTGCTGCAACCTGCTGCTCTACTGAATCTGCTGCTGGTAATTAGTGTAGCTATATGGCTAGCTTTAGGGATTTTACACTGACTAACCCCATAAACATCCCCTAATCAGCGGTTAAACAGTTGTTAGTATGTGTGAAAATAATATAACTAGGCAGTACACTTGACAAGGCTCAAATGTGAGCATTGGACCAAATCCATTTGATTCCTGGATGAAATCATATGAAAATCACAAATTGCTATCTTCTATCAATAGAGAACATAATTAACACCTAGCATAGTGTGTTGCGTGTCGTGTGTGGTCTCTGCGTGTGTGCACAACCAGCCTCACAGCTGTGCCACCAGGTCGGCCCTTGTTTAGTTTAGTTGGTAATACTTTAAGTGCTCAATTAGTATAACAACAAATGACTAGTGGTCCCCTCTGTTTATTTGCTTTAGTTAGTTGTTCTAAAAAGGCTAAGTCTATGACAAATGGGCCCCGCTGTTAATTAAGCAAGATTTCCTTAACTACTAAACTTAGAGTCAATGACATGCGGACCCACTTCTACTATTCACTGGTTGACTAGTCTCTGTTGACCTGGTTAACTGGGCCCTCTGGCCCCATCTGTCAGCCACATGTGCACAATGTTGGGTACACTTCTGTGTACCCGTAGCATTTACTGTCTATTTTCAAAATAATAATAATTTTAGAAAATCAATTAAAACTTTGAAATTCAATATAAAATTAACCGTAGCTCGGATGAAAATACTTTATACATGAAAGTTGCTCAGAATTTGGAGACGGATCCGGATACGCAGCCCGTTCGTCCGCCACGCATCCCTAGCATAGCAAACATGCAACTTTCCCTCTCCAGTTCATCTGTTCGAAAACGCAAAACACCGGGAATACTTTCACGGATGTTTCCCCCCTTCACCGGTACCACCTCATAACGTGTTAGGGCACACCTAGCATCATGCTTTGTCATGTCATGCATCGTCATGCATTTGTTTGCATTATATTTATTGTTTCTCCCCCCTCTTCTCTCGCTAGACATCGAGACTGACGCCGCTGCTAGCCAGTACGACTACGGTGTTGACGACCCCTCTCTCTTGCCAGAGCAACCAGGCAAGCCCCCCCCCCTTGATCACCAAATATCGCCTACTATCCTCTATACTTCTTGCATTAGAGTAGTGTAGCATGTTACTGCTTTCCGTTAATCCTATTCTGATGCATAGCCTGTCATTGTTGCTACAACTGTTGATACCTTACCTGCAATCCTAAATGCTTAGTATAGGATGCTAGATTATCATCAGTGGCCCTACATTCTTGTCTGTCTACCATGCTATACTATCGGGCCGTGATCACCTGGGAGGTGGTCACGGGTATATACTTATACATAATATATGATACTTGTGGTGATTAAAGTCGGGTCGGCTCGTAGGAGTACCCGCGAGTGATTCCGATGTTGGGGGCTAAAGGGGCAGGTGGCTCCATCCCGGTAGAGGTGGGCCTGAGTTCCCAAAGGCCCCCGACTGTTAGTTGTGGCGGAGCGACAGGGCAGGTAGAGACCACCTAGGAGAGAGGTGGGCCTGGCCCTGGTCGGCGTCTGTGGTTATTTCAAAATATCACACTTAACGAATCTTGGTATTTGATCTGAGTCTGGCCACTGGCCTATATGCATTAACCATCTACGCGGGGATAGTTATGGGCACTCGACATCGTGGTATCAGCCAAAGCCTTCGTGATGTCAGCGATTGAGCGACGCGCGCCGGTTTGGACTGGAACTCCTGCTAGGCTAGGTCTGCTTCTGGCCGCCCTCGCAACATGCAGGTGTGCAATGGGCGATTGGCCCAGACCCCTACGCCATAGGATGTAGACCGGTGTGCTGACCTCTCTGTTGTGCCTAGGTAGGGCTGCGACGTGTTGATCTTCCGAGGCCGGGCATGACCTAGAAAAGTGTGTCCGGACAAAGGGGATCGAGCGTGTTGGGAAATGTGGTGCACCCCTGCAGGGAAGTTAATCTATTCGAATAGCCGTGTCCCTCGGTAAAAGGACGACCCGGAGTTGTACCTTGACCTTATGACAACTAGAACCGGATACTTAATAAAACACACCCTTCCAAGTGCCAGATACAACCGGTGATCGCTCTCTCACAGGGCGACGAGGGAAGGATCATCGGTTAGGATTATGCTACACGATGCTACTTGATGAACTTACCATCTACTCTCTTCTCCTGCTGCAAGATGGAGGTGGCCAGAAGCGTAGTCTACGATAGGACTAGCTATCCCCCTCTTATTCCGGCATTCTGCAGTTCAGTCCACATATGATACCCTTAATCTATTTGATACCAATGCATACATATGTAGTGTAGTTCCTTGCTTGCGAGTACTTTGGATGAGTACTCACGGTTGGTTTTCTCCCTCTTTCCCACCTTTCTATACCCGATTGCTGCGAACATACGTTGGAGCCTAGGAGCCAGACGCCACCGTCGACGACGACTACTACTACTCGGGAGGTGCCTACTACTACGTGCAGCCCGCTGACAACGACCATGAGTAGTTTAGGAGGATCCCAGGCAGGAGGCATGCGCCTCTTTCGATCTGTATCCTAGTTTGTGCTAGCCTTCTTAAGGCAAACTTGTTTAACTTATGTCTGTACTCAGATATTGTTGCTTCCGCTGACTTGTCTATGATCGAGCTCTTGTATTCGAGCCTTCGAGGCCCCTGGCTTGTAATATGATGCTTGTATGACTTATTTTAGTTGTAGAGTTGTGTTGTGATATCTTCCCGTGAATCCTTGATCTTGATCGTACATGTTTGCGTGTATGATTAGTGTACGATTGAATCGGGGGCGTCACAAGTTGGTATCAGAGCTGACTGCCTGTAGGAATCCCCCTTCCACACTCCTTGGCAGAAGTCGAGTCTAGTCATTACAAAACTTTTACTAACATGGATGTGTGTCTCACGGGCCCACGTCGCCACTGGGTGGTATTAGGATCCTTTATTTCTCGTCTATGCTCTGGGACTCTAATCTCTCTTCTATTCGGGTTAAATGATTTTACGAACTCTGACTCTAGGTTCTTGTAATTACTTCCCCTCGGAGAGCCCCTCACTCCAGATGATTGCATGGTGCGCCAAAGGATTCCGAAGATACTCTTCGATGTTATCCCGAGAAATTTTGCTCATTGCATTTGCAATTCCCTTCCACCGTCACCCCTTATAGATAACTACATGCACTTGCCATTCTTACACTAGTCCCCAGTTGCTCTTGTTAGTACAAGATACCCTGAAATACTCGTCATTGCTCCGAGAATCCTTGTGCCTGCTTCCTTGCAGTTTGTTGTCACCTAAATACACCTACAACATAATCCTCACACATACCGAGGATTTGTTTCTCCCCATTTGTTCTTGTGTTCCGCAAAGGACTTTGAAATACTATTTGGTCTTTCGAAAATCCTCAACAACCTATTGTTCTTGGAATTCTTGCATACTTGCATTCCGGTTAATTCCATTTGTCTAGCTATTTACTTAAAAAACCTTTGTGATTGTCATTCTGTTCCCCTTGATTCAACATGTGTGTGAATGCACACAATCATCAGTTGTTCCCTGGAATTTATCCTTCCGATTCAGACGTCATTCCGGACATGAGCTAGATCTCGACCAATCAAATTGTCATCGATTGTACCCGTAAGGCTATTCATCTTATCCATCCCTAATCAGAGCATTGCTTCTGATTCCTTATCTTGGAATTCATAATTCCTTTGCATTAGAGATTTGAGTTAGTCAGTTGTTTCAATAAACTAATCTCCTTGCATTCCTTCTTCCTCTGGTTGAGTACCGATGCTCACATCAGACCCCTTGTGGACCACCAGATCCTTTGTTGGATTTTATCCGACAGCGTCCTTCATATTCTATAAGCTTGTGAGCATTTCCTCGGATACACAATGCCTTTGGTAAATTGTATCCTCTGCTTTCTCCAACATGCTCTACTATCAAGCTTGTGTTATTTATTCCTAAAATTGTGGTACATGCTCCTAAGATGCCTCGATGGGTTGAACCTATGCCTCTCATATTATGTGGAGAAAATTCCTTAAATAACACTGTTTTAAATGTTGTTTCCCTATTTGACACCGAAAAACTTTTTCTTCCCTATCCGACACTGTGTCTAAAATGTATGCCTTTTACGACACTTTTATCCATTTGGAGCCTTAACGATGTTAAATGACACCTGAAAAGACCTATTTACCCCTTATGTGATATGTGATTAAAATTGTTATGTGGCAGTTTAGCTTCATTATACGACTCTGTCTGGATGTAGTTTAGCTTCAGTACTTCCATATAAAGACGTCGGCGGCGCATAATAAATTGCACGCGAGGACATGATGCGGACATGTTAGAGGGCACAGATCTCATGCAGCTCGTGGCATGGCGCGCAACGAGCGGCGTGGGGCCAGCAAAATTATAGCAGGCAAGGTGCGTGGTTCAGCTGTGCGGAGGCATACGGCGGCTGAGGGCAGCGCGTTTGGCAACGGTAGGGCGCACGGGTTAGCAGGGTGGCTGGTGTACATCAATACTAGTACATGGCACAGTACATACTCGATCGATAGTATACACAAGTCAGTACGATTAATATTGTAGTCAGTGCTTGTACTTTTTTGTGTGAAAAAACCAGTTCCTGTACACGATCGATAGTAGTATACAACAACTCAGTAAGTTAATAGAGTTGAGATTGAACGAAAGAAAAGAAACAGAACCGACAAGATCATGTGCCCATCACCCGCCTCGTGTGTTCGTGTTGTGGCCATCAGCCAGCCAGCGGGAGATCGACTGCTTAGCTAGCTTTGTCTAGTACGTATAGCTTGGAAAATACTCTGAGCTAGCCTCGTACGTGTGTACGCTGGAAACCACTTGGCTACAACGCCATCAAGGTTGGGACCAAGGCTCAAAACGAGTTAGACGGATACACACATACACGTAAAATTTTGATCACAAATCACACGAAGGGTAAATAGGTCTTTTCATGTGTCTTTTAACACTATTAAGGCTTAAAATGGATGATAGTGTCATAAAGGGCATAAAATTTAAACTCCGTGTTAAATAAGGAAGACATTTTTTCTCAATGTCAAATAAGGCAACACATTTTAAGACGGTGTTAAATAAGGAATTCTCTCTACTATGTGTGAACTCGAAAGTTTTCACGAGTCATACTCGTCTGGTATTTTGCCAGATAATTCAACACTACAACTTCTTGGAAAAAGAGAAGTGAATGAAAGGTTATACATTGGAGAAGTGGGAGTCGACCTTGAACCCTGTGTTCATGCCCATGGGCACGATGTATACCTTATCATGGAAGCTTCTTTTAAAATAATTATTCCCTTATTATAAGTTCACCTTGTATCTGTGGACGTGGTTCCGACCATGTTCTCCTTTAAATACCATTACTCGTGCAAGTTTAAGCATTTGTCTTCTGCAGAGCAATACCCCAGTCCAACCTCCACTTTGGTCTGCCGTCGAGTATTACCCCATGGTATCTCGAGATATCAGGGCACATCATAACTTCTTATGGGTTCTCATCAACTATTATTACTCACCGGATCCAATTGTTCCTAGGTTCTGGGTTGTCGTCAACCGAGAACATCGAATAGTGAATCGAGTCCGCACTCCGATTCAATAACCCTAAATAATTTTGGTTGCTTACGAGTTTAAATAATCCTTCAAGTTATTCCTAGCTTGATCGACTATATCCTTATTGTGCTGCTCTTAACTGTGCTAACTAGTCCTTCTTCCCAAAGCACAAATTTCGATGGTGAGCTAATCTCACAATCAATCTCCCTCGTCATATCATTTGTCCTTGAACAGCAAGCTTGATTTTGAGTTTGTGTCGTACCCATGGTTCCATTAACTTTTTGCTTCATCATTCCATTGACTTGATGTCATTGCTGATCAGTTACATCTTCTCAAAACCTCTCAACAAATGTGTCATGATCATCATCAACATTCTGAGGTCTTCCAAGATATCTATCGAATTCTTGGTGAGAAGTAACTTCCTTTGCCCTCAATGATTTGGGTTATCATCGACAACATTATTGCATTCCCTCCAACAGAAAACTTGTTCCTGTTTTGTGTTATACCTTGAGTTCCTTGCTATCCAACATTTGTTCTTCTTTACCTTGGAGTATTACCATCTTTTATATCCAGGATGTCGTGCTTAGCACACCCGGCCGGAGGCCCTATTGGTTATAGATTCCTTTTCAGCAAGGTTATCCATTCTTCCATGAGGAAATTGTAAGACTTATTCTACAAGTTATTCCTGATGGATCCTTTGTGTTTCCAAAGTCTGACCTTTGCCTGAAGACCATGTCAATGCTATCTCGAAGCATATATATTTTACTCCAATTATCAACAAGAACATTTAAAGCCTAATGTTAAATGTTTCCTGCTCAATTATCCAAACACCGATATATGGGTAAAGTCATGAAATTTCTCTCTCCTTACCTAAAGAGTTTTCTACATTATATCCTGTCAAGGATATCATGCTCTGCTTGTCCATGGGAAGGATATACCCTTGAAATATGTGTTTAAACACATTTTCCTTTCCATTGTTCTGTTAATCTGATGCTCACATTTCCTTTACATTGGTTTGTTTAACTTTTCTGGTGATCTATATGATCTAAGCAGCAATATTCTTCTGCTTATGTAAACACCTAGGTGCACAATCATGTCGGTAAGACCCTGTTACTATTGTTGATGACATTCAGGTAACCACCGATGGATGAGAACTTTGCCTATTGGTCCGCCTCGAATTAACGAGCGGGAAAATGATTCTCTTCGTCCCTTGCCCTTGGTACCAACGTTGTTGCCAACATAACCGACATTATCTTCTCTGACATGCCTGGCTATCATGATGCCTTGCTATCATGACCGTGCAAGATGTCAGTGCCCTCCTACTTTAACCACATGGTGGGCCCATAACCCACATTGCCACAGGATCAAAACCTGACTCTCCAATACACCCTGTTTCCAAAGTTAATTCTCGTGCTTGGCTTCGTATGCAATTCACGAGCCACATTCCTAGTGATCTATTTTGTTATCGGCCACAATAATTATTCCGTTGCTTTGAAACCCCTTTCACCTTTTGTCTAGGCATTGAACGATTGCCTGCCTGCTTCAAACTTCTTATTGTACCTTCCAACTTTACTCTCGATGTGTTTTATTTGTTCAACTCGAGAGGTACTCATATGCTCATTCATGGGTTAATCCCAGATTATTACCCTTATAGCATTTTGTCGTTGCCGATCTGCCCCGTTACATATTCGTAAATACGATGAAGATCCCAAAAAAAGGATGCCGACTTCATCATGATGACCTAAAGCAGAGAAATGGAGACATCAACGTAAAGGATCAACTACTTCAGGAAGTGCAACAAAGACCGAGAAGACCCATTAGAATTTCGCAACCTAGTCTTTCCCCCGTACTCCCCTCCTAAATCTCGGGACGAGATTTCTTGTAGTGGAGGAGAATTGTGACGCCCGGATAATTAAACTACAGTAAACCCTCGTTAATGGTGCCATGTCATCACTTCACTGTTACTAATCCATGGTTGATAAAAATCGTAATCCAAATTCAAGTTCAAACTAAAGTGCAAAATTCAAATTTCTCAAACATGCAAAATAAAATGTTCAAAGTGTTCCAAATATTCCATAATTATTTATGGGGGTGAGCCAACATTGTTTTAAAGTATTTAATTGCTCCTAAGTACTCCCTCCGTCCGAAAATACTTGTCATCAAAATGGATAAAAGGGGATGTATCTAGACGTATTTTAGTTCTAGATACATCTTATTTTTATCCATTTTGATGACAAGTATTTTCGGACGGAGGGAGTATATATATTAGTGGCTAAAAACAATAATTAAATGCCTTTTATGAATTGTAAATTATTAAACTAAATTTTTTTAGGTGTCAAGCTTTTTGTGGCAGTGCTCAATATTTCCTAGTATTTGTTTTGTCCAGCTCCACGTTTTTGCAAAGTCATTTGGTGGCTTATTTAAATGCAAATGGAGGCTGTTAAAAGAAAACAGAATAATAAAAAGAAAACTGAGAAGAAGAAAAGGAAGAGAGAGCACGTGCCCCCACTGGGCCTCACCCAAGTCAGCCCACCTAACCCCCGGTCGTCTTCTTCTATTCACGACCGTGCCCAAACAGGATCGCGTCCCCGTCGAACCACCTCGCTGGCCATGCCGTGGGAGGATAAGGCCTCCACCGAGGCGCCACTCCCCCCCAGATATTTTCTTCCCACTCGCCTCACTCGTCCTCGACGCCCTCCCTCCTAGATCCATCTTCTCTCTCTCTCTCTCATCGTCCTCTCGGCTCACCCGAGCGCCTACGTCGTTGTCGTTGGCCACCACCGCGACGACCGTCTCCCTGTGCCTCTCCAACCTGTCCATCTGCACCAACATCGTCGACTGCATCCTCCCCATCCACAAGATCGAGCTCGGACCCCCTCGACCATCAGGATCGGCTTCTTCCCCGCACCTACGGCCGCCGACGAGCTCCGTCTGCTGCGACCGTCCTGCTACTACTAATCCGTCGCTGGCCTTTCGTGTGCCACACCGTGAGCCTCTACTCCTTCTCCCCCTCTTCCCCGTTGGATTCGGTCCATTAGCGCATCTTCCGCTCATTGTCGTAGCCTACAGCCACTAGCACGACTCCCTCATCCATGGTCCGTTGGCCTCTGGCCATGATCGGCTGCACCCGACCGCGTCCCCGTTCGTGCTCGCTCACGCGTGGTGGTGCCTCCGCCGAGCCCACCGTCCTGCTGCCGCTGCTCATCACCGGCCGACGTTTTGGACGCCATGGCCGGAGCTCCGCTCCCGCGCGTGGTCATGCACCCCTGCCGTGGCCCTCACACGCACGCGAGTCCCACGCATCGCCACTCCCTGCGTTACTGCCCACCGCGCCCTGTCTCTGCTCGGGCCCGCCGTGGCCACGTCCTTGGACTGCACCCTGTAGCCGCCCCGCACATGCTTCGAGCGTCCTGGCCGGGACCGCCTGCGCCCATCGCGCCCTTGCCCGCACACCCGTGTGTGGCCTCGCCATCGCCTGCTGCTGCTCGCAGCGCTCCTGCTCGTGCTGCAACCTGCTGCTCTACTGAATTTGTTGCTGCTGCTAATTAGTGTAGCTATATGGCTAGCTTTAGGGATTTTACACTGACTAACCCCCTAAACATCCCCTAATGAGCGGTTAAACAGTTGTTAGTATGTGTGAAAATAATATCAGTAGGCAGTACACTTGACAAGGCTCAAATGTGTTCATTGGACCAAATCCATTTGATGCCTGGATGAAATCATATGAAAATCACAAATTGCTATCTTCTATCAATAGAGAACATAATTAACACCTAGCATAGTGTGTTGCGTGTCGTGTGTGGTCTGTGCGTGTGTGCACAACCAGCCTCACAGCTGTGCCACCAGGTCGGCCCTTGTTTAGTTTAGTTGGTAATACTTTAGTGCACAATTAGTATAACAACAAATGACAAGTGGTCCCCTCTCTTTATTAGCTTTAGTTAGTTGTTCTAAAAAGGCTAAGTCTTTGACAAATGGGCCCCGTTGTTAATTAAGCAAGATTTCCTAAACTACTAAACTTAGAGTCAATGACATGCAGACCCACTTCTACTATTCACTGGTTGACTAGTCTCCGTTGACCTGGTCAACTAGGCCCCCTGGCCTCATCTGTCAGCCACATGTGCACAATGTTGGGTACACTTTTGTGTACCCATAACATTTACTGTTTATTTTAGAAATAATAATAATTTTAGAAAATCAATTAAAACTTTGAAATTCAATATAAAATTAACCATATCTCGGATGAAAATACTTTGTACATGAAAGTTTCTCAGAATTTCGAGACGAATCCGGATACGCAGCCAGTTCGTCCGCCACGCATCCCTAGCATAGCAAACACGCAACTTTCCCCCTCCGGTTCATCTGTCCGAAAACGCAAAACACCGGGAATACTTTCTCGGATGTTTTCCCCCTTCACCGGTACCACCACGTACTACGTTAGGGCACACCTAGCATCACGCTTTGTCATGTCATGCATCATCATGCATTTGTTTGCATTATATTTATTGTTTCTTCCCCCTCTTCTCTCGCTAGACACCGAGACCGACGCCGCTGCTACCTAGTACGACTACGGTGTTGACGACCCCTCTCTCTTGCCAGAGCAACCAGGCAAGCCCCCCCTTGATCACCAGATATCGCCTACTCTCCTTTATACTTCTTGCATTAGAGTAGTGTAGCATGTTACTACTTTCCGTTAATCCTATTCTGATGCATAGCCTGTCATTGTTGCTACAACTGTTGATACCTTACCTGCAATCCTAAATGCTTAGTATAGGATGCTAGATTATCATCAGTGGCCCTACATTCTTGTCTATATGCCATGCTATACTATTGGGCCATGATCACCTGGGAGGTGGTCACAGGTATATACTTCTACATAATATATGATACTTGTGGTGATTAAAGTCGGGTCGGCTCATAGGTGTACCCGTGAGTGATTCCGATGTTGGGGGCTGAAGGGGGAGGTGGCTCCATCCCGGTAGAGGTGGGCCTGAGTTCCCGAAGGCCCCCGACTGTTACTTGTGGCGGAGGGACAGGGCGGGTAGAGACCACCTAGGAGAGAGGTGGGCCTGGCCCTGGTCAGCGTCTGTGGTTATTTCAAAATAACACGCTTAATGAGATCTTGGTATTTGATCTGAGTATGGCCACTAGCATGTACGCACTAACCATCTACACGGGGACAGTTATGGGCACTCGACGTCGTGGTATCAGCCGAAGCCTTCGTGACATCAGCAACTGAGCGGCGTGCGCCGGTTTGGACTAGAACGCTTCCTAGGCTAGGTCTGCTTCCGGCCGCCCTCGCAACATGCAGGTGTGCAATGGGAGATGGGCCCAGATCCCTGCGCCATAGGATTTAGACCGGCGTGCTGACCTCTCTGTTGTGCTTAGGTAGGGATGCAACATGTTGATCTTCCGAGGCCGGGCATGGCCCAGAAAAGTGTGTCCAGACAAAGAGGATCGAGCATGTTTGAAAATGTGGTGCACCCCTGCAGGGAAGTTAATCTCTTCGAATATTCGTGTCCCTCGGTAAAAGGACGACTCGGAGTTGTACCTTGACCTTATGACAACTAGAACTGGATACTTAATAAAACACACCCTTCCAAGTGCCAGATACAATCGGTGATCGCTCTCTCACAGGGCGACAAGGGGAGGATCATCGGTTAGGATTATGCTACACAATGCTACTTGATGAACTTACCATCTACTCTCTTGTCCTGCTGCAAGATGGAGGTGGCCAGAAGCGTAGTCTACGATAGGACTAGCTATCCCCCTCTTATTCCGGCATTCTGCAGTTCAGTCCACATATGATACCCTTAATCCATTTGATACCAATGCATACATATGTAGTGTAGTTCCTTGCTTGCGAGTACTTTGGATGAGTACTCACGGTTGCTTTGCTTCCCCTTTTCCCCCTTTCTATACCCGATTGCAGCGAACAGACGTTGGAGCCCAGGAGCCAGACGCCACCGTCGATGACGACTACTACTACTCGGGAGGTGCCTACTACTACGTGCAGCCCGCTGACGACGACCAGGAGTAGTTTAGGAGGATCCCAGGCAGGAGGCCTGCACCTCTTTCGATTTGTATCCCAGTTTGTGCTAGCCTTCTTAAGGCAAACTTCTTTAACTTATGTCTGTACTCAGATATTGTTGCTTCCGCTGACTCATCTATGATCGAGCTTTTGTATTCGAGCCTTCGAGGCCCTTGGCTTGTAATATGATGCTTGTATGACTTATTTTATTTGTAGAGTTGTGTGTTGATATCTTCCAGTGAGTCCCTGATGCTTGTATGACTTATTTTATTTGATCGTACACGTTTGCGTGTATGATTAGTGTACGATTGAATCGGGGGCATCACAGTCAGTGAGGAAGCGGACGGAGGGGGAGAGGGGTCCAGGAGAACGGCGATGATGAGAGGAAGCTAGGGGACATGCCCGTGCTCGCTGAGACACCGAGCAGAGGAGGGGCCCGAGCAAGAATCCATCCTGGGCACGGCCAACAGCAGCAGAACGCGCGCACAGGCTTGCCATTAACTCGGTCACCATGTGCACTGGCATGTAGTGGGTAAGAGGGGCTGGAACGGGTTGTCTAGTGTGTAGTTCACCTAGTGGAGGTCTCAACTACGGTGGTAGATCAGCGAAAAGTGACATGGTTAAATGGTAGTCACCACCTGAAGTTTACTGGAGTAAACTTGACCGAGCAGTGTTGATCAACAGGAAGGAGTTTGGAAGCAAAGGAGTTGTCTACGAGGTTTAGGTAAAGAAGGACTTTCACCCTGGTAACTTTGAGAAGATTAAGGCCAAGATTTAATGTTGTTGCTTAACAACCACATAAACTGGTCCAGAAATGAGATTTGGATGATGAACTCACATGGTGATGCCACTTGAGCTCAAATTTGGCAAGGCTTAATGATTTGGCCAGACAAAGGTGCTGTAATAATTTCATACCAATTGGTTTTTACCAAAACGGTATTTCCTTCACAGCTATTCCCTCTGTCCAGAAACTTGCA
The DNA here is from genome assembly GCF_018294505.1 of Triticum aestivum. Lineage (NCBI taxonomy): Eukaryota > Viridiplantae > Streptophyta > Magnoliopsida > Poales > Poaceae > Triticum > Triticum aestivum. The sequence goes on from NC_057803.1 coordinate 223,471,154, forward strand.
AAAATTCTAGAGAAATATTGCCTTTAAGAATTGATGCTAAATTTGGTGGAGAGAAGTTATTTGGGAAGGAGAATTCTCTGGTAAATTGTCAGGGAAAATGAAGCAATATAAAATATACCTGCTTCACAACCTGAAAATATTGACAGAATCATAGATTTGATGTTGTGCTCACATAGATCAAGGGATGGAGCTGAAATTGGTAGGAGTGAGATAATATGAGCACATGAAGGAGTGTGCAAAATTTCAACTCATTTAGCTAGCACTTCCTTCAGAAAGGCTTCCCTCAGACAGGAACTTTGAAAAATCACTAAGGAAGTTTGGCTAGGCAAAGTTGAATTTTGGCACAGTGCAATTATTTGGATGATATATCATGCCCAAAAAGTTTGGCGGCAAATGGGCAAAGATAAATAGCACTTGCTTCACGATGTGCCATTTAGGACAGAATAGGAAATGAATTTATTGAGCATGATGAGAAATATGGCCAATGAAATATTTTGCCATATTTTTGGAATATATGACCCAAACAATTTATAAGAATTATTTGGGGATTTTTGGATGGACAAAAATATAGGTTGCTTCATAACCTAGGGAAGACAGGGTTATTCCTTTAATAGGAAAAGGAACATTCCTAAGGAAAAAGAAATTAGGGTTTGGTCAAGCATTGAAGTGACATGATCTTGGAAAGGTTTTTAGGGTGATGAGCCACTTGGGAGAGGAAATGAAGATGATTTCCCAGGCGACAAGGCCATAGAACCACTCCAAAAAGAAAAACAGAGCAAAAACCAATAGATCAAAAAGAAAAAGAAAAGGGCCAAAATCCAGGTTGTTACACGAGCCGAAGCCCAATGCGCGCCCCGGGAGATCCAGGAGGCCAAGAAGCATGGCGGGTAAGGCTTTCATTATGCAAAGCAAGTATGTGAGCCCGAGGTATCTCTCACTGACTCGGATTTGGAGTTCTCCAGGGGCGTTTACGGATTTGCCATGCAATGTTTCTCACACTGCGGAATTCTTCCAGGCCGAAGAGGAGCTCAACGGAGAAGCTGTTCTGGTCGCAATACCTTGCACCAGAACATCTGGTGCCCTTTAGCAACCAGCTAAAACAGTTGGTCGAGTTGCATAGGGTGGCCGAACTAGCCATGAAGGATTTAATAATCCGTTTGTGGCCTGCAGAAGCTATACCCGGCAGCTACTTCAGCCTCGTGAAGCGGCTGGTCAATGCCTGCCCGCGGCTTCATGCCATCAAGCGGCCGGTCTGCATAGAAGGTGCACGGATGGCCTTCGCCCGCGTCAAGATACAATCGGCGAAGATGGATGTCGTCAAGCTCGCGACCAAAGGACTGCCTGCGGGCAAGGAGCACCGCACGCCCAAGCGGATTTTGGAGATGTTCTCAAGGGATCCCACATTGTGGCGGAGCAATGTGCTAAGGACATAATTTTCGAATGAATACATTCATGTAATCTCGCCCTGTATGATAAAAACAAGGGCTCATATGTAATATAATGCTTTGCTGTTTTGTTTAGTTAAAAAATTTACCTCATGTGCGTCCGTTTTTATCAAATCTGAGAGTTGGCCAGTCGTCGGCTTCAGCCCCCACGTAGGTAGTACGGGGGTGTTTGGGATGAATCTAAATACGCTTTATCCAAGAGTTTGGTCCTTAAAGGAGGTGTTTAGCGCAACGAACCACGCAATCGGACTATGTGGCTTTATTACCCTTACTTAGCCATAGGAGTTTGACAATGAAAATATAGGCGCAACCCCTAGTGTCCAGACTAGGGTGTTGTAAACACCTGATCGGATGAGAACCGATTCATCGCGTAATGCGGGAAAAATCGCTAAAGATTTGAAACCTCCGAAGAGCTGACCGGCTCACGCGGCATCATGACAGTCAGTTTTTGGCTTTCTCTACCGAGGTGCTCATCCGGATAAAATGGGACACAATTGGAGTAGTTCTCCCTTTACTACCCTAGCCGATATAGCGGAACATAAGGTAGTCAGCACAGGTGCCGGGCAACCCAACTATTGACCAAAGACATGATTCCGAGCCACTACATATAATGCTAAATTCGGGGTGCCGAACTATATTGTAAAAGTGTTCGGACTTGTTGCCATAGTGTGGGGCACAATAAAGCCCCTGGAGGATTACGACATACCAAGGTGTACGGATGCAAATTAAATAGAAAAAAATAAAAATAAAGAAGAAGAAGATGCCATGTATGTTGGGCCTCAAACTGTTTCCATTATAATTTTACTTAATACGTCAAAGCATACGTGAACAAAAAGTGCGAGAAGCAACAGTGGCTATTTGACATGCCAAGACCAAGGAGGAGCTATGTACGGGTCATGAAAACAGGTAGAGTGATCGCCAAGAGGGACATCTAGGGATTCCCCCACACGTCTGTGCTACTTGCCACCTTGGTGCATCCGTTCTTAGAAAGGACCGATTATGAGGCCGGTGAGAGGGACCTGCGGAAAGGAAACCCGAGGAGGGAAAAAAGAAAAAGTGAAAGTATGCGTGTCGAGGGGAGGTCGAGCCTTATTATGGATCACAATCTAGCTATGCCTCCATCTATGCGCACAGTATTTTGAGTGTGTAGTTATGTACGCGCGGCGCGAATGCCGCCACTTGGTGTGGTCTGGGACGGAGGCCAAATTGCTAGTTGAGCTATTGACAAGCTGGGCTGTCCTCACGCATGGTAGTCCGGACTCGTTTGGCAGTGTCCGGGAGTACGGCCTTGTTTGACAGGTTCTGCTTGCGGAGGGTGCTCTGTACTTCTGCTGCCAGGGCAGTGGTGTGCTCCTCGGTATGGAGGGAGCACTCCGTATTTCCATTGACTGTTATGACACCGCGTGGTCCGGGCATCTTGAGCTTGACATAAGCATAGTATGGCACCGCATTGAATCGGGCAAACGTGGTTCGTCCGAGCAGTGCGTGATAGCCACTGCGGAAGGGGACGATATCGAAGATTAACACCTCGCTTCGGAAGTGTCCGGAGATCCGAAGGCGACCTCCAATGTGATTGAGCCCGAGTAGCGGGCCTCTACACCTGGTATAACTCCTTTAAAGGTGGTGTTGGTGGGCTTGATCCTTGATTGGTCGATGCCCATTTTGCGCATTATATCCTGGTAAAGCAGGTTGAGGCTGCTGCCACCGTCCATGAGGACTCGTGTGAGATGAAATCCATCCATTATTGGATCGAGGACCAGTGCGGCTGACCCACCATGACGGATACTGGTCGGATGATCCCTACGATTGAAAGTGATCAGGCATGACGACCATGGGTTGAATTTTGGGGCAACTGGCTCTATCGCATAAACGTCCCTGAGCACGCGTTTGCGCTCCCTCTTGGGGATATGGGTGGCGTATATCATGTTCACCATTTTGATTTGTGGAGGAAACATCTTCTGTCCCCCTGTGTTTGGTGAACGGGGCTCCTCGTCATCATTCTCGCTTTGCGACCCCTTCTCTTTGTCTTCGGCATTTAACTTGCCAGCCTGTTTGAAGACCCAACAACTCATGTGGGTATGATTGGCTGGTTTATCAAGGGTGCCGTGGATCTGACATGGGCGATCGAGTATGCAGTCCAGGATGGAAGGGCCCTGATTATTTCTTTTATATGGCTTCTTCCGCTGACCAGACTTGGAGCCACTGAATCCGGCATTGACCGTCGTGTCCTCGGTATTATCACTGTTGCCTCGTCGTCTATGTCTGTTGCGTCGGGGCTTGCCGTTGCTGTTTCTGGCTTCCGAAGTGCCAGGTTTGCTTGTATTGTTATTACTACGAGCTAGCCAGCTATCTTCGCCCATGCAAAAGCAGGTCATGAGTGCTGTGAGGGCTGCCATGGACTTAGGCTTTTCTTGGCCGAGGTGTCAAGCGAGCCATTTGTCCCGTATGCTATGTTTAAATGCCGCCAGGGCTTCGCCGTCCGGACAGTCGATAATCTAGTTCTTTTTGGTTAAGAATCTAGTCCAGAATTTCCTTGCCGACTCTCTGGGCTATTGGATTATGTGACTTAAGTCCTGGGCATCCGGAGGTCGAACATATGTACCTTGGAATTTGTCAAGGAAGGCTTCTTCCAAATCCTCCCAGCTGCCAATAGAGTTTCCAGGCAGGCTGTCCAGCCAGTGTTGGGCTGGCCCCTTGAGTTTTAGGGGTAGGTATTCGATGGCATGAAGATCATCGCCGCGCGCCATGTGAATATGGAGGATAAAGTCTTCAATCCATAGCGCAGGATGTGTGGTTCCATGATATGATTCGATATTGACGGGTTTGAACCCTTTTGGGAATTCATGTTCCGTTACTTCATCAGTGAAGCAGAGGGGTGTGCGGCGCCTCTATGTCATGCCAGGTTGCGACGTACTTCGGATGGAGTCCATCTGCGATTTTCGGCTTGGACGTAACTATACTTTCCATGCTCGGCTTGATAGCCATCGTCGCATGTCGGGGCATGCCCCATGATACATAGATCGATCTGGCCGGACCTGCTTTATTCTTTAGGCCCCGCCGGAGATCATATGTGTATCTCCCAGAGGTTTTATTCTTATGGTGAGGTGGTACAGGCTGGTATTCGGCTTGGGTTGTTGCTTTGTCCCGACCACGTCATGGTTGGTCAGCCACATTGTGCGCTAATGGAACGGGCTCCAACGCCTCGTCATCGAATTGAGATAATAATTTGAGCTTCGGGTTACTTTTGAGTGGTCGCTTGAGGCCATATTCCTCGGCTTCCAGGACGTTGGTCCATCTGTCATTGAGCAAGTTTTGATCAGCTTGAAGTTGTTGCTGCTTCTTTTTCAGGCTCCTTGTAGTGGCTATTACCTGGCACCTGAAGCGCTCCTGCTCGAGAGGTTCCTCAGGCACGATAAAATCCTCAGCACCGAGGCTCGCCTCATGCTCGGAGAGCGGAAGATAATTACTGTCCTCCGAGTCTTTGTGTGTGGCCTGTTCACCAGGGCTAACTTGCCCGTCTTCCTGTTCATTTTGTTCGACAGTTGCCTCAACGGGGTCTTCATTGTCTTCGGCACCGTCCGGAGTGTTATCTTCTCTTGTGCCGGTGTTGCTGTCTTTGCTACGGCGTGACTTAGAGCAGCACCACTTATGCCGGCGCTTTGGTTGTATCTTAGGAGGTTTATCCTCAACTGGATCTTCCATGTCATCACCGATATTCTCTTTTGGTGCATCCATGATGTATACATCGTACAAGAAAGTGGCCATCCAGCGTCCGGTAAACGGCGGGTTTTGGGCCTCTTCTTCTCCGGCATCATCGTCCATACCGTCGATGTCATCGGAGCCATAATCGAGCATTTCAGTTAAGTCTTCGACAGTGGCTGTTAAGTGGGCAGGGGGTGGGAAGCGAAATTCGTCATCAGCCTCCAGTTCGAACCGGATATAATTCGGTCGTCAGTCACCTGTGAAGGAGAGTGTTTTTAATGAGTTTAACACACCACCCAAAGGCGAGTATCGGAAGATGTCCGCGGAGCTGAATTCGACGATCGACGCCCGGTCAAGCTCGTCGTGCGCGGACGCACATGCTTCGGAACCTATAGCTGGAAGCGTGTCCGAGGTTCAGGCAACAGAGATCTTACTTGAGGTTGGGTCTATGTGCGGCTCCAATGCCGCTGAATCTGCAGCCTCCGTGGCGGGGTTGAGCCCCCTGTCCTCGTATGGCGTGACCTGCTCCGGATCTAGAGCCGAAGCAGTTGCAGGTTCTATCTCCTAGGTGTAGTTTGATGACAAATTTAGGCCATGTTCATCGTGGTGACGGGGAGCCGCTACTACCGTGGTCTCGAATTCGTCGAAGATCAAGTCTCTGTGGATGTCCGCGACATAGTTCAAGCTTCCAAATCTGACCTGATGGCCAGGGGCGTAGCTGTCGATCTGCTCTTGATGGCCAAGCGAGTTGGCCCGTAGTGCGAAGCCGCCGAACACGAAGACCTGTCCGGGGAGGAAGGTTTCTCCCTAGACAATGTTGTTGTGGATGATTGACGGGGCCATCGAACCTCTTGGCGACGGCACAACGGAACTCTCAATGAAAGCACCAATGTCAGTGTCAAAACTGGCGGATCTCGGGTAGGGGGTCCCAAACTGTGCGTTTGAGGTTGATGGTAACAGGAGACAGGGAACACGATGTTTACCCAGGTTCGGGCCCTCTCGATGGAGGTAAAACCCTACGTCCTGCTAGATTAATATTGATGAGTGTGGGGATTACAAGAGTTGATCTACCACGAGATCATAATGGTTAAAACCCTAGAAGTCTAGCCTATCTGATTATGATTGTGTAATCTCTCTACAGACTAACCCCTCCGGTTTATATGGACACCAGAGGGGACTAGGGTTGTACAAAGTCGGTTACATATAAAGCAAATAATACATCCGGCCGCCTAGCTTGTCATCCACGCAAGGGAGAGTCCTATTTGGACACGGGAGAAATCCTTCTATATTGTATCCTGATGGCCCAATAGTCCAGCCCATGTCAACAGTCCGGACGCCCATGGACCCCCTTGTCCAGGACTCCCTCACTCTACACCAGGTATCACTCCTTTAATGGTAGTTTTAGTGGGCTTGATTCCTGACGGATCAATACCCATCTTGCGGATTGTGTCCTGATAGAGCAGGTTAAGGCTGCTACCACCGTCCATGAGGACTCACGTAAGGTGGGATCCGTCGATGATTGGATCAAGGACTAATGCGGCCGAATACTAGTCAGATGGTCCCTGCGATCGAAGGTGATCAGACAGGGCGACCATGGGTTGAATTTTGGGGCGATTGGCTCTATCACATAGACGTCCCTTAGCGCATGCTTGCGCTCCCTCTTGGGGATATGGGTGACATATATCATATTCACCATTTTGACTTCAGGGGGAAATTTCTTCTGGCCCCCTATTTTCGGTGCGCGAGGTTCCTCGTCGTCATCCTCACAGGGCGACCCTTTCTACTTATGTTCGGCATTTAACTTGTTGGCCTCTTTGAAGACCCAACAGCTTCTGTTGGTGTGGTTGGCAGGCTTATCAAGAGTGTCGTGGATCTGGCAGGGTTGATCAAGTATTCGGTCCAGGCTTGATGAACCGTCTTTTGTTTCGTTTGAATGGCTTTTTTCGTTGACCAGGTTTGGAGCCACTGAATCCGGCATTGACTGTCGTATTCACTTTGTCATCATTGTTGCTCTGACGCTTATGTTTGTTGCGTCGGGGCCTTCCGTTGCCGCTTCTGGCTTCGGAAGTGCCAGTGCCGCTGGAACTGTTACCGCTACGGGCTAGCCAGCTATCCTCGCCCGCGCAGAAGCGGGTCATTAGTGATGTAAGGGCTGTCATGGACTTCAGCTTTTCTTGGTCGATTTGTCGGGCGAGCCACTCGTCGCGGATGCTATGTTTGAAGGCCGCTAGGGCTTTGGTGTCCGGACAGTCGGCAATCTGGTTCTTTTTAATTAGGAACCTGGTCCAAAATTTCCTAGCCGACACTCCGGACTATTGTTTCTTTGCTTTTGCGGTGAGGTGGTGCAGGTTGGTGTTCATCTTGAGTTGTCGTTCTATCCCGGCCACGTGGTGGTCTATCAGGTCCCTCAGCCGCATTACGCACGAGTGGTAGGCTCAAATGCCTCATCGTTGAATTGGGGTAGCAGCTTACGCTTCGTGTAACTCTTTTTTGGTTGCTCGAGGCCGTATTATTCGGCTGCCAGGACATTAGTCCATCTATTGTTGAGCAGGTCTTGGTCAGCTTGAAGCTTTTGTTGTTTCTTTTTTAGGCTTCTAGCCGTGGCTACTAGCCTGCGCTTGAAGAACTTTTGTTTGAGGGGTTCCTCCGGCATGATAAAATCTTCATCGCCGAGGCTTACGTTGTCTTCGGAGAGTGGCAGATAGTTGCTGTCCTCCGAGTGGTTGTTCCCTGTTTGTTCGTCAGGGTCACCTTGCCCGTCCTCCCGGTCATCCTGTTCGGATGTTGGTTCAATGGGGTCTTCTTGGTCTTCGGCGTTCTCCGGAGTATCGTTGTCTCCGGTGCCGGTATTGCTATCCTTTCCGTGACACGATTTAGAGCGGCGCCGCTGACGTTGGCGCTTTGGTTGTATCTCAGGAGGTTCGTCCTCTACTGGATTTTTCTTATCGCCGTCTCTTTCTTTAGGTGTGTCCACCATATATACATCGTACGAGGAAGTGGCCGTCCACCGTCTGGTGAACGGCGGGTTTTGGGTCTGTTCCTCTCCGGCATCATCGTCCAAACCGTCGATGTCTTCGGAGGCGTAGTCAAGCATGTCGGTTAGATCTTTGACAGTGACTACAAAGTGGGGGTGGGTGGGAAGTAAAATTCCCTATTTTCAGCCCCTAGTCTCGGCTAGGCGTAATTCGGGAGCGGTTCCTCTGTGATGATGAGGGATCACATTAAATCCAGAGCCCCATTTAAGAGCGGGGTTTGGACAGGTCGCAAGTTTCCGGGCCGAGCTCGCATGACTCGGGCCTCCAGGGTTCAGAATTAGTGTCTAGAGAAGAGTCTGGCTTTGTAATGATTGCCAGAGACGCTATTCTATCTGGTTTTCCGGTGTTGAACTCTAAGGTCGTAGAGAGTCCGACGAGCTCTAGACTCCCGTCTTCGGACCTGATGACGCTCTCCGGATCTAAGGCCGGAGTGGTGGTTGTGGCCGCGAACCCTTGGAATATCAAGTCTCCTCGGGTATCAGCGACATAGTTTAGATTTCCAAAACTGATCTAGTGACCAGGAGCGTAGTTGTCGATCTGCTCCAGGTGGCCAACCGAGTTGGCACGCAGTAAGAAGCCACCGAATACAAAGATTTGGCCGGGGAGAAAAATCTCCTCGCGGCTGCATTGTTGTAGATTATTGATGGATCCATCGAGCCTTTCAACGACGGCACAGTGCAAATCTCAATGAAAGCACCAATGTCGGTGTCAAAACCGGCAGATCTCGGGTAGGGGGTCCCGAATTGTGCATCTAAGGATCGATGGTAATAGGAGACAGTGACACGATGTTTACCCAGGTTCAGGCCCTCTTGATGGAGGTAATACCCTACTTCCTGCTTGATTGACTTTGATGAGTATAGGGGTTACAAGAGTTGATCTACCACGAGATCGTAATGGCTAAACCCTAGATGTCTAGCCTCTATGATTATGATTGCCTCTACGGACTAAACCCTCCGATTTATATAGACACTGGAGGGGGCTAGGGTTGTACAGAGTCAGTTTATAGAGAAAGGAATCTTCATATCCACACGCTAAGCTTGCCTTCCACGCCAAGGAGAGTCCCATCCGGACACGGGGAAAGTCTTCCATCTTGTATCTGCACAGCCCATTAGTCTGGCCCATATCACATAACCCGGACGACCGAGGACCCCATAATCCTGGACTCCCTCAATACCCCCCGAACCTATTGGCCACACCGTATCATGGAGAAATATTCTGTTTTCCTTCGTTCCTATTTTTTGTCAGATCCCATCTACCATGGCCCTTCAAGCTCCTCTAAGGACAATTTCTTCAAGAACGTCATCAACTCATATTTGCGGGAGGTGGTGCAGTGATACGTCTCCAACGTATCTATAATTTTTGATTGCTCCATGCTATATTATCTACTGTTTTGGACTATATTGGGCTTTATTTTCCACTTTTATATTATTTTTGGGACTAACCTATTAACCGGAGGCCCAGCCCAAAATTGCTGTTTTTGCCTATTTCAGTGTTTCGAAGAAACAGAATATCAAACAGAGTCCAAACGGAATAAACCTTTCTGGAACATGATTTTCTTCCCGAATATGACCCAGGAGACTCGGACCCTACGCCAAGGAAGCTTCGAGGTGGGCACGAGGTAGGGGGCGTGCCCTATACCCCCAGGCACGCCCCCACCCTCGTGGGCCCACCGAAGCTCCACCGACGTACTTCTTCCTCCTATATATACCTACGCACCCCCAAACGAACAGGAGGGGAGCCAAAAACCTAATTCCATCATCGCAACTTACTGTATCCACGAGATCCCATCTTGGGGCCTGTTCCGGAGCTCCGCCGGAGAGGGTGGTCATCACGGAGGGCTTCTACATCATCATAGCCTCTCCGATGAAGTGTGAGTAGTTTACCTCAGACCTTCGGGTCCATAGTTAGTAGCTAGATGGCTTCTTCTCTCTTTTTGGGTCTCAATACAAAGTTCTCCCCCTCTCTTGTGGAGATCTATTCGATGTAATCTTCTTCTTTTTGCGGTGTGTTTGTTGAGACCGATGAATTGTGGGTTTATGATCAAGTCTATCTATGAATAATATTTGAATCTTCTCTGAATTCTTTTATGTATGATTGGTTATCTTTGCAAGCTCTTCGAATTATCCGTTTGGTTTGGCCAACTAGATTGGTAGTTCTTGCCATGGGAGAAGTGCTTAGCTTTGGGTTCAATCTTGCGGTGTCCTTTCCCAGTGATAGAAGGGGCAGCAAGGCACGTATTGCACCGTTGCCATCAAGGATAACAAGATGGGGTTTATTTCATATTGCATGAACTTATCTCTCTACTTCATGTCATCTTGCTTAAAGCATTACTCTGTTTTGAACTTAATACTCTAGATGCATGCTGGATAGTGGTCGATGAGTGGAGTAATAGTAGTAGATGCAGAATCGTTTCGATCTACTTGTCATGGACGTGATGCCTATATACATGATCATGCCTAGATATTCTCATAACTATGCTCAATTCTGTCAATTGCTCAACAGTAATTTGTTCACCCACCGTAGAATACTTATGCTCTTGAGAGAAGCCACTAGTGAAACATATGGCCCCCGGGTCTATTCTCATCATATCAATCTCCATCACTTTAATCTTGCTTTGCTTTGTACTTTGCCTTTTAATTTTCACTTTGCATCTCTATACCAAAAATACCAAAAAATATTATATCTATCACATCTCACTCTCGTAAGTGACCGTGAAGGGATTGACAACCCCTAATCGCGTTGGTTGCGAGTAGCTATTGTTTTGTGCAGGTATGAGGGACTTGAGCGTGGCCTCCTACTGGATTGACACCTTGGTTCTCAAAAACTGAGGGAAATACTTAAGCTACTCCGCTGCATCATCCTTTCCTCTTCGGGGAAATCCAACGCAAGCTCAAGAGGTAGCAAGAAGAATTTCTGGCGCCGTTGCTGGGGAGTCTATGCAAAAAGTCAACATACCAAGTACCCATCACAATCCCTATCTCTCGCATTACATTATTTCCATTTGCCTCTCGTTTTCCTCTCCCCCACTTCACCCTTGCCATTTTATTCTCCCTCTCCTTCTCCCTCTCTCTCTCTATCCTCCCTCTCTATTTGCCTCTTTTGCCCGCTTGCTTTTTGTTTGCTTGTTTGTCGCGAGGGCTCAACGAAGATTTGGTGATCTTCACCTTAAAAGGTTAGATGAGATAAAAAAAACGTTAGGAAGTTTATGGTTTTGCAATTTGAGCATAATAATTTCTTTAGAAACGAGATTAAGGAACAAAAAAGTTTTATGAGTCATATGAATAAAGAGCTTGATTATATGTCTAAAGAATTTGATGGTATAAGATCCCAAATTGCTCGTCTAGAAAAGATGACTGCTGAAATTTCGGATATGCAAGCCACCTTAGTCAATAAGATGGTCGCTAAACCGAATTCCTATGAAAATCAAGATGAAGATCTAAAAGTTATTGATGTGTCTCCTATTAAATATTTGTTTTGCAATATGAATCTTGATGAAACTAAATATGATCTTCCTTTACCTAGAAGGCGTTCTAAAAATTTGGAGTATTTAGATCTTTATGATGAAATTGATGAAAGTGGGATTGAAAGAAATAAAAATCTAGATGTTGCTAAACCCACTATATTGGATTTCAAGGAATTTAATTATGAAAGTTGCTCTTTAATTGATTGTATTTCCTTGTTGCAATCCGTGCTAAATTCTCCACATGCTTATAGTCAAAAGAAAGCCTTCATCGAACATATTGTTGATGCCTTGATGCAATCTTGTGAAGAAAAACTTGAGTTGAAAGTTTATATCCCTAGAAAACTCTATGATGAGTTCGAACCAACTATTAAAATTAAAATTAAAGATCATGAGTTTTATGCTTTGTGTGATTTGGGTGCTAGTGTCTCTACTATTCCCAAGACTTTGTGTGATTTGCTAGATTTCCGTAATCTTTATGATTGCTCTCTAAACTTGCATCTTGCGGATTCCACTATTAAGAAACCTATGGTAAGAATTAATGATGTTCTTATTGTTGCAAATAGGAATTATGTGCCTGTAGATTTCATTGTTCTTGATATAGATTGCAATCCTTCTTGCCCTATTATTCTTGGTAGACCTTTCCTTATAACGGTTGGTGCGATTATTGATATGAAGGAAGGGAATATTAGATTTCAATTTTCATTAAAAAGGCATGGAACACTTTCCAAGAAATAAAATAAAATTCCTATATGAAACTATCATGAGAGCCACTTATGGATTGCCTACCAAAGATGGCAATACCTAGATCTATTCTCTCTTTTATGCCTAGCTAGGGGCGTATAGCGCTTGTTGGGAGGAAACCCAATTTTATTTTTATTCCTTGATTTTTGTTCCTGTTTAGTAATAAATAATTTATTTAGCCTCTGTTTTGGTTGTGTTTTTTGTGTTTAATTAGTGTTTGTGCTAGGTAGAACCGTTGGGAAGACTTGGGGAAAGCCTTGTTGAACTTGCTGTAAAAAAACAGAAACTTTAGCGCTCACGAGAACTGCTGTCATTTTTATTTAGAGAGTTCTATTTAGTTAATTCTTTTTTAAGATGATTAATAGATAAATTCCTCACGTCCAGAAATTTATTTTAGAATTTTTGGGGTTCCAAAAGTTTGCGTTAGTTACAAATTACTACAGACTGTTCTGTTTTTGACAGATTCTGTTTTTAGTGTGTCGTTTGCTTATTTTGATGAATCTATGCTTAGTAAAATAGTTTATAATCCATAGAGAAGTTGGAATACAGTAGTTTTAACACCAATATAAATAAATAATGAGTTCATTACGGTACCTTGATGTGGTCTTTTGTTTTCTTTCTCTAACGGAGCTCACGAGATTTCTATTGAGTTTTGTGTTGTGAAGTTTTCAAGTTTTGGGTGAATTCTTTTGATGGATTATGGAATAAGGAGTGGCAAGAGCCTAAGCTTGGGGATGCCCATGGCACCCCCAAGATAATCCAAGGACACCAAAAATTCAAAGCTTGGGGATGCCCCGGAAGGCATCCCCTCTTTCGTCCACTTCCATCGGTAATTTACTTGGAGCTATATTTTTATTCACCAACATGATATGTGTTTTGCTTGGAGCGTCTTGTATTATTTGTGTCTTTGTGTTTTTGTCTGCCACAATCATCCTTGCTGTACACACCTTTTGAGAGAGCCATACATGTCACTTATATCTTTTGAGCGTTATAATTTTGCTATATGTGCTTCACTTATATCTTTGGAGCTATGTAGTTTTGCTCTATGTGCTTCACTTATATCTTTTGAGCGTTATAATTTTGCTCTATGTGCTTCACTTAGATCTTTTAGAGCACGGTGGTGGATTTTTTTTAAATAAACCATTGATCTCTCATGCTTCACTTAAATTATTTTGAGAGTCTCTTAATAGCATGGTAATTTGCTTAATAATAATATGCTTGGTATTCAAGATTTGTGAAACTTTCTTTTGAGTGCATTAAATACTAAGAAAAGATTGAAGCATGATAATTGTTTTGAGATATGGAGGTGATAATATTAGAGTCATGCTAGTTGAAGTAGTTGTGAATTTAAAGAATACTTGTGTTAAAGTTTGTGATTCCCGTAGCATGCACGTATGGTGAACCTTTATGTGATGAAGTCGGAGCATGATTTATTTATTGATTGTCTTCCTTATGAGTGGCGGTCGGGGACGAGCGATGGTTTTTTCCTACCAATCTATCCCCCTAGTAGCATGCGCGTAATACTTTGCTTTGATAACTTCTAGATTTTTGCAATAAGTATATGAGTTCTTTATGACTAATGTTGAGTCCATGGATTATATGCACTTTTTCCCATCCTTCCACCATTGCTAGCCTCTCTAATACCGCACACTTTTCTCCAGTATAATACACCAACCATATACCTTCCTCAAAACAGCCACCATACCTACCTATCATGGCATTTCCATAGCCATTCCAAGATATATTGCCATGCAACTTTCCACCGTTCCGTTTATTATGACACGCTCCATCATTGTCATATTGCTATCATGATCATGTAGTAGACATCATATTTGTGGCAAAGCCACCGTTCATAATTCTTTCATACATGTCACTCTTGATTCATTGCATATCCCGGTACACCGCCGGAGGCATTCATATAGAGTCATATTTTGTTCTAAGTATCGAGTTGTTGAGTTGTAAGAAAAATAAAAGTGTGATGATCATCATTTTTAGAGCATTGTCCCAAGTGAGGAAAGAATGATGGAGACTATGATTCCCCCATAAGTCAGGATGAGACTCTGGACGAAAAAAAGAGAAAAAAAGAGGCCATAAAAAAAGAGAGAGAAGGCCCAAATAAAAAAACGAGAGAAAAAGAGAGAAGGGATAATGTTACTATCCTTTTACCACACTTGTGCTTCAAAGTAGCACCATGATCTTAATGATAGAGAGTCTCTTGTTATGTCACTTTCATATACTAGTGGGAATTTTACATTATAGAACTTGGCTTGTATATTCCAATGACGGGCTTCCTCAAAATGCCCTAGGTCTTCGTGAGCAAGCAAGTTGGATGCACACCCACTTAGTTTCTTTTGATGAGCTTTCATATACATATATCTCTAGTGCATCCGTTGCTTGGCAATCCCTACTCACTCACATTGATATCTATTGATGGGCATCTCCATAGCCCGTTGATACGCCTAGTTGATGTGATACTATCTTCCCTCTCTTTTTGTCTTCTCCACAACCAACATTCTATTCCCCATATAGTGGTATATCCATGGCTCACGCTCATGTATTGCGTGAAGATTGAAAAAGTTTTGAAAAAGTTAGAGTATGAAACAATTGCTTGGCTTGTCATCGGGGTTGTGCATGATTTAAATACTTTGTGTGGTGAAGATAGAGCATAGCCAGACTATATGATTTTGTAGGGATAACTTTCTTTGGCCATGTTATTTTGAGAAGACATGATTGCTTTGTTAGTATGCTTGAAGTATTATTATTTTTATGTCAATATAAACTTTTGTCTTGAATCTTTCGAATCTGAATATTCATATCACAATTAAGAAGATTCGCATTGAAATTATGCCAAGTAGCACTCCGCATCAAAAATTCTCTTTTTATCATTTACCTACTCGAGGACGAGCAGGAATTAAGCTTGGGGATGCCTGATACGTCTCCAACGTATCTATAATTTTTGATTGCTCCATGCTATATTATCTACTGTTTTGGACTATATTGGGCTTTATTTTCCACTTTTATATTATTTTTGGGACTAACCTATTAACCGGAGGCCCAGCCCAGAATTGCTGTTTTTTTGCCTATTTCAGTGTTTCGAAGAAACGGAATATCAAACGGAGTCCAAACGGAATAAACCTTTCTGGAACGTGATTTCTTCCCGAATATGACCCAGGAGACTTGGACCCTACGCCAAGGAAGCTTCGAGGTGGGCACGAGGTAGGGGGCGCCCTATACCCCAGGCGCGCCCCCACCCTCGTGGGCCCACCGAAGCTCCACCGACGTACTTCTTCCTCCTATATATATCTACGTACCCCCAAACGAACAGAGACGGAGCCAAAAACCTAATTCCACCGCCGCAACTTTCTGTATCCACAAGATCCCATCTTGGGGCCTGTTCCGGAGCTCCGCCGGAGAGGGCCGTCATCACGGAGGCTTCTACATCATCATAGCCTCTCCGATGAAGTGTGAGTAGTTTACCTCAGACCTTCGGGTCCATAGTTATTAGCTAGATGGCTTCTTCTCTCTTTTTGGATCTCAATACAAAGTTCTCCCCCTCTCTTGTGGAGATCTATTCGATTTAATCTTCTTCTTTTTGCGGTGTGTTTGTTGAGACCGATGAATTGTGGGTTTATGATCAAGTCTATCTATGAATAATATTTGAATCTTCTCTGAATTCTTTTATGTATGATTGGTTATCTTTGCAAGTCTCTTCGAATTATCGTTTGGTTTGGCCAACTAGATTGGTAGTTCTTGCCATGGGAGAAGTGCTTAGCTTTGGGTTCGATCTTGCGGTGTCCTTTCCCAGTGACAGAAGGGGCAGCAAGGCACATATTGCATCGTTGCCATCGAGGATAACAAGATGGGGTTTATTTCATATTGCATGAATTTATCTCTCTACATCATGTCATCTTGCTTAAAGCGTTACTCTGTTTTTAACTTAATACTCTAGATGCATGCTGGATAGCGGTCGATGAGTGGAGTAATAGTAGTAGATGCAGAATCGTTTCGGTCTACTTGTCACGGACGTAATGCCTATATACATGATCATGCCTAGATATTCTCATAACTATGCTCAATTCTGTCAATTGCTCAACAGTAATTTGTTCACCCACCGTAGAATACTTATGCTCTTGAGAGAAGCCACTAGTGAAACCTATGGCCCCCGGGTCTATTCTCATCATATCAATCTCCATCACTTTAATCTTGCTTTGCTTTTTACTTTGCCTTTTACTTTTCACTTTGCATCTCTATACCAAAATTACCAAAAATATTATATCTATCAGATCTCACTCTTGTAAGTGACCATGAAGGGATTGACAACCCCTAATCGCGTTGGTTGCGAGTAGCTATCGTTTTGTGCAGGTACGAGGGACTTGAGCGTGGCCTCCTACTGGATTCATACCTTCGTTCTCATAAATTGTGGGAAATACTTACGCTACTCTGTTGCATCATCCTTCCCTCTTCAGGGAAATCCAACGCACGCTCAAGAGGTAGCATGCAGCACCCTCGGGTCATCCAAATGCATGCGGGGGTGCTTCACCTTCGCGATGTGCCAGGTCCCAAGGGGACGGGAACCATGGAGGCCAGGCTTGAAGCTATGGAGCAGGAGGCCTTCCGGTGCAAAGGGATGGTGGAGCATGGTCTCAATGCCAATCGCCTCATGATCATGGACCTTTCCCGTGATCTCAAGGTGGATGGCAAGCCCATGAAGGACATCGTCTTCACCCTCAACGAGCAAATCAACTTCCCCCAAAGCCATATCTATGATCTCCAAAACCATGTCTTTGAATATGAAGCGAGGTTTAAAGGTATGAGTTTGGCTGCCGGTTGTAGGACCCGTGAGACTCACTCCTCCTCTTATGATGGTGTACCTCTGCCATGGAAACCCGAGGACAAGATATCTTCCTCATCACCAAAAGAAAATTGAGTATCGGGTATGGGCACTCCCCTTGGCTTCCACCAAGCTTGGACGAGGTGCCCCGGTATCATATCATGCCCACTATCTTTTGCCTTCACTTATTTTAGTTCAATATTTTGCTTTTGATGAATAAAAGTTTAGTTTGATCCTTTATTTTTGAGAGTTTGCTTATTGATCTATCATTGTAATCGTGTATGAGATATATAATAAAGTTTTGTTTGATTTTGGGTTCTGGCAAACCCTTGAGGTTCGAACACTGGGGTGCGCACGAAGATCTCTCCCTAGCTCGCTCTCGCAATGATCTCAACGCCTAGCTCGCCGATCTAAAGGAACAAGAGACACGAGAGTTTATACTGGTTCAAGCCACCGTTGTGGTGTAATACCCTACTCCAGTGTGGTGTGGTGGATTGCCTTGTGGGCTAAGGATGATCTAGTACAGTGGATGAACAACCTCCTGAGGAGGGGTGTTCTTGAGCTTGATGAGCTGGTGTGTTTGAGGATGGTCCGAATGATCCGTCCCTTGCTATGGTGGTGGCTATCAATATTTATAGAGGCCCTGGTCCTCTTCCCTAATGTTAGGCGGGAAGGGATCCCACAACGGCCAGTTTTGAAGGGAGACAACTAGTATAAGTTATCCTGACAAAAGGTGGTCTTCTCCCGCCAAAGGTCTTGGTGTTGATGCCATCGTGGGCTCCGCGGTGACCTCCGTCCTGTCGTCCTGCTGGTCTTGGTCTTGTTGCACCAATATGGAAACCTTTGTCTGATGCCTCGGGACTCCTCGCCTGCGCCTGCTTCCTTAGCACCAAAGAGGAAACAGGCACTCTCCGCCCGCTGGCGCCCGCCTGGCCTTGGTCGTCATGGCTCACATCACGCGGACCTCGCGAGGTGCTTCTTGCATAGATATCTCCGCTCCTCAGGAGTCAGTCTAGTGAAGTCGCCACCAGGGAGGTCTCAGTGTCATCCGCCTCGTGAGGCTTGGCCCCTCGGGAGGGTCTTGAGTGGTTGCTAATGAAGATGGGCCGTACCAGGCCGTTGGTGGAGCCATGCCTTGGGCCGCAGGCAGGAAGGTCTGGGTACCCCTGTTCCCAAGACACGGACAGTAGCCCCCGGGGCCCAAGGTGCGCTCGGACTTGGCTTCAAGGTGAAGCCAAAGGGCAAGTGCAGAGCATCGCGGGCCCCAACCACCTACGACTTGATTGGCGCGTGGTGATTGATAGTCCATGAGCGTCTCCGCTTCCCCATGCTATCATTCTTTGCTTGCATGATATCCTGGTGTTAAGCATCACACTCCAAGAACATGTCGATCACCTATGGAAAGTACTTACTCTCCTCCGCAAGGACAGTTGGAAGGCCAAGCTCAGCAAGTGCGTCTTCGGGCAACAACAGATCTCCTACCTCGGCCATGTCATCAGCTCACAGGGTGTTGCCACTGAACCATCCAAGATTACAACAGTCACCAACTCGGCAACACCATCAGATGTCAAAGGGGTTCGCAATTTCCTTAGGCTCACTGGCTACTACCGGAGGTTTTTAAAAAACTTCAATTTAATTGCACGCCCCATGTTCAATCTTCTCAAGAAAGGGACTCCATTCCTTTGGACTTCTACCACAGAAACAACATTCCAAGTACTCAAACAACAACTGATCTCCGCCCTCGTGCTAGCTCTACCTAATTTCAAGAAAACCTTCACGATCGAGATGGATGCCAGTGACCGCAGCATAGGTGCCATCCTGCAATACCAAGGGCATCCAATCGTCTTCATGAGCAAAGCACTCAGCCCCCGCTATCAAGGTGTATCCACATACGAGAAAGAGTACTTGGCTATCATCGTGGCTATGGATTAATGGCGCCCATACCTGCAACGTGCCAAGTTCGACACACTAACTAACCAGAAGAGCTTGATCCACCTGGAGCAACATAGTCTGATGAGACCATGGCAGCAGAATGCGTTCACTAAGCTCCTTGTCCTGTGTCACAACATCCGCTACAATAAAGGAGTCGAGAGTGCTGGCGCGGATGCCTTGTCCCATGCCAACCCAAGCAACACACTCTTCTCCACCACGTCCTGCCGACTAGTGTGGCTTGAAGATGTCATCAACGGCTACCATAGCAACAACTAAGCCTCACAACTGATGTCTGATACATCTCCAACGTATTTATAATTTATGAAGTATTCATGCTATTAAATCATCATTCTTGGATGTTCTACAATCATTTTATAGAAACTTCATATCATTTTTTGGAACTAACCTATTGACCCAGTGCCCAGTGCCAGTTGCTGTTTTTTGCTTGTGTTTTACATCGCAGGAAATCAATATCAAACAGAGTCCAAATACCGCGAAACTTTTTGTGGTTTTTTTATGGACCAGAAGATCACCAATGGGCCAGAGCAGCACCCAGGGGTGGCCCGAGAGGGGCACAACCCACCAGGGCGCGCCTGGGGGCCCAGGCGCACCTAGGTGGGTTGTGCCCACCTCGGTGGCCTCCTGTACCCCTTCTTCTCCCTATAAATTGCCAAATATTCCAAAACCCTCGGGGGTTACCCTAGATGAGAAGTTCCTCCACCGCAAGCCTCTGTAGCCATTGAAAACCAATCTAGACCCCATTCTGACACCCTTCCGGAGGGGGAATCATCATCGGTGGCCATCTTCATCATCCCGGAGGCCACCACGATGAGGAGGGAGTATTCCAACCTCAGGGCTGAGGGTTTGTACCAATAGCTATGTGTTTAATCTCTCTCTCTCGTGTTCTTGAGATGTCATGATCTTGATGTATCGCAGTCTTTGTTAATATAGTCGGATCATATGGTGTTTTCCCCTCTCTATCTTGTTGTGACGAATTGATTTTTTCCCTTTGAGATTTCATTGTTATCAGATTGAGTACTTTTATGGATTTGAGAGCACTTGATATATGTCTTGCATATCAATACTCATGGTGACAAGTGGGTATCATATTGATTCACTTGATATGTGTTTTGGCACTCAACTCGCGGATTCCCGTGGTGACATTGGGGTAATCTATGCATAGGGGCTGATGCACGTTCTCGTCTTTTGTTTCTTCGATAGAAATCTTGGGGCACTCTTTGAGGTTCTTTGTGTTGGATGGAGTATCATGAATCTAAAATTATTTGGTGTTATTTTAGTACGAACTCTTGGATAGATCGATCAGAAAGAATAGCTTCGAGGTGGTTTCGTACCCTACAAACGATTTCTTCTTATGTTCTCCGCTAGATAGGAACTTTGGAGTGATTCTTCGTTGCATCTTGAGGGATGGTTATATGAACCAATTATATTAGCATTGTTGAGAGATTGCACTAGCGAAAGTACAGACCATAGGCCTCATTTTCAAGCATTGCAATACTGTTTTGTGCCCGCTTACTATTTGCTACATTGCTATTTTTATTTATTCAGATTGTAAAAATATATATCTACCATCCGTATTACACTTTAATCACCATCTCTTCGTCGAACTAGTGCACCTATACAATTTTTCATTGTATTAGGTGTGTTGGGGACACAAGAGATTTCTTGTATTCAGTTGTAGGGTTGTTTGAGAGAGACCATCTCCGTCCTACGCCTCCCACAGATTGATAAACTTTAGGTCATCCACTTGAGGGAAAATTGGTACTACCCGACAAAACTCTGCGCTTGGAGGCCCAACATGTGTCTACAAGAATAAAGTTGCATAGTAGACATCAAGCTCTTTTCTAGCGCTGTTGTCGGGGAGGCTAGGTAAGCGGCACCCACATCACGTCAAGGAAGCTCTTTTCTGGCGCCGTTGCCGGGGAGATGAGTGCTTGAAGGTATATCTTTAGATAATGAATTAAATATTTTAGTTTCTTGTTTTATCACTAGTTTGATTTGTAAAAGAAAACTACACAAAAAATGGAATTGAGGTTTCATCATATTATTGATCATCTTTATAATATCTTTCTTGAAAAGTATGGTTCGGAAAATTGTGCTCAATTGTTAGAAAAAGAAGTCAATACAATGTTTGGCACAAAATATTTGAATGATAAGCATGATTGCAATGTTGTTAGGATGAATTCTTTGAATATCCAAAATGCTAATGATGATTGCATAAGTCATGACAAAAATGTTTCTTATAAGCATGTCAATTTTTGTGGAGTGCATAAAGTTTGTGAAGACGTGTCTTATAGGGAAGATAGATTTTACAAGAAGCATAAACATGATAGAACCAATTCTTTGCTCAAAGTGATAGATGAATTTGCTACAAAATTATGTTCCCTTTGTCCTATTACTTGTGAACTTTGCAATAAGGTTGGTCATCTTAATTTCCAATGTATGTTTTTCATGATCGAATTGTGTCCAAATATTGCAATAACTTGATCACCCTTGAACTTTATAATGAGATTTGTCTATTTTTGGGGAGTGAAGAATTGACACATAAAATAGTTGGTTTGAAGTTTTGCATGGTAAATTGAAATGAGAAAGCTTATATTGCCAACTATAGAAAGATGGGAAAACCAATAGAATATAAAAGGAATACTAATGAAAGGGTAAAGATTTCCACTTTCCCTCCTATTGTCTCTCATGATGAAATAGGTAACAAGGAGGAGCTTCCTATCCAATCAATCTCTTCAACAAGAAGCTTGAAAAAATTAATTAAACCCACACATGACGTGGTGAAGAAGAACAAAAGAAGAAAGAATAGAAGTAAAAAGGTATCTCTCCCAAATAGTGTGGCTCCTATTATTGTTGTGTCTCATGAAAATGAATCAAAAATAATTGTGGAGGATGATGCACTTGATGATGATATTGCTTCTATGTCTTATGGCACAATGTCCGAGAGCACTACTGATGATGATTTTGTTATGCCCGTTGCTTGTTGTGATGATTATGATTGGGAAGATAATGATACTCCTTATAATCTTGGAAATATTTTTGGCACCAACTTCGGAAATTATGATGATGGCAATTACTATACCGTTGGTGCTATTCATACTATTAATGATGATAATGATTATGCTTATGATATGCCCTGCCACAAGTTTGGGGATGCTATGCTTAATGAGAGTGACATATTTGAGAATTTATTTGATGCAGCTAATGTTTGTCACAATCTTGGGGGTGCTATGCTTAATGGAGAAGATATTTTAGTCCCCTTACTTTGAATGATCAAATTTGCTATGATGATTGCATGCCTCCTACTTATGATGATTATTGTGATGATACTTATGTTATAAAAAGTAGTGATAATTATTGTCATAATTTTGAATATCCTTTTATTGAGCATTACTCTCTTAATGTGGGAACAATTTTTAGTATTCAAGTTTCATATGATACTCCCACTATTGTGAATGAGAATAAAATTGCTTCTATGGAGAGTAATAAATTTTCTATGCATTTGGATCATGAAAAGAATGCTTTTGTGATGATTATATTGATGAATCCATTCATGATGCTACTGAAAATTATTATGAGAGAGGAACTTATGCTTCATGATGCTCTCTTTGTGTTTCAATTCTTATCTTTTATGTGAGCATCATTGAAATCATCATGCCTAGCTAAAAGGCATTAGAGAAAAGCACTTGTTGGGAGACAACCCAACACCTTTACCTACTATTTTTGTGTGTTCACATGATTAGGCTACTGTAGTAATCATGTTTTATTGCTTTCGTTTCAATAAAGTGCCAAGTAAGACCTTTGGGATGGCTTACCGTGATACTACATTTGATCTTGCTGAAAAACTAAAACTTTTGTGCTCGGGAAAACAATTCTCATTTTTAATAGAAGCGTGACAAAATGTTGATTCTTTATGCGGAATATTAACAGAAAAATTACCCAGGTTTTCCTATTTTTCAGAATTTTTGGAGTAGCAGAAGTATGGTTGGAGTACAGATTACTACAGATTGTTCTGTTTTTTACAGATTTGGTTTTATAATTTCCATGGCTTATATTGCTCAATATAAATTGTGGGAATGATATGCTACAGTAGGCACTGTGTGAGAACAATTATGAATCTTGTCTTTGACGGTACGATAAGTGAAATGGTTTGCTCTGTATCATACTAAGTTATCTCACAAAGTTCCGTTAAGTTTTGTGTGATTGAAGTTTTCAAGTTTTGGGTGAGATGTCGATATGAGGAGAATAAAGAGTGACAAGACCCTAAGCTTGGTGATGCCCGAGGCACCCAAAGGTAATATTCAAGTAATATCTAAGCAACTAAGCTTGGGGATACCCCAGAAGGCATCCCCTCTTTCGTCTTCAACGTTATCGGTAACCTCACTTGGAGCTATGTCTTCTTTCGTCACATGATATGAGTTTTACTTTGAGCGTCATTTTATTTTGTTAGGATTTGCTTTCTGTTATTTAGAATAATGTTTTGCATCTTTTATTTCAATAAAAGTGGCAATGATAGCCTTTGCCATGCTTATTTTGCAAGTATACAGGTTGTTGTTTCAAAACAGAAAGTTTACCGCTGTTGCAGAAATTCCCTAGAAAAGTCAGTATGTGATAAAATGTTGAAACTTTTTGAAAAACGATCTCTGATAAATTTCTATTGTGTGGAAAATTTTCATAAATTTTGGAGTTAGGGAAGTATTGATACTCTTGCATTCTTTACAGACTGTACTATTTTGGAAAATTGCTGTTATGTTTTTATTGTTTGCATATGTTTGCTTGTTTAATGATTCTATTTGAGGATAGGACTATTAAATATGCAGAGGCATTTAGTGTGCAATGTTGAATAATAGTTTTCGTGATTTGCTACAGTAGAGAATGATAAGGTTTTTATTGGTTTATACTAACTTATCTCACGAGTCCTTGTTGAGTTTTGTGTGGACGAAGCTTTTGAGATTTAGGCAAACCATGATATGATAAGAAATAAGGAGACACAAAAGCTCAAGCTTGGGGATGCCCAAGGAATACCAAGATAATATTTCGAGAAGTCTCAAGCATCTAAGCTTGGGGATGCCCCAGTAGGCATCCCACCTTTCTTCTTCAACAATTATCGGGTAGTATCGGTTGAGCCCAAGTTTTTGCTTCTTCACATGATGTGTGCTATTCTTGGAATGTTATTTTATTTTGTTTTGCTTGTTGTTTTAATAAAAAAATTAGATCTGAATGTTTTTGAATAAGAGAGAGTCCTCAAATTGCTATATATTTACTTAATTACTCGCTTGATCTTCACTTATATCTTTTTTGGAGTAGCTCGTCATTTACTCATGTGCTTCACTTATATCCTATGAGTAAATCATTGAATGAATTGAATATCATGAAGTTGAAATTATATCATGCCTAGTGGTAGCTTCACATTGGGTTTAGAAAGTGAATCTTTTGAGGCTTGAAAATCACAATATTGGTCATACACGCAATTCACGAATAATTAGTATAAGGAAGAGAACTTTCACATGCAAATACACTTTCATGGAAATCTTTTGTGATTGTGAGCCCACAATAAAATATTATATGCCAAAATTGTTGATGTTGGACAAGGAAGAGAACGTAATGGTTTATGTTTATTCATATTCACACAGAAGTTATATTGTCATAGATCCTTCAAAATGTGGTCCTTGCCCCCCATCTTTGCTAGCCAAAAATTCCGCACCAAGTAGAGATACTACTTGTGCATCCAAAAAATCTTAATCCCAAATATTATCTTCAAGAGTGCACCATACCTACCTAAGGATTGAGAAAGATCCTTCAAGTAAGTTGTCATCGGTGCAATAAGGCAATAAAAATTGCTTCTAAAAGTGTTAGATCATTTAGTGTAAGATAAAATTGAGCATTGTACGAACTTATGATTGCAAGAATAAAAGCAACAGACTGCATAATAAAGGTTGCTATCATAAGGGGAAATATAACATGACGTTCTTTTG
The DNA here is from genome assembly GCF_018294505.1 of Triticum aestivum. Taxonomy (NCBI): domain Eukaryota; kingdom Viridiplantae; phylum Streptophyta; class Magnoliopsida; order Poales; family Poaceae; genus Triticum; species Triticum aestivum. The sequence continues at coordinate 223,496,299 of NC_057803.1, forward strand.
TACTAAGGGGTTGAGCATACAAAAAAGCGCATGGCAACCTCTGCTTCCCTCTGCGAAGGACCTACCTTTTACTTTTATGTGTTTATTACTTTCATGCAAGAGTCAAAGTTTTTCTCTCTATTCGTTTTTATTTTTCTCTTTTGGCAAGCATCATGTGGTGAGTTATTATTGTTGACAACACCCTTGAGGTGAATACGTTGGGAGGTGAAATTATAAGCCCCTATATATCTATGTGTTTGGTTGAAACGTTTTGCTCAGGTATATACGGTGAGTGTTAGCAATCATAAAAGACTATATGATGGTTGAGTATGTGGAGCTCTTACTTAAACTCTATTGAATAAGTTGAATTACAATTTCTTGGTGACTGAGAACATAGGTTGTTGGGTTTCAAGAGAATTCATTGTTTGAACCTTAACATGTGAATTTGTTTCTACTTTAACATGAGAAGTTTTATAAGAAAGAATTGTTGTTATGATGCTAGGAAAAGTGATTGAAATTGTCATTGATCAAACTTGTGCACTTTGCTAGCATGCACACTTCATAAATTATTTCTTTTATCATTTACCTACTCGAGGACAACTAGGAATTAAGCTTGGGGATGCTGATACGTCTCCAACGTATCTATAACTTAGGAAGTATTCATGTTGTTAAATCATCATTCTTGGATATTTTACAATCATTTTATAGCAACTTTATATCATTTTTGTGACTAACCTATTGACCCAATGCCTAGTCCCAGTTGTTGTTTTTTTTTTCTTGTTTTTACATCACAGGAAATCAATATCAAACGGAGTCCAACACCGTGAAACTTTTTGTGGATTTTTTATGGACCAGAAGACCACTGGTGGGCCAGAGCAGCACCTGGGGGTGCCTCGAGGGGGGCACAACCCACCAGGGCACGCCTGGGGGCCCAGGCGCGCCTAGGTGAGTTGTGCCCACTTAGGTGGCCTCCCGTACCCCTTCTTCGCCCTATAAATTCCAATTATTCCAAAACCCTCAGGGGTAATACTAGATGAGAAGTTCCACCGCCGCAAGCCTCTGTAACCAGCGAAAACCAATCTAGACCCCGTTTCGGCACCCTCCTGGAGGGGGAATCATCATCGGTGGCCATCTTCATCATCCCGGCGGCCAACATGATGAGGAGGGAGTAGTCCAACCTCGGGGGTGAGGGTTTGTACCAGTAGCTACGTGTTTAATCTCTCTCTCTCTCTCTCGTGTTCTTGAGATGTCACAATTTTGATGTATCGTGGGCTTTGTTAATATAGTATGATCATATGGTGTTTTCCCCTCTCTATCTTGTTGTGATGAATTGAGTTTTTCCCTTTGAGATTTCATTGTTATTGGATTGCGTACTTTATGGATTGGAGAGCACTTGATATATGTCTTGCATATGAATACTCGTGGTGACAATGGGGTATCATATTGATTCACTTGATATGTGTTTTGGCATTCAACTCGCAGATTCCCGTGGTGACATTGGGGTAATCTATGCATAGGGATTGATGCACGTTCTCATCTTTTGTTTCTCCGGTAGAAATCTTGGGGAACTCTTTGAGGTTCTTTGTGTTGGATTGAGTACTATGAATCTGAAATTATTTGGTCTTATTTTAGTACAAACTCTTGGATAGATCGATCGGAAAGAATAGCTTCGAGGTGGTTTCATACCCTAGAAACGATTTCTTCTGATGTTCTCCGCTAGATAGGACCTTTGGAGTGATTCTTCGTTGCACGCTGAGGGATGGTTATATGATCCAATTATATTAGCTTTGTTGAGAGATGGCACTAGCGAAAGTATGGACCCTAGCCTCATTTTCAAGCATTGCAATACCGTTTTTGTGCCCGTTTACTATTTGCTACCTTGTTGTTTTTTTATTCAGATTATAAAAATATATTTCTACCATCCATATTACACTTTTATCACCATCTCTTCGCCGAACTAGTGCACCTATACAATTTGCCATTGTATTAGGTGTGTTGGGGACACAAGAGATTTCTTGTATTTGGTTGCAGGGTTGCTTGCGATAGACAATCTTCATCCTACGCCTCCCACGGATTGATAAACCTTAGCTCATCCAATTGAGGGAAAAGTGCTACTGTCCTACAAACTCTGCGCTTGGAGGCCCAACACGTGTCTAGAAGAATAAAGTTGCTTAGTAGACATAACTGTCCCAGCTCGCTATGAGAAAGGACCCAAAAGGCAGATTTTCCATTCAACAAGGAGTAATCTATTTCCACGGCAGGATTTGGGTGGGAGGGACCACTAAATTGCAATAGAAGATGATATCAGCTTTTCATGACAGCCCAACAGGGGGCCACATGGGCTTTCCAGTCACATACTGTCGCATCAAGCACCTCTTTGCATGGCCAAAAATGAAGCTACTGATCCTGCAATACGTTCACTTTTGTCAGGTATGTCAGCAGGCCAAGCTCGACTGCGCCACATCTCTAGGATTTCTTCTGCCTCTTCCAATCTCGAACCAACCCTGGGATCTCATCTCCATAGATTTTGTTGACGGCCTGCCCCAGTCAAGCAAGTTCAACTTTCTGTTGCTGCTTGTCGACAAGCGTACCAAATTTGCCTACTTCCTACCATTGGCTCACCGATACACAACAGCCTCAGTCGCACAATTATACATGAGCCATATCTACATGACACATGGACTGCCTAAGGCAATCATCTTTGACAAAGATCCGGTCTTTACCAGACATTTTTGGCAAGAGCTGTTTCGCGGCGCACGCACTGAAATCCGTCTAAGCACCGCAAATCACGCCCATACCGATGGGCAAATAGGACATGTTAAGCAGTGCGTCGAGACATTCCTTCGCTGTTTCACTCAAGCATGTCCGAGAAGATGGAGCTTTTGGATTCCTCTTGCCCAATTTTGGTACAACAACGCTCACCACTCCGTTATTGACACAACACCATTCAAGGCACTATTCAGGTATGAACCTTGCCAACTGGGGACATCTGCGAATAGTGTTTGTTCAGTGTCAGCTCTCCAATCGTGGCTGGACAAGCGAGCAATAGTTCAAGATCTATTCCAGCAGCACCTGAACAGAGCAAGACAACTCATGAAAGACCAAGCTAACAAGAAAAGGACCTTCAGAGCATTCAAGGTGGGCGAGTACATATTCCTCAAACTACAACCGTGCATTTAGTCATCTGTGGCGCCAAGAGAAAATCACAAGTTAGCCTACTAGTTCTATGGGCTGTTTCTCATCGTCGACGGGATCAACGACGTGGCATACAAACTCCAACTTCGTCCTGAAGCAATGGTGCACCCGGTGTTTCATGTCTCACTACTTCGACACGCTCTGCTTCCCAGTATGTCATTGGAACCTCAACAACCTCAATGCTCTGACGACCTTGGTGTCCCGACAATAGTTCTGCAAACTCGTTGGCGTAAGAAGAATGGCGTTGTACAAGAGCAAGTGAAGGTGTGATGGTCCAACTCCGACACCTTGGGCACCACCTGGGAGGACAAATACAGCCTCATGGCACGATTTCCGCATGCAGAGGCTTGCGGGCAAGCCTCATCCCAAGGAGAGGAGGATGTTAGTGCCTCTGATGAGCGGGACCCACTAGGCAGCACCCACTGCGACACCATAACTGCCCAGCGGCCCATCAGGACCAGGCAACCCAACCAACTCTCCCACTGGCCGGAATGGGTCAACTAAGCCCAGACAGAGAGACTACTTCAAGGGATGCGCACGGACATGGCCGGTTCTGAGATTTCAGGGGCTCGAGGCGAAAATACAACCAGGGGCCCTTTATATTTTCAAAATTATAATCATTATGTGCATGTTTAGATAAATTTTAAACACAAAGTGTTCTTAATTTTTTCGTATCATGGAGTGCAATACCAGTTGTTCGACCTAGTTCCAGGATCTAATTATATATTATTATACGAAAACACTAACGCCCACACGTGTGGGCATTAGCCAACTCACCCACACGCCTCCATCATCGTCCAATCACTTCTGCACGAATCTTGGCACGAATTGGGTGATTTTGTGTGCCACGTAGGACAACTCGCGTGTGTGGTGTGTGAGAGAGTTCACCCGCATGTCGGTTTCCTCTCCGTGGTCAACGGTTGCCAGTCAGGGGCGTGCAATGGAACTGTCGTGGCGCACACACGCGCATGCCCGACTGCGGTTGCCATCAACCACGTCTCGCACTTCGCCCTCCCCTCCCCTCGCGGTTCCATTTACTCGCTCCACTTCATTACTCATCCAACCCACCATCCATAGCAGTTCAGTCGATTGGAGGAGAAGCCGAGAGGAGAAGGCGACGGCGGAGGCGGAAGAGTCCATGGCATTCGCGGCCGTCGGTGGGGCTTGCCGGACCAGAGCGTCTTTGCCGAAGTGCCCGCAGATTGAAGGTAATGGTCCTCCCCACGCTTACATTCCTTGCCTGCATTCCCCCTCCCATCTGTGTTCAATTTTCCGCTCGACATTCATTGAGATTCCGGCGAATTCGCGGTGCTCTGGCGTTCCTCTCGGCGGCGGAGTCCCGTGCTTGGAGTTTAGGGTGGCATTGCGTAGTCCCGTGCCGGTGTGGCTCGGCCTGTCCGCAGCCACATCCGGATTTTGCCTTGCGATTGAGCCTGTGTTTTTCTAGTTGTTAGTTATGTATTGCCTTGAAATGCTATTGCCATGAGTGCAGGAAGTTTTTCGTTGTTCAATTTCAGGGTATGATAGTTGCCAATGAACCCTAGATCTAGGTAGTTGTATTTCAAAGTGTAGTATAAAGGCAGCCATGGCAGTTTCAAGAACTGTCTGCACTGGATGGCAACTAATTTCCTGATCAACCGTGTCAGTTGCCACAAATATGCTTTCCATGTGGCAACTAATTTTGTGAACAGACTATGGTTCTTGCCATGTTGTAGGCAGGATAATTGGCAAATTGACTGTACTATAGACTCATTTTGCATTTTTCCATGATGACTTGTGATATCTGAACATATTTGGCTGTACTACTGTCAGGACCCCGATTCCAAGTCACATCGATCTAGCCGGTAACACCTCATATCACTTTGCAGCCTCACGCACGGTATTCCCACAGGTGTCGCCTTACCATGGCCTGGGACCGTTTGCGTCTTTTGGCTCACGTATATGATAGTGTTGCTAGCATCCATATGACAGAGAACCCGGGCCGACATGGCTAGTCGTGGAGCCAAAGCGGCACTAACCTATGGGAACAGGCATACATGAATCACATCGAGCATGTCGGTTAGCAGCGTGTATATCCGGGCTGTAGCACTAGGTTAACAAGACTCCGGAAACCCAGGCTGTAGCAGGCTAGGCAGGACTCCGGATGTTACCGCGTGACATTTCCCTGAAGGGACAGACACAGGAACGAAGTGAAACACATGCCGGCCAGTCAAGTGTCCTGAGCAGTAGTGCTGGGCTAACAGGACTCCGGTGAACCGGGCTGTAGCGGACTACTATGGCTCATGGAAGCACAAGACTACATTTCCCCATAAGAGAGGCTGCCAAGGATAAACAACTAGATTATCGGATCCCACACATACCAAGCATTTCAATCATACACACAATATGCTCGACATGTGTAAATACAACATGGCATCACAACAAGACTCTACGACTCAAAGTATTTATTCATTAGGCACCGAGGAGAGAGATATTACAAACATGGGTCTTACGTCCCAACATACAGAGCATACAAGCAACAAGCACATGCGGAAGCTTAACTTGTCTGAGTATAGACAACTACAAATGAAGAAGGCTGAGAAGCCTGACTATCTACCAGATCCTACCAAGGGCACAAGATCGTAGCTGAGGTATCAAGCTAAACGTCGAAGTCCACACGAAACTACTAGCGAGACTGATGTCTCTCTGCAAAAACATAGAATAGGCAAACGTGAGTACAAATGTACCCAGCAAGACTTATATCAGAACTAACTACATATGCACCGGTATCAACAAAGGGGGTGGTGGAGTTTCACTGCAGCAAGCCAGCTTTGACTCAGTGGCTAATCTGAACTACGACTGCAAGCAACTCTTTTGAGGTGGCGCACACGAGTCCACATGTTCACCATTCAATACACCACTATGGATCCGCTCTCGTATCCCTACGAGAAGGCCATCCATAGCACTCACACTTATCTTGCAAGTTTTAGAGTATCCACTTTCACTTGTCTATGAACTATTATAGGCAACCCAGAAGTCCATTACCGCGGACACGGCTATTCGAATAGATGATGTTAACCCTGCAGGGGTGTACTTCTTCACACACGCTCTCACCACTTACCGTCGTTTACACGACATGTACTCGGCAACCTTCAAGTGGAAGCCCAACGAGGGTGTCGGCCACAGCCTACCTAAACCCTCAAGTCTCTAGTCCAGGTTTATCGCCTATCCAGGTTCCATCCGCAGGGAGTCTGGCCGAGGTTTCCACATACGGCCCCGGACGATGTGTACAGGGTTCCGAGACACCAAACGGGCGCCCGGCATGCCCGGTCCACGGTGTATCTACCGCATCATAGCCCACCCCTAGGGTCAGCGCTACGCACGGCCGCCAACACATATCCTATAAACACCAGAAACTAGTTGCAACTCCTGGACAGAGGACAAGGGTGATCAAGAAGCCGAGAGGGTCCATTGGTTTCGGGCCCAATGCGTGGTAGTAACTGTTTCATGGATAACAAACACAGAACTCAGTTCCTAAGGACGGTTTCAATGAGACAACCCACCATGTACTCCTACATGGCCTCTCACCGCTACCTTTACCAAATCGTGTTCACACACTTAGCTCACCCACAGTAGGACATGTTCATCACTGTTCCAATTCATCCCCGATGAATCAGACCTGACTCAACTCTAAGCAGTAGCAGGCATGACAAATAAGCATGAATGAGTAGGCACATCAGGGCTCAAACAACTCCTACTCATGCTAGTGGGTTTCATCTATTTACTGTGGCAATGACAGGTCATGCAGAGGAAAGGGGTTCAACTACCGCAACATGTAACAGTTGAATCGTTGTTGTCCTAATGTAGTAAAAGAGAGCAGGAGCGAGAGAGTGGGATTGTATCGGAATGAACAAGGGTGTTTTGCTTGCCTGGCACTTCTGAAGATATTATAGCTCTTCATCGGTGTCATCGAACTCATCGTCGGAAGTACGTCTATCGAGAGGGGACGAATACCGACAACAGAGAGGGAGAGCACAATCAATGCAATGCAACAATATGGTGCATGATCATGACATGGCAATATGCTGTGTTTTCAGCTAATGCAACTAGGAACAGGTTAAATGGGGTTGGTTTGAACCCTAAGTTCAAATTCAAACTCCATATGTGATTTCTTAAATGCCATTTAATTGGATTGTCCTAAAAAGCAACTTTAAGTTGTTCCAACATGCATGAAAATGCCAGATTCAGATTCTTTGGATTTTTCTGATACTTTTTCATATATAAATCTTTTCAATCTGAGTTATAGCTTATTTTCTATGATTTTTCAAAGTTTTGGATATTTTATGAAAATAAATAAATCATTAAATTTATTTAAAATGCAGAAAAGGTTTTACTGCGTCAGCATGACGTAAGAGTGACGTCATCAGGTCAACTGTGGCTGGTCAGGTCAAACCTGACCAGTGGGACCCGCATGTCAGCGTCCTAACTAACTAACAGTGTTAATTAGTGCTAACTAAAAAAACATAATCTAGGGTTAGTTAGGGGCTGGTCCCACATGTCACTGACTCAGGGGAGTCAAACCCCAGTTAAACAGGGGTCAAACCCTACCGGCGTTGAGTCGCCGGCGAGGCTGAGACGGCGGAGAGGCTCGGATTTTGCCCTCCGGCGACCAAATTAGCGGCCGAGACCACCGGTGCGAAGCCCAGGCTCTCGCGCATCCAATGGAACATGCAGGAGACCGTGGGATGGACGGAGGCGACGACGGCGTCAAGGTCAGCGACGGCCGGAGCACGGGCTCGATGTATTCGTCGCTACGGTGCATCAGTGAGCAAATGGAGAGGCTGGGCAGCACCGGCTAGACACGGGGAGCACTAAGAGCAGCACGGTGAGGCCAGGGGAGCACGGAGGCTATGCATGCAGCAGCAATGGTAGACGGTGGCTCCGGTGCTCATGGGGAATGGCGCTACGGTATGGGGGCGAGCTTGCTGAATTAGGGGAGAAGGTCAGTGGCTCACAGCGATGACGAGGGGACGCTCGGCGAGGTCAGGGATGGTCCGGAGCCGACGAATTTGACGGAGATGGCCGGTGGTCCCGAGGTTGAAGAAAGCATCTATGGCGGCGCTTCGAGGCGTCCGGCGTCACGTGAGTCGATGGAGAGGATGAGGTAGACGAGGCAGAGCTTCTCGACTCGGGTGGAGGGCAAGGAGGTGGCTCTGGGCATGGTGGCAGCGAACGGCGGTGGCGGTTGCTCTCGGGTGAGCTCGGGGAAGGGCTAGAGGCGAGGGGGAGAGCAGAGAGTGAGGGGAGAGGCAGAGGGGATGGAGGGGGGGGTCGCGTGGCAGCGTCCAGGGGGGGGAGCAGCTGCATGGCTAGCAGGAGGTGGCCACGGCACGGCTGTGCGCGCGCCACGCACAACGCCAGTAGGTGCGAGGAAGACGACGCGCGAGGGGCTGGGCTGGGCCTAGCAGGCCGGCTGTCTACTGGGCCGCTAGTGGCCTGCTAGGTAAGTTGCACAGGTAACCTCTCTCTCTCTCCTTTGTTAATGTTTTTCTATTTGTCTGTAACTTCTGGGCTTTATTAAAAATACCAGAACATTTCCAAAAATCCTGAAAATAATTGTGGCCTCTGGTTGGAATATTCCCAAAGGCCTTCACTTAAGTTCAGAATTAATTGAGCATTTAAAATATTATATAGCATTTAAATGCCCAATTGCAAATAACATATGATTTAATTCAAAAATCCAGGATGGCCTAAAAATATGTGCATCATTTTTGGCAGAGGTTTTCACCTTTATCAAAAATAATGAACTTTTCTAAAGGGCATTCTGGGTTCATTGAAAATATTTTTATTTTGATCCTAATTGCATTTCATTTGGTGCTAGGGCTTGTCATCCCCATTTCATATTTTCTGAGTAAAGTAGACATGATGCAACACCATATCTTAGCACTAGGCATTACCAGAACTTGGGATGTGACAACTCACCCCCACTAAAACAAGAATCTCGTCCCGAGATTCAGGAGGTGGAGTAAGAAAACAAAGGGGTCACAAAACTATCACAGTCTTCTCAATCGAACTGCCCTTCTCGAAGATACCGATATATTGCATCATGTTGCTCTTGACGTCTTTGTCTTCGAGATCTTCATCCAACACGATGAAGAGGGAAGGAAACTCTACAGGAAACGATCTTCTCAAAGATCGAGCAACTTAAGATCAACTCATGGAGTGAGACATTGGAACATCTCTTAAGCTGAGACACAAAACACACATCGAGAGAGATGGAAGGTAATAGATGACAAGGGTTCAAATTGGTAGGTAACAATTCCACGCTGGAGTAGGATGGTGCATGGTTTCAAAGTAGCGAGGAGGTAATTGCCATGATTCCATAACGGGACACCTTAGGGAAAGGTGACTCGTAGAAATATTCCCTTAAGTGGCAAAAAGAATTACTTTTGATTCAGAGATCATTGAAACTCTTCTCACCAGCCTGAGGCAATCACAAACGATCGCGTGAAGGAGCTTGAAGAAATGGCATACTCATACTAGAATGGATGATGTGGACTACCTTGTTGAAGAAAACACGATGGATGATTTGTTTATCATCAGAAATAGATGGAACCCGTGGTAGGACCACTTTGAAGATGATCCTGATCAGTAATTACTGAGAAGGGTAGTCCGTAGTAGGAGGACACAATGGAGGTGCAAGCTGGGAACAAAATGCAAATGCTGGGAATGATTCTAGTAACTGGGGAGGAACCCAATAGTAGAGAGATATTCCACTGTTTGAAAGGTTATGGCATAATCGAAGAAACTGAGAACGGATCCCAGTTAATGCCGGTGATAAATCCTAGTGCTTAAGCGTGCTCTCAAGAACTTGAGCATTTCCGTATCAATCAAGGTTTTACCAATATCCGTGTCAAGGATCCTGGGAACACAACATGCTACCATGATGAATAATGGTGGAAGATGCAGATGCAAAGAAAGATAAAATGTTCTCAGATTTCACCTTAGCGAGGCCAAGGAATCAAAATCTGGATGATCGACCGAGAGACATTTAGCACTCCGCTTCTAATGTTCCCCTTGATGTACTGGTTACCATGGTTATGCTTTAAAGCATCAACATAGCCATCAAGTAGTGGTAGGACTTCGGAATACAAAGGATCCATAAGGAACAACTTCTTGAGAAAATCCTACGAAATCCTTATAGAGAGGTGGCCAACTTCTTCAATCAGGATACTACATTAATAGATCTTCCGACTGGGTGTGTTGGCCACGACATCCACTTTACCGGTTATCGAGAGACCGATATTATAGTTCTTGGAAAATGCTCCAACCATCATATCTGCCTGAGATTCAGATCTGGTTGGTGTCAGGATATTCCAGACTCATCGAGTCTAGAAAGGAAAATGAAGGTTTGCAACACAATTTGATGAGATGACATTGCGAGATTCTCGGGGAATGAACTGCGATAGCAGGCTCCAAAACATGAGTTGGTTCTGCTACAAACCTGTGAACACGCTATCCGAGACAAGCGTGACCACGTGGTAGTCTTATAATAAAATACTACCAAGTTCAGGTTGGGGAACCGTCATCGAGGATAATGAAGTCCTGACATAAGTCATGATTCTTAAGAAGGAACTTCTTCTCCTTGAACAAATCAGTCAGTGGCTTGGTGTGCTAGGAAACACATATAGAATGGAGGCGGCCAACCTATCAAATCATAGAGTACTTCGCACCTATGCGTGACTAACTTGGGAAGATTCCAGACGAAACAAAAACAATCTTCCTCGAATTCACGGCAGCAACTTGCATCGATTGCACGTGAACCAGAGGAAGTCACTTCTTTCATCCAGATAGATACTTCATGAATAGAGCATGAAGATATGCTTTCACAAGTTTCCAACACTAGCTTGATGTTCGACATGAGCCGTGGAGAAAATAAGATGCTGCTGATGGGCTCAACAACAACTCATCGGAATTTCCATATCACTGGACTTCCACCATCATGTGAACACGGTGATAGCATTGGTCAGACCAAAAGATGTAATGGTGTATTCTCGAGGGATCAACCACGAGTAAGACAACACTACGAACATCGTTGGTTCTGATTTGACTTGACGATAACCCATACTCAAGTCAAAGTTTTGACAAGACAATAGATCCAACAACTGATCACGAGGACCAATTGGTGAAGATATCATCTTTCTTCAACACACACACAACACAAAAATATCCCTTCAGGAAGAACCAAATTCAGCAAAGCCTTTTATCTTCCAACTCTCCAAGTTGTTGTTCAGCTTAACCAACTAGCTCAGGTATATCCAACACAGATTCTTGGAGAAGAGGTGATTTGTAAGAAAACCCATTTAATCACGAACTCAACATACCAGTCAGGTGACAGCCAGGTAATACTTCAGAGAAGATCTTTGGAAAGAATGAACCACCGATATGTTACTAAGCTCGAGACAATCTTGCTTTTCAGGGCAAGATGATATGATCAAATAAGCAAGGATAGACACAGTCCCAACTCTTGATCGAAGAGTGCACTAGGGAAAAGGATCAGGTAGCATGATCAATCTTAGAATGATGATTCAATAACCAACACGCTAAGAATGAGAATATTGTCCATTAACTACCAAGCATCAAGGTTGCTAGGAGTATTGATTTCACACATCACAGTTCACTTGTCGGCATTCCGGTTATGGCAACACGGGACCGAGGAATGAACGATGATGGCGAGAGTATCACTGCATCAAGAATTCATAAGATAAGGTGCAATTCTCATGACATTCCTGACATAAAAGTGGGTAATACTTCAGGGTAGAACAGAATCAAAGCTTGATTGCATTTGATCTGCGGAGTACAACTGCTTTGACCCAATCCTGGATATGGATGAGGTACTGGAGTTTGCTTCTCCTAGTCATTCTGAAATAGAACGGCTTGACGAACCACAAGAATACTAGGCATCGATAACACGAATGCACGACATAAACTTGGCTATCAACTAATAGACAAGGATCGGAATACAACTACAGAGGGACAACTCAAGGAACATATATATATCTGAGTTGTGGATGCATAGGTTAGTATGTCGAACAAGTTCAACATATTTCTTCCGGATGACCCATGCTGAGAGGTAGGACTGGCAGAGACACAATTATGAATGGAGAACTCCTCATGAGTACTCTAATGGTGATCTTTTGGTTCAAAGAACTTCTGCCTTAATGGTTCATGGTATTTGGAAGAAGGAAATACCATGGATCTCGAGGACTATCGCAAAGGTTACTAGTATCTTAAAGGAACTAGCAACACTATCAACATGAGATAAGTAGGGTGAATCTCGGGTTCAAGAACCCATGAATAGAATACCTACCACTACATGGCATCACAGGATGCTTTCGAGAATGGTGGCCAGAATCATCACACCGGAACACAAAACATGGCTATATTACTAGGTGACTCCCTAAAACACCTAGGGTCATAATGATAGCTCCAACATATATGTCGAGACAATAGAGTACCTCAACTCACCGATTAGTGTGATTAATCTGACCCAAAAGGATATCCGAAATGGAAAGAAAGGATTTGCAAATGCATCAGACTACTTAGAAACCTGGGATGACTCGGACAACATAACGGTTGTAAATGGTCAAAACGGTTTGAGACATCCTGCAAAATGGTGGCATAACCACTCAATAACACAATATCAAGGTTCTGAGGCCAGCTATGAGCATACGGAGGTAAAAGGAACTAAACTAAGACTTGAATCCAACAATCCTATAAGTCTACGGATTAGTAACACGTCATCCTGATAGATAGATGAGAAGGCCTGGTTTCTTAACCCGCGTAGAATGAGAAGAGAAGGACTCAGATCAGAAGCCATAAGGTATAAGGAGCAAAAATAGGCTTATGTTCCCTTCCACAATCAATTCCCGTATATAACTAAAGCATTTCTAGACTCAACTTCGACCGGTTTGGTTTGGTAATCCTACAGGCAGTCAGGCTCTGATACCAACGCTGTCAGGACCCCGATTCCAAGTCACATCAATCTAGCCGGTAACACCTCATATCACTTTGCGGCCTCACGCACGGTATTCCCACGGGTGTCGCCTTACCATGGCCCGGGACCGTTTGCGTCTTTTGGCTCACATATAAGATAGTGTTTCTAGCATCCATATGACAGAGAACCCGGGCCGACATGGCTAGTCGTGAACCCAAAGCGGCACTAACCTATGGGAACAGGCATACATGAATCACACCGAGCATGTCGGTCAGCAGCGTGTATATCCGGGCTGTAGCACTGGGCTAACAGGACTCCGAGAACCCGGGCTGTAGCAGGCTAGGCAGGACTCCGGATGTTACCGCGTGACATTTCCCTGAAGGGACAGACACAGGAACGAAGTGAAACACATGCCGGCCAGTCAAGTGTCCTGAGCAGTAGTGTTGGGCTAACAGGACTCCAGTGAACCGGGCTGTAGCGGACTACTATGGCTCATGGAAGCACAAGACTACATTTCCCCATAAGAGAGGCTGCCAAGGATAAACAACTAAATTGTCGGATCCCACACATACCAAGCATTTCAATCATACACACAATATGCTCGACATGTGTAAATACAACATGGCATCAGAACAAGACTCTATGACTCAAAGTATTTATTCATTAGGCTCCGAGGAGGGAGATATTACAAACATGGGTCTTACGACCCAACATACAGAGCATACAAGCAACAAGCACATGCGGAAGCTTAACTTGTCTGAGTACAGACAACTACAAATGAAGAAGGCTGAGAAGCCTGACTATCTACCAGATCTTGCCAAGGGCACAAGATCGTAGCTGAGGTATCAAGCTAAACGTCGAAGTCCACACGGAACTACTAGCGAGACTGACATCTCTCTGCAAAAACATAGAATAGGCAAACGTGAGTACAAATGTACCCAGCAAGACTTATATCAGAACTAACTACATATGCACCGGTATCAACAAAGGGGGTGGTGGAGTTTAACTGCAGCAAGCCAGCTTTGACTCACTGGCTAATCTGAACTACGACTGCAAGCAACTCTTTTGAGGTGGCGCACATGAGTCCACATCTTCACCATTCAATACACCACTATGGATCCGCTCTCGTCTCCCTACGAGAAGGCCATCCATAGCACTCACACTTATCTTGCAAGTTTCAGAGTATCCACTTTCACTTGTCTATGAACTATTATAGGCAACCCAGAAGTCCATTACCGCGGACACGGCTATTCGAATAGATGGTGTTAACCCTGCAGGGGTGTACTTCTTCACGCACGCTCTCACCACTTACCGCCGTTTACACGACATGTACTCGACAACCTTCAAGTGGAAGCCCAACGAGGGTGTCGGCCACAGCCTACCTAAACACTCAAGTCTCTAGTCCAGGTTTATCGCCTATCCAGGTTCCATCCGCAGGGAGTCCGGCCGAGGTTTTCACATACGGCCCCGGACGATGTGTACAGGGTTCCGAGACACCAAACGGGCGCCCGGCATGCCCGGCCACGGTGTATCTACCGCATCATAGCCCACCCCTAGGGTCAGCGCTACGCACGGCCGCCAAAACATATCCTATAAACACCAGAAACTAGTTGCAACTCCTGGACAGAGGACAAGGGTGATCAAGAAGCCGAGAGGGTCCATTGGTTTCGGGCCCAATGCGTGGTAGTAACTGTTTCATGGATCACAAACACAGAACTCAGTTCCTAAGGACGGTTTCAATGAGACAACCCACCATGTACTCCTACATGGCCTCTCATCGCTACCTTTACCAAATCGTGTTCACACACTTAGCTCACCCACAGTAGGACATGTTCATCACTGTTCCAATTCATCCCCGATGAATCAGACCTGACTCAACTCTAAGCAGTAGCAGGCATGACAAATAAACATGAATGAGTAGGCACATCAGGGCTCAAACAACTCCTACTCATGCTAGTGGGTTTCATCTATTTACTGTGGCAATGACAGGTCATGCAGAGGAAAGGGGTTCAACTACCGCAACATGTAACAGTTGAATCGTTGTTGTCCTAATGTAGTAAAAGAGAGCAGGAGCGAGAGAGTGGGATTGTATCGGAATGAACAAGGGTGTTTTGCTTGCCTGGCACTTCTAAAGATATTATAGCTCTTCATCGGTGTCATCGAACTCATCGTCGGAAGTACGTCTATCAAGAGGGGACGAATACCGACAACAGAGAGGGAGAGCACAATCAATGCAATGCAACAATATGATGCATGATCATGACATGGCAATATGTTGTGTTTTCAGCTAATGCAACTAGCAACAGGTTAAATGGGGTTGGTGTTCATGGGAATCCACAACCTTTGTTACTTCCGCTATTTTTGGATTGAGGTAATAGTATTTACGTTACTTTATACATGTGATTTACCTCTGTTATAAATCCTCGAGTATAGTGTGTGTCAGCATACCGATCCAGCAATGACACTTACGCACAGAGACTTGACTGTCTGAGGTCGGGTCGCTACAAGATGGTATCAGAGCACATGTTGGTTGTAGGACGTGACCCCTAGAAATTGGCAAGCCCATAGGAAAGATTTGCTCTAAAACTTTATTTTCAAAAGGATCTTTTACCTCTCTTAGAGCTTATTCAAAAAATTTCTTTTAGTGAGACTATACCCCCCCTTTTCCCCTTTTGACTATGCGAAGATTCAGCTGATGAGACCACTCCAAGAAGGACAAGATATCGGACAAGTAAGATCATTTCGGAATGAAGAGGATTTTACCGTGCATTATAATAATGGAAACTACAACGGTTGAAGACTCCGAAGACTAGGAGAATTTGAAGGCCCCATAGAATTTCTAGATTTGTATGACCAAGGAAGGCTACCCTATTGGAATTTTTCAAACTATGGAAGCCGTCAATGCCGGAGATCAAGGTGTATCGGAGAAAGACCGGAACATGGAGCATGAGAACTCAAAGTATTGTCAAGAAAACCCTAAGGCAGGAGATACCAACTATGGAAGATAGCTCATGGCAATGATAAGGGTAGAAACACGGTTATCCGTGATGTCATCACCACTGATACTATGGTCACCGAGCTGAGCTAAGCATGCATTTCTTTGGAAGGATTGGATGGTAGAAGGCTGATGGAGCATCTATCAGCAAAAGATGAAGTTTTAACCTTAGCCGGCGTATCACTAGGATCTGGAGTAGTACATCAAGAATTTTAAGATGGAGCTCCAGGAAGCCGTATTAGACAAGGAAGCATTTCGTGAAGAACTCAGGAACCAAAAGCTGAAAGTAGCCAAGCTGGAGGAGCTACAACCTCGAGACATCGAAGATTTTTCAGGAACTGAAGGACAATAGGACCATGGCTCATGCCAAGGATGTTGAAACCCAGAAGTTTGGAACGCAACTCCAGAAATATTAAAGGATGTCACTAGAGACTTCGCATCAACAGAAATCTGGCGGAGGAACTTGAGAAGGACAAGCATGATCGGAAGAAGCCATCAGAGACATGAACAAGACCTGAAGAGTCTGGAGACGTTGAAGATTTATTTGTTGGGGAACGTAGTAATTTCAAAATTTTCCTACACACACGCAAGATCATGGTGATGCATAGCAACAAGAGGGGGAGAGTGTGATCTACGTACCCTTGTAGATCGACAACGGAAGCGTTAACTTGGTTGATGTAGTCGTACGTCTCCACAGCCCGACCGATCAAGCACCGAAACTACGGCACCTCCGAGTTCTAGCACACGTTCAGCTCGATGACGATCCCAGGACTCCGATCTAGCAAAGTGTCGGGGAAGAGTTCCGTCAGCACGACGGCGTGGTGACGATCTTGATGTACTACCGTCGCAGGGCTTCGCCTAAGCACCGCTACAATATTATCGAGGACTATGGTGGAAGGGGGCACCGCACACGGCTAAGAATATGATCACGTGGATCAACTTGTGTGTCTAGGGGTGCCCCTTGCCTCCGTATATAAAGGATCCAAGGGGGGGTGCGGCCGGCCCTAGTAGGAGGCGCGCAGGAGGAGTCCTACTCCTACCGGGAGTAGGAGAGGGGGAAGGAGAGAAGGAAAAGGGGGGGGGGCGCCGCCCCTCCCTCTTTGTCCAATTCGGACTAGGGGAGAGGGGGTGCCGGCCTGCCCTGGCAGCCCCTCCTCTTCTCCACTTTAGGCCCATGAGGCCCATTAACCCCCCGGGGGGTTCCGGTAACCCTCCGGTGCTCCAGTTTTATCCGAAACTTCCCCGGAACACTTCCGGTGTCCGAATATAGCTGTCCAATATATCAATCTTTATGTCTCGACCATTTCAAGACTCCTCGTCATGTCCGTGATCACATCCGGGACTCCGAACTAACTTCGGTACATCAAAACTCATAAACTCATAATATAACTGTCATCGAAACCTTAAGCGTGCGGACCCTACGGGTTCGAGAACAATGTAGACATGACCGAGACACGTCTCCGGTCAATAACCAATAGCAGAACCTGGATGCTCATATTGTCTCCTACATATTCTACGAAGATCTTTATCGGTCAGACCGCATAACAACATACGTTGTTCCCTTTGTCATCGGTATGTTACTTGCCCGAGATTCGATCGTCGGTATCCCATACCTAGTTCAATCTCGTTACTGGCAAGTCTCTTTACTCGTTCCGTAATACGTCATCCCGCAACTAACTCATTAGTTGCAACGCTTGCAAGGCTTAAGTGATGTGCATTACCGAGAGGGCCCAGAGATACCTCTCCGACAATCGGAGTGACAAATCCTAATCTCGAAATATGCCAACCCAACATGTACCTTTGGAGACACCTATAGAGCTCCTTTCTAATCACCCAGTTATGTTGTGACGTTTGGTAGAACACAAAGTGTTCCTCTGGCAAACGGGAGTTGCATAATCTCATAGTCATAGGAACATGTATAAGTCATGAAGAAAGCAATAGCAACATACTAAACGATCGGGTGCTAAGCTAATCGAATGGGTCATGTCAATTAGATCATTCAACTAATGATGTGATCCCGTTAATCAAATAACAACTCTTTGTCCATGGTTAGGAAACATAACCATCTTTGATTAACGAGCTAGTCAAGTAGAGGCATACTAGTGACACTCTGTTTGTCTATGTATTCACACGTGTATTATGTTTCCGGTTAATACAATTCTAGCATGAATAATAAACATTTATCATGATATAAGGAAATAAATAATAACTTTATTATCGCCTCTAGGGCATATTTCCTTCAGTCTCCCACTTGCACTAGAGTCAATAATCTAGTTCACATCACCATGTGAATCAACACTAATAGTTCACATCTTTATGTGATTAGTTCACATCTTCATGTGACCAACACCCAAAGGGTTTACTAGATTCAGTAATCTAGTTCACATCGCTATGCGATTAACACCCAAAGAGTACTAAGGTGTGATCATGTTTTGCTTGTGAGAGAAGTTTAGTCAACGGGTCTGCCACATTCAGATCCGTATGTATTTTGCAAATTTCTATGTCAACAATGCTCTGCACAGAGCTACTCTAGCTAATTGCTCCCACTTTCAATATGTATCCAGATTGAGACTTAGAGTCATCTGGATTAGTGTCAAAACTTGCATCGACGTAACCCTTTACGACGAACCTTTTTGTCACCTCCATAATCGAGAAACATATCCTTATTCCACTAAGGATAATTTTGACCGCTGTCCAGTGATCTACTCCTAGATCACTATTGTACTACCTTGCCAAAATCAGTGTAGGGTATACAATAGATCTGGTACATAGCATGGCATACTTTATAGAACCTATGGCTGAGGCATAGGGAATGACTTTCATTCTCTTTCTATCTTCTGTCGTGGTCGGGTTTTGAGTCTTACTCAATTTCACACCTTGTAACACAGACAAGAACTCTTTCTTTGACTGTTCTATTTTGAACTACTTCAAAATCTTGTCAAGGTATGTACTCATTGAAAAAAACTTATCAAGCGTCTTGATCTACCTCTATAGATCTTGATGTTCAATATGTCAGCAGCTTCACCGAGGTCTTTCTTTGGAAAATTCCTTTCAAACACTCCTTTATGCTTTGCAGAATAATTCTACATTATTTACAATCAACAATATGGCATTCACATATACTTCTCAGAAATGTTGTAGTGCTCCCACTCACTTTCTTGTAAATACAGGCTTCATCGCAAGTCTGTATAAAACTATATGCTTTGATCAACTTATCAAAGCGTATATTCCAACTCCGAGATGCTTGCACCAGTCCATAGATGGATTGCTAGAGCTTGCATATTTTGTTAGCACCTTTAGGATTGACAAAACCTTCTGATTGTATCATATACAACTCTTCTTTAATAAATCTATTAAGGAATGCAGTTTTGTTTATCCATTTGCCAGATTTCATAAAATGCGGCAATTGCTAACATGATTCGGACAGACTTAAGCATAGATACGAGTGAGAAACTCTCATCGTAGTCAACACTTTTAACTTGTCGAAAACCTTTTGCGACAATTCTAGCTTTGTAGATAGTAACACTACTATCAGCGTCCGTCTTCCTCTTGAAGATCCATTTATTCTCAATTGCTTGCCGATCATCGGGCAAGTCAACCAAAGTCCATACTTTGTTCTCATACATGGATCCCATCTCAGATTTCATGGCCTCAAGCCATTTTGCGGAATCTGGGCTCACCATCGCTTCTTCATAGTTCGTAGGTTCGTCATGGTCAAGTAGCATGACCTCCAGAACAGGATTATCGTACCACTCTGGTGCGGATCTCACTATGGTTTACCTACGAGATTCGGTAGTAACTTGATCTGAAGTTACATGATCATCATCATTAGCTTCCTCACTAATTGGTGTAGTAGTCACAGGAACAGATTTCTGTTATGAACTACTTTCCAATAAGGGAGAAGGTACAATTACCTTATCAAGTTCTACTTTCCTCCCACTCACTTCTTTCGAGAGAACCTCCTTCTCTAGAAAGGATCCATTCTTAGCAACGAATGTCTTGCCTTTGGATCTGTGATAGAAGGTGTACCCAACAGTAACTTTTTGGGTATCCTATGAAGACACACTTTTCCGATTTGGTTTTGAGCTTATCAGGATGAAACTTTTTCACATAAGCATTGCAACCCCAAACTTTAAGAAACGACAACTTTGGTTTCTTGACAAACCACAGTTCATACGGTGTCGTCTCAACAGATTTAGATGGTGCCCTTTTAACGTGAATGCAGCTGTCTCTAATGCATAACCCCAAAACGATAGTGGTAGATCGGTAAGAGACATCATAGATTGCACTATATCCAATAAAGTACGGTTATGACGTTCGGACACACCATTATGCTGTGGTGTTCCATGTGGCATGAGTTTGTGAAACTATTCCACATTGTTTTAATTGAAGACCAAACTCGTAACTCAAATATTTGTCTCCGCGATCAGATCATAGAAACTTTATTTTCTTGTCACGATGATTTTCCACTTCACTCTGAAATTCTTTGAACTTTTCAAATGTTTCAGACTTATGTTTCATCAAGTAGATATACCCATATCTGCTCAAATCATCTGTGAAGTTCAGAAAATAACGATACTTGCCGTGAGCCTTAACACTCATCGGACCGCATACATTAGTATGTATTATTTCCAATAAGTCAGTTGCTCGCTCTGGAGAATGGAGTCTTAGTCATCTTGCCCATGAGGCATGGTTCGCAAGCATCAAGTGATTCATAATCAAGTGATTCCAAAATCCCATCAGCATGGAGTTTCTTCGTGCGGTTTACACCAATATGACCTAAACGGCAGTGCTACAAATAAGTTGCACTATCATTATTAACTTTGCATCTTTTGGTTTCAATATTATGATTATGCGTATCACTACGATCGAGATCCAACGAACTATTTTCATTGGGTGTGTAACCATATAAGGTTTTATTCATGCAAATAGAACAACAATTTATTCTCTTACTTAAATGAATAACCGTATTACAATAAACATGATCAAATCATATTCATGCTTAACGCAAACACCAAATAACACTTATTCAGGTTCAACACTAATCCCGAAAGTATAGGGAGTGTGCGATGATGATCATATCAATCTTGGAACCACTTCCAACACACATCGTCACTTCACCCTTAACTAGTCTTTGTTTATTCTACAACTCCCATTTCGAGTTACTAATCTTAGCAACTGAACTAGTATCAAATACTGAGGGGTTGCTATAAACACTAGTAAAGTACACATCAATAACATGTATATCAAATATACTTATGTTCACTTTGCCATCCTTCTTATCTGCCAATCACTTGGGGTAGTTCCGCTTCTAGTGACCAGTCCCTTTGCAGTAGAAACACTTAGTCTTAGGCTTAGGACCAGACTTGGGCTTCTTCACTTGAGCAGCAACTTGGTTGCTATTCTTCTTGAAGTTCCCCTTCTTCCCTCTGCCCTTTTCTTGAAACTAGTGGTCTTGTCTACCATCAACACTTGATGTTTTTCTTGATTTCTACCTTCGTTGATTTCAGCATCACGAAGAGCTTGGGAGTTGTTTCCGTTATCCCTTGCATATAATAGTTCATCACGAAGTTCTACTAACTTGGTGATGGTGACTAGAGAATTTTGTCAATCACTATCTTATCTGGATGATTAACTCCCACTTGATTCAAGCGATTGTAGTACCCAGACAATCTGAGCACATGCTCACTAGTTGAGCGATTCTCCTCCATCTTTTAGCTATAGAACTTGTTGGAGACTTCATATCTCTCAACTCGGGTATTTGCTTGAAATATTAACTTCAACTCCTGGAACATCTCATATGGTCCATGACATTCAAAATGTCTTTGAAGTCCCGAGTCTAAGCCATTTAAGTATGGTGCACTAAACTATCAAGTAGTCATCATATTGAGCTAGCCAAACATTCATAACGTCTGCATCTGCTCCTGCAATAGGTCTGTCACCTAGTGGTGCATCAAGGACATAATTCTTCTGTGCAGCAATGAGGATAAACCTCAGATCACGAATCCAATCTTCATCATTGCTACTAACATCTTTCAACACAATTTTCTCTAGGAACATATCAAAATAAACACAGGGAAGCAACAACGCGAGCTATTGATCTATAACGCAATTTGCAAAATACTACCAGGACTAAGTTCATGATAAATTTAAGTTCAATTTAATCATATTACTTAAGAACACCCACTTAGATAGACATCCCTCTAATCCTCTAAGTGATTACGTGATCCAAATCAACTAAACCATGTCCGATCATCACATGAGATGGAGTAGTTTCATTGGTGAACATCGCTATGTTGATCATATCTACTATATGATTCATGCTCGACCTTTCGGTCTCCATGTTCCGAGGCCATATCTGTATATGCTTGGCTCGTCAAGTATAACCTGACTATTCCGCGTGTGCAACTGTTTTGCACCCGTTGTATTTGAACATAGAGCCTATCACACCCGATCATCACGTGGTGTCTCAGCACGAAGAACTTTCGCAATGGTGCATACTCAGGGAGAACACTTCTTGATAATTAGTGAGAGGTCATCTTATAATGCTACCGTCAATCAAAGCAAGATAAGATGCATAAAAGATAAACATCACATGCAATCAATATAAGTGATATGATATGGCCATCATCATCTTGTGCTTGTGATCTCCATCCTCGAAGCACCGTCGTGATCACCATCGTTACCGGCGCGACACCTTGATCTCCATCGTAGCATCGTTGTCGTCTCGCTAATCTTATGCTTCCACGACTATCGCTACTGCTTAGTGATAAAGTAAAGCATTACAACACGATTGCATTGCATACAATAAAGCGACAACCATATGGCTCCTGCCAGTTGCCGATAACTCGGTTACAAAACATGATCATCTCATACAATAAAATTTAGCATCATGTCTTGATCATATCACATCACAACATGCCCTGCAAAAACAAGTTAGACGTCCTCTACTTTGTTGTTGCAAGTTTTACGTGGCTGCTACGGGCTTAAGCAAGAACCAATCTTACCTATGCATCAAAACCACAATGATAGTTTGTCAAGTTGGTGCTGTTTTAACCTTCGCAAGGACCGGGCGTAGCCACACTTGGTTCAACTAAAGTTGGAGAAACTGTCACCCGCTAGCCACCTATGTGCAAAGCACGTCGGGAGAACCGGTCTCGCGTAAGCGTACGCGTAATGTCAGTCCGGGCCGCTTCGTCCAACAATACCGCCGAACCAAAGTATGGCATGCTGGTAAGCAGTATGACTTATATCGCCCACAACTCACTTGTGTTCTACTCGTACATATAACATCAACATATAAAACCTAGGCTCGGATGCCACTGTTGGGGAACGTAGTAATTTCAAAATTTTCCTACGCACACGCAAGATCATGGTGATGCATAGCAACGAGAGGGGGAGAGTGTGATCTACGTACCCTTGTAGATCGACAACGGAAGCGTTAACTTGGTTGATGTAGTCGTACGTCTCCACGGCCCGACCGATCAAGCACCGAAACTACGGCACCTCTGAGTTCTAGCACACATTCAGCTCGATGACGATCCCCGAACTCCGATCCAGCAAAGTGTCGGAGAAGATTTCCGTCAGCACGACGGCGTGGTGACGATCTTGATGTACTACCGTCGCAGGGCTTCGCCTAAGCACCGCTACAATATTATTGAGGACTATGGTGGAAGGGGGCACCGCACACGGCTAAGAATATGATCACGTGGAACAACTTGTGTGTCTAGGGGTGCCCCTTGCCTCCGTATATAAAGGATCCAAGGGGGGTGCGGACGGCCCTAGTAGGAGGCGCGCAGGAGGAGTCCTACTCCTACCGGGAGTAGGACTCCCCTCCCTTTCCTTGTCCAAGTAGGAGAGGGGGAAGGAGAGAAGGAAAAGGGGGGGCGCCGCCCCTCCCTCCTTGTCCAATTCGGACTAGGGGGAGAGGGGGCGTGCGGCCTGCCCCGGCAGCCCCTCCTCTTGTCCACTTTAGGCCCATGAGGCCCATTAACCCCCTGGGGGGTTCCGGTAACCCTCCGTTGCTCCGGTTTTATCTGAAACTTCCCCGGAAAACTTCCGGTGTCCGAATATAGCCGTCCAATATATCAATCTTTATGTCTCGACCATTTCGAGACACCTCGTCGTGTCCGTGATCACATCCGGGACTTTGAACTAACTTCGGTACATCAAAACTCATAAACTCATAATATAACTATCATCGAAACCTTAAGCGTGCGGACCCTACGGGTTCATGAACAATGTAGACATGACCGAGACACATCTCCGGTCAATAACCAATAGCGGAACCTAGATGCTCCTATTGGCTCCTACATATTCTACGAAGATCTTTATCGGTCAGACCGCATAACAACATACGTTGTTCCCTTTGTCATCGGTATGTTACTTGCCCGAGATTCGATCGTCGGTATCCCATACCTAGTTGAATCTCGTTACCAGCAAGTGTCTTTACTCGTTCCGTAATACATCATCCCGCAACTAACTCATTAGTTGCAATGCTTGCAAGGCTTAAGTGATGTGCATTACCGAGAGGGCCCAGAGATACCTCTCCGACAATCGGAGTGACAAATCCTAATCTCGAAATATGCCAACCCAACATGTACCTTTGGAGACACCTGTAGAGCTCCTTTATAATCACCTAGTTACGTTGTGACGTTTGGTAGCACACAAAGTGTTCCTCTGGAAAACGGGAGTTACATAATCTCATAGTCATAGGAACATGTATAAGTCATGAAGAAAGCAATAGCAACATACTAAACGATTAGGTGCTAAGCTAATGGAATGGGTCATGTCAATCAGATCATTCAACTAATGATGTGATCCCGTTAATCAAATAACAACTCTTTGTCCATGGTTAGGAAACATAACCATCTTTGATTAACGATCTAGTCAAGTAGAGGCATACTAGTGACACTCTGTTTGTCTATGTATTCACACATGTATTATGTTTCCAGTTAATACAATTCCAGCATGAATAATAAACATTTATCATGATATAAGGAAATAAATAATAACTTTATTATTGCCTCTAGGGCATATTTCCTTCATTATTGACCTTTAGAAGACCAAACCCCTGTTATATACTGACATCAGATGCGACGTTTGTGAGCTGTCATTTGTTTTTTGTTTTTCTGACAGCCACAAAATAAAATTTGTCTTTTCAAAACTATTGTTTATATTGTGTGTATCCCTCCCTATCTCTCTCTCACCCCAAAAACCCTTGGACCCAATAGAGGGTGAATGGATATGAATGCATATTTTCTGGACCGATAAGTCAATTCGAGACGGACTGATGGATTCAGAACATGGAAGATCGCATGAAGAATAACCCTATAGCCGGAAAGGATATGACCCAGCATGCTCTTTAGTGCTTTGAAAGGGGTGCTGCTACTTGGTGGAGGATGTACCAAACCATCAATGGATGGCAAGGAGTAACCACTTGGAAAGAAGTTAAGTTGACTTTGCCAAAGTCTCGGTTTGTGTCCCAGAAATTGAAGCCTTATGGAAATGATATGAAGAAAACTTGTGCATGCAAGCTCTATGGAGAAATAGGACACAACCATAAAGAACACAAGGATGAATGCCCTAAATGTGAAGGAGGTCACCCTGCTAAAGAATGCCCAACTAGGTAGATCACTTGTTTCTTGTGTGAAGGGACTACCCACTACCCTACTTAGTGTCATATTTACCCCATGGTACAAAGAACTATCCAGCAAAATAAAGAAGCAATGAAAGGAGCCCTTATAGAAATTGTAGAAGAGCCGATGATGAAGGAAGATGTCGAGGACACACACAGAGGAAACAGAATTGAACCCTGCACCAAGTCATGTTATTCATGTGGAGAGGAAGGACACATCTCCCAGAATTGTATGAATGGGGATCTAGTAGAATTCCCGACGGAGGAATTAGAGTATGACCCACAAGAAATAGAAGCCATGATTAGCATGGAAAAGTCCAGGAAAAGAAGTAGATTGGATTCCAGGAAGGACCTGAGCCATATCACATGTTACAGGTGCAAGGAGTCAGGGCACTACCTCAGCAGTTCCCCAAAAAGGAAACCTCGAGACTTGTCAGAAGTAATATGTTTTCGTTGTAATGGAGCAGGGCATTTTGCTAGAGAATGCCCCAAGGAGAAGGAGACTTGTGATAATTAGTGGTGTCTGTGAGAAGTATAGTAGTAGTAGTGAGAACATTTTCCTTATATATTGAGGTGTTGAGTTGAGGCATGTAATGGAAGTGCGGGAGATTGTAAATACTTTGGGAATCAATAAAGTTAGTATCATGGGTACTATTTGGATTTTATGAGTTGTTACTCTATGAAGAAGGAGTTTGACCGTTTTCGAGGATATGAGAAATATGGTCTATGGATGAGTTTGTGCATTTCAAGGGTGGTAGCAACTGTGAGGACACTTGACCCATGGAAAGGAGAATGATATACTACGAAGTGGATTTTGGACAAAATAAGGAGTCTTGTCACGATATGTGGGGTATCCCCAAGAGGATGAAAATATGAAGTACTATTGGATATAGAGGAGGTATAATGTTGGTAATATGGAACAATTGTAACTCTAGGATGAGTCTGAGTAATCACGTTTTAGTTGGTGCCAATAGAAGGAAGGGAGACAGTACAATTGGATGGATTTTAAGTATTCTAGGAAGCTGGATGTCGGAATAATGATCAGTTGCCCCGAGGATGAGATCAAGGTTTATAAGTGATGAGATGGGCCATAACCCATAGGCCCCAGGACCTGCCTAGAAGCAAGCACACTCTTGCTGAAGGAAAAAACCTAGAAGAAGTTACGTTTATCGGCAGACGATCTTATAGGAGTAACGCAAAACCTGAGAGTTGTGAAGGAACGATAGATGTTTGTTTGGCTTGCAGAATCCATGGAATTATCCGAACTTAGTTCGTCGACAAGAGAAATTCTGCAATGCTTGATGACCGAATGTTAGAATGCGAGATTCGCTAAACCATGTACAAGGTAATGATTTGGGTGCGGGATGGATTGATCACCATACCGACTTACTCTTATTATTCGCCTTGCTATATGGGATGGTAAATCTGAGTGACTTTCCTATAGTAGAGAGACAATGATATTAAGCCTTGTTTAAACCTTAGAATGGTATAATCATTTTCCCTTGTACAAGGCAGCTGTTGCCAATCGTAGGACATACGGTGAGAATGAAGCCCAGACCCATTCCCTGCAGGAGAAACCATAAATTGATGACCACCATGAGATATCGACAGTTGATTAGTATTGGCGCCAGACCTGTCAGCTAAGAAGACCCAGTCTTGGAATAACCTTACCAAGATGAAAGGACAGAAGAATTGAGGAAAAGGTTATGCCGCTACCGGAAGAGCCTAGAGAAGGAATTTTCCCAAAAATCTGAGAACACCGACACTGTCAAGAATAAGGATGGCGTATATGAGTTTTGATGGAACCGTGACCATGTTTCTAAGGGTGGTAGCACCCCAAACCCCCTGCGATGATCCATGGATTTTGAGAAGACCTCCAAACCTAACCTAATTCTTTCTAGCCTCTCCGAATCTCGAGGACGAGATTCATTTTAAGGGTGGTAGGTTTGTAACATCCCAAAATTCTAAATTTTGGAATGTTATAGTAAATAGATAGATTTGATTGATTGTTTGATTGATTGACTGAAAGTGAGTGAATTTGAAACTTTTTGAAAGTTAAATGAGAGGGAATAAAAGGACTTTCCCAAACTTTCATTTTTCATTTTGATCTCCATGAATTCAAATTCTTTTCATCACAAAACCCTGGAGTGAAGATAATATGACTTCTTCCATTTAAATAAATGATAAAGGGTTTGTCGGTGTACTAGATTAGGGGTACCCTAGTATCCCGAACTCGTGCACGGGCAGTCGCAGCGTCCCGCGGCAAGGCTTGCCTGGTGACCGCCAAGACCCTCCGTGGTTCCCTTGAAGACCATTCAAGAACAAAGAACTCAAACCAAGGCCCCGGCAAGAGGAGCTTGCCGGGAAGGCCAACCAAGGCCCCGGCAAGAGGAGCTTGCCGGGAAGGCCAACCAAGGCCCCGGCAAGAGGAGCTTGCCGGGAAGGCCAACCCAGGCCCCGGCAAGAGGATCTTGCCGGGAAGAGACAAGACCCCGGCAAGAGGAGCTTGCCGGGAAGGCCACTCAAGGCATAACAAGAAAGCTTGCCGCGACGCGCCCTGCGTCCCGGCAAGGCCCGGTGAACAACAAGCTCCCAAACACGACAAGACGACGACCGCGGCAAGGAGCTTGCCGCGGGAAACCCCCACTTCGTGCCCGCGCTCCAGCACACCTGCTAACGTGTCGCTCTAGGACTCTCCCAAGCACACGTGGCAGGAGGCCGTGCAGCTAGGGGTGCGCGGTGGCAAGCGGAGATGAAGAGAAGGCCATCGTGGCAAACGGTGGCGCTCCTAACGATCACTTTTTGCACTGTTTAGGCAACTCAGACAGGCATTCAATGACCTTGTCCCCTGCCGTCAGAGTTAGGTAGGGTGCACCGTGTCCACAGTAGCGGTAGGTGCAGCTACCGCATCCTTTTCCATTTTTACCCTTCTAGTCTACGTTGCCACCTGTCGGTGACCCCTTGAAAGTATAAAAGGAGGCCCTAGCGCAACGTAGAAGGGGGCGGCCGGTTCGGCTCATTCGAAACACCAGGAACACTCTCACGCTCAGTCTGGCAGCGTCCATCGCTCCTGAGCAAGAATTCAATACACACAAACAAGCAGCAGTAGGGTTTTACGCATCCGTGCGGCCCGAAGCTGGGTAAAACTGCTCGCGTGTACCGCCTCGATCCGCTCTTTGTGCGGCCTCCGCCTCCCTCCGAACCGAAAGGGGCCCGGTCCCCATAGGTGTTGGTGGATCAGCCTCCCCGACATCTCTGGCGCGCCAGGTAGGGGGCGTCGAGGTTGTGCAAACCCGATCCGGCGTGCACGCGAGCTAAATCTTCATCGTCTTCATCGACATGCCACCGAAGAAGAAGGATTCGGAGGCAGCTGTTCCGTCTGCGTCACTTTCCACCGCCTCCGGAGCAAACGGGTGGTGGAGTGGACGCCGGCAGAAGGATGGGCGTCGACGAGGGAGCCCTCAGTGTGGCCAAGTCCAAGGACAAGGCGGCACAGACCTCGGCGTCCATGCGCGCACCGCGCCCCTCTCAGGAGGCGCGGGACCAGCAGCGTCATGGCGTTCGCAGCGCCATACGTCCGCTGGGCCAAGATCAAGCTGGAGGTTCTCGTGGCGCTCAAGACCAACATGCACGTCAACATGCTGGCTCGAGCGAAGTACGGTCGCCTGGACGGGGCACTGCTCCTTCTAACGTGGTTAGGAGTCCGAGCACGCCCCACTCCTCGCACCGTTCACCTCCGCCGCCCACCACCCCAGCAGAAGCCTTGGCGTGAGCTCAACTGCTCCTAGACTATCCTCCGACGGCGGACAAGACCGACGAATGGAGGGCCACTATCCAGAGCCTCATCGGCTTCGCCAACGGCGACACTGCGCGGCAACCAAGCACCTCGCTGCCGCGGCAGGACAGCCGGACGCGAGCCGATGGCAACAAGACCGGGGGAGGTGCGACTTCCATGCACTCTCCACTACGAAGGCCAAAATCGCCGACTCGCCGGGTCCACCCCGACAGCGGCTCCACCGCGTCGTCGGACCCACGAGCTCGTCGCGACCAGCGCCAAGTTCTCCATGAACGACAACAAGAAGACGCTCGAACCCGCATCGAGCGCCGAAGAGAAGCGCGACGTCAATCCGACAAGCGCGCTGGGCCCTCTGTTGACATGCATGCGCCAGGGGAACCAGGCGATCTGCCGTACGCGGTAGGTTGTCCTGCGTTCACCCGTGAGCTGCGGCAAGTCCAGTGGCCCAACACAAAGAATTTCAAACCAGACGTACCAGAGAAGTACGACGGCAAGACGCATCCGTCGGAGTTTCTCAGCATCTACACCATCGCGGTGCAGGCTGCCGGGGGACGGGACGACAAGATCCTTGCCAACTACTTCCCGCTGGTACTCAAGCCCAACGTCAGGTCCTGGCTCATGCACTTGCCGGACAATTCCATCTCCTCTTGGGCAGATTTATGCCATCAGTTTGTCGGCGCCTTTACAGGCGGCCACAAGCCACATGGCCAAGAGAGCGATCTTCATCTACTCGCCCAGAAGGAAGGAGAACCACTGCGCAAGTACATTCAGAGATTCAGCCGTGTGCAGCACAACATCCCAGACGTCCACCCTGCCGCGATCATCAGCGCGTTCCATCAGAACGTGCGAAACCGAAGGATGAGGGAGGAGATGGCGATGTGTAAGATCAGAGATGTCAGCGAGCTTTACGCCCTGGCTGACAAGTGTGCACGCGCTGAAGAGGGGAGGAGGCTCCCCGGAGAGAGTACAGGAGCAGGAGGATCCGACAGTGAGGATGCCGCCCCGACAAGGAAAGGCCGGCGGCGGAACAACAGAAGGAAAAAGGGCAAGGAAGTGCTAGCTGTCGAGCAGACCGGCAAGGGAGGTGGCGCCAAGGAAGCTAAAGTTGGTGGCTCCGACAAGGAGGCCCAGCCTGTGGCGGCCGCCGAAAAGCAGGACGGCTCCGGCAAGCAGTATTGCAAGATCCACCGCACCAAGGGCCACGATCTCCAGAACTGCAAGAAAGTCGAACAGCTTGTTGAGCAACAGAAAGCTGAGTACGAGCGGCGCGACAAGGAGAAGGCCCAGGAAGGAACTGGTGGATCCGGCAAGAAACGTCCCGGCCGAGGAGGACGCCGCGGCAAGGCCAAGCAGCGGCAAGGAGACAGACCTCCCCGCGGCCGCGACAAGGATGAAGATGACGACGACGACGAAGACATGGATGATGACGAGGCCGACGAGTAGGAATTTCAGAAAGCCACAGAGGTCCTGTGCTTTGACGGTGGCGCCTCTCTGCATACTTCGCACTGCCAACTCAAGCAGTGGATGCGGGAAGTGAATGCAGAAGAGCCATCCATAGAGTCACGCAAGCCTCTGAAATGGTCCAGCACGCCTATCATCTTCGACATTGAGGATCACCCTGATCGCGTAACTGCGGTCGGGTGCTTGCCGATGTTGGTTTCACCAACTATCCGCAACCTCAAGGTCACGAAGATGCTAGTTGACGGCGGGGCCGGCTTGAATCTGATCTCCTCCGTGGTCCTTCAGAAACTCCAGATCCCTGACAGCGAGCTCGAAGAGACCGACACATTCCAAGGAATCAGCCCGGGAAGAAGCAAGCCGAAGGGGAAGATCACGCTGCCGGTCACATTTGGCAGCGAGCTGAATTTCAGAACTGAGAGGGTCACATTTGACGTTGCCGATTTTCCATTACCCTACAATGGGATCCTTGGCCGTCCAGCGCTCGCCAAGTTTATGGCAGCCTCTCACTATGCATACAACATGCTCAAGATGCCAGGCCCGATAAGTGTCATCTCTGTCCCCGGCGACAAGAAGGATGCCCTTATCTGCGCCGACAAGATCTACCGGGAAGCAGCAGCCACAACTGATCACAACACACTTGCCGCTGAAGCTCCCGGGGGGAAGAAGAAGACCAAGTCCGGCAAGAGCTCTGATGCCCACTCCGGCAAGCGCACCTCTTCGGAGTGCTGCGCTACCGTCGAGGACGCACCATCGAGCTCCACCGGCAAGTGCAAGAAGACGATGGCAGCTCCACCCGAGACCAAGAAGGTGTCCGCCAAGAAGGAAGGCACTGGTGGTACCTTCACCATCAGTGCCACGCTTGACCCCAAATAGGAAAGCGCGCTCGTTGCTTTCCTGCGGGCGAATGTCGACGTGTTTGCATGGCAACCGTCTGATATCCCCGGTGTTCCCAGGAAAGCAATCGAGCACCACCTTGCCGTCTGTCCTCATGCGCGGCCCGTCAAGCAGAGAGTCAGGAAGCAAGCAGTGGAGCGCCAAGAGTTCATTGCAGAAGAGATCAGGAAATTGGAAGCAGCAGGCCTTGTCAGAGGAGTGCTCCATCCCACGTGGTTGGCCAATCCTGTAGTCGTGCGCAAGGCGAACGGGAAATGGAGGCTTTGTATAGACTTCACTGATGTCAATAAAGCTTGTCCCAAAGATCCATTTCCCTTGCCGCGCATTGACCAGATTGTTGACTCCACAGCTGGATGTGATTTGCTTTCATTTCTTGATGCATACTCAGGATACCATCAGATCTTCATGGCAGAAGAGGATGAGGAAAAAACCGCATTTATCACCCCTTGCGGCACATACTGTTTTGTACGGATGCCCTTTGGGTTGAAGAATGCTGGTTCAACATTTGCAAGGGTAGTCCATGTCGCTTTTGAGCCACAGATACACAGAAATGTGGAAGCCTACATGGATGATATAGTGGTCAAGAGCAAGGACAAGGCTACCCTGATCCAAGATTTAGAAGAAACTTTTGCAAATCTGCGCAAGATCAACCTCAAGCTCAACCCCGAGAAGTGCGTGTTTGGAGTCCCTTCCGGCAAGCTTCTCGGGTTCTTTGTGTCTCAGCGGGGAATTGAAGCCAACCCCGACAAGATCAAGGCCATCGAGCAGATTGAAGCACCGAAGCGCGTCAAGGATGTGCGAAGGCTTGCCGGTTGCGTGGCTGCTCTCAGCAGGTTTATCTCTAAGTCTGCTGAGCGCACCCTGCCGTTTTTCAAAATATTGAAAAAGGCAGGTCCAATGAAATGGACTCCGGAAGCGGAGGCCGCGCTGCAGGACTTGAAGAGGTACCTGTCCTCCACTCCAATACTTGTCGCACCTAAGCCACAAGAGAAGTTGCTGCTATACCTAGCGGCAACCAATCAAGTGGTTAGTGTTGCATTAGTAGCGGAGAGGGAGGCAGATGATGAGCCAGCGACCGCGACAAGTGAATCCAGCGACAAGCAGGGGGCTTCTCTGACAAGCTCTGGTCCCGACAAAGATGAATCTGCACAGACATGCAAGGAGGTGCAGAAGAAGATGGTGCAGCGCCCAGTTTACTTTGTCAGCTCCCTTCTCCAGGGGGCTAGGTCGAGGTACTCTGGTGTGCAAAAATTGCTTTTCGGCCTTCTCATGGCCTCGAGAAAGCTGCGCCATTACTTCCAAGCACACGAGATCACAGTTGTCACTCGCTTTCCGCTGAAGAGGATACTGCAGAATCCAGAAGCAACAGGCAGGATTGTCGAGTGGGCATTGGAACTGTCAAGCTTTGGCCTCAAGTTTGAGAGCACTGCAACGATCCAAAGCAGGGCATTGGCAGAGTTCATAGCAGAGTGGACGCCAACCGCAGATGAAGAAATTCCAGAGACGAGCATCCCCGTCAAGGAGACAAGCAAGGAGTGGCTGATGTACTTTGATGGTGCCTTCTCGCTGCAAGGCGCCGGTGCTGGCGTGCTGCTTATCGCACCCACCGGAGAGCACCTCAAGTACGTAGTCCAGATGCACTTTCCCAAGGAGCAAGCAACGAACAATACTGCAGAGTATGAGGGTTTGCTTGCCGGCCTCAGAATCGCAGCCGACCTTGGGATCAAGAAACTCATTGTAAGGGGTGACTCGCAGCTTGTCGTCCGCCAAGTGAACAAGAACTACCAGAGTCCATTGATGGAAGCTTATGTTGATGAAGTGAGAAAGCTAGAAGCACACTTTGACGGCCTGCAAATGGAACACGTTCCACGAGCTCAGAACGATATTGCTGACGGCCTGTCAAAGTGCGCAGCACTAAAGTTACCTGTGGAACCAGGGATTTTTGTGCTCAAGCTGACTCAACCATCCGTGACACCATCAACTGGACAGAATAAGAAGAGGAAGTTGGTTTCTGGTGACTACTTTCCGGCAGAGCTTCCCGAAGCCGCCGCCAAGAAGGTCCCCAAGATCGACGCCAAGAGTGCTGAGGAGCAGTCTGCTCCGGCGAACCTCTTGGTTTGTTCCGTTGAAGCAGACGCTCCCGACAAGTTTTGCTCCGGCAAGCTTGCCGGGGAATATCACGCTCCGGCCGAACCGCAGGTTCTTGCCGTAGAAGCGGATGTTCCCGCAGCAACAGATACGCCTTTAGTCCTTGTTGTCGAGCCACAAGCTCCAGCATGGGCGCAGCAGATTGTCCGTTTCCTTCAGACAGGAGAGCTTCCCGAAGAGCAAGAAGAAGCTGAAAGAGTAGCCCGGCAGTCAAGTATGTACAAGTTTGTCGACAACACACTGTACAGAATAAGACTCAACGGTGTGAAATTGAAGTGCATTCGCCGGGAAGATGGACAACAGCTGTTGGCAGAGATACATGGAGGCATATGTGGTCACCACATTGGCGCAAGAGCACTTGCCGGCAAAGCATTCCGACAAGGCTTCTTCTGGCCGACAGCCCTCCAGGATGCAACTGCACAAGTAACCAAGTGTGAAGCGTGCCAGTTCCATTCCAAACAGATACACCAGCCAGCTCAAGCTCTCCAGACGATCCCTTTATCCTGGCCATTTTCGGTCTGGGGGCTCGACATCCTCGGCCCCTTCCCCGAGCTGTCGGGGGCTTTGAGTTCTTGTACGTTGCAATCGACAAGTTCACAAAGTGGCCGGAAGTGGAACCAGTGAGGAAGGTGACAGCACAGTCAGCAGTCAAGTTCTTCAGGTCGATTGTTTGCCGTTTCGGGATCCCTAACAGGATCATCACCGACAACGGCACGCAATTTACGAGCCGCACCTTCATGCAGTACGTCCAAGATCTTGGCGCCAAGGTCTGCTTCGCTTCTGTTGCTCATCCGAGAAGCAACGGTCAAGCGGAGAGGGCAAATGCTGAAGTGCTGCGAGGCCTCAAGACCAGAACTTTCGACAGGCTGCACAAGTGCGGAAGAAACTGGATCGAGGAGCTGCCGGTGGTTCTTTGGTCGATCAGGACGACGCCAAATCGAGCCACTGGCCAGACACCCTTTGCTCTAGTCTATGGAGCAGAGGCAGTTCTCCCCACGGAACTCGTTTACGGGTCACCTCGAGTGCTCGCTTATGATGAGCTCGAGCAAGAGCAGCTGCGACAAGATGACGCGCTGCTCCTTGAGGAAGACCGTCTTCAGGCTGCTGTGCGAGCCGCTCGCTACCAGCAAGCTTTGCGTCGCTACCATAGCCGCAAAGTTAAAGCCAGAAGCTTCGAGGAAGGCGACCTTGTTCTTCGGCGTGTTCAGTCCGCCAAGAATTCCAACAAGTTGACGCCGAAGTGGGAAGGCCCTTATCGGGTGAAACGAGTCACTAGGCCCGGCGCTGTCCGCCTTGAGACCGAAGATGGCATTCCGGTGAGCAACTCCTGGAACATTGAACATCTTCGTAAGTTTTACCCGTAAGGCGCGGTTGCCGGAAGCTTTTCCGGCAACCACCTTTTGTACAAGTCTTGCCGCTGTTGCATGTAATCCTTTGTACAAAGCCGGGCGCAGACCCCGTGCACCAGTAAAGTTCATGTGCCCCGCACATCTTGTCAGTTTTTTTATGCTATAATCCTTTTTCGCATATGTTATCTGACACTTTGTGCAGCACCAGATCCCGGTAAGCAATAACGAGCCCAAGGCTCCATATCATTACTTTATTTCTCTGTTTCTTTCTCAAAAGAAGGAAGGTTCCCTCGCCCACAAGGTTTACCGGGGGGGGGGAGGAGAAGATAATGGTGTGGACCAGGCCATTCAAGAAAGTTTCTCCTTGCCGGGAAGCAGACGACAGAAAAGCTAAGTTGCTAAAGCTTGAGCAATCAGTTTTTTAAGTTTTTGAGTTATTTTCCTTGAACGACCGTGCTTTGTATGGAAAACCTGTGCGCGGAGGAACCAACTCGTAGCTAGTTGCGCCTTTACTTTGTTTCGAGTCCGCTCAACAACTTAAGTGAGCTGCTAGCGCCCTTACTTTGCTTCGAGTTCGCTCAGCAACTTAAGTGAGCCGCTAGCGCCCTTACTTTGTTTTGAGTCCGCTCAACAACTTAAGTGAGCTGCAACTAGTTGCGACAAGGTTGCTTGTCGGTAGCGACCCCGCCAGCAGGCTGCTGAAGTTCCGCACTCGGCGCTCGCGGCAAGGGTGCCTGCACCGGCAAGTTTCCCTAGAAAGCGTAGGGCAGAACCATACAAAGCCAAGAGTCGAGTAAAGGAAGTAACACAGTAATTTTTTGCCTAAGATAGAGTTATATTACAAAAATAACTTGTCGCGCCTCTAATAAAGTGTTCTCATGACATGACTGGCAACGACAAGAGAAGAAGAAAACGGACGGCACCTGGGCCCCGGCAAGCCAGTATCGCTGGGGGCTGCGAGTGCCAAGAATCGTCCACGGCAAACCAGAGTTGCCGGGGGCTGCAATATCATATAAGTCTTTCATCCCTCATCATGCATCCTCTTATGGACTGGGGAATGCGAAACCGTGTTTTTTCCCGAAAACTGCCGTGCTCCCTCAACTCTAGGCCCTGGGGCTCGTTCCCGGGGCCAAGTTTGGTCGTAGTCGCGGCAGCAAAGGGATGAAACGAGGAGACCGCACCCACCTCGTTCCCGCCTCCGTCAAAGGCGTGAGAAAGGTCGAGCGACGTGGGAAGGCGGCAGGGCCTGTTGCCGGGAGATGAAATGTCTGTCCGAGGGATACCAAGGATTTGCTCCTTGGCGTGGGTTCAACTCGCGAGACAAATAACCCGGCAAGCATCCCCTTTTCATTAAAAAACATCCCACTCAGGTACAGTCCATAGAGGATGAAAAACATGAAAGAGAGGATTACAAGTTTTAGATACAGCTAAGGCCCGAAGGCTTACAAATTAAAAAGATAAGATGCCCGTAATCCCTTTCCTGTCCCTCTCTTCAGGAGGCAGGTCAAGGAGGCGAAAAGGGCAAAAGGAGCGCCTAGGCGAGCTACGGGTGCCAGAAGACACCAAGAGAACATCCCGGGGGCCGTCCGAAGGCTGGACGGCGATGGCGGCGCTGGAAGCGGGGCTCGAAGACGGGGCGGCAGGACGTCAGCACGCTGTCGAGGGCACCACGCCCTCGTACTCCGACCTGACGGCCTTGTCGCCAGCCCTCTTCCCCTTCCGCAGCCTCCCTACGCCAGCCGCCCAAGGAGACGACCCCGGGGAGTTCAAGGAGCCGGCGACACGGATGATGGGGTCGCCGGTGCCGCGCGAAGCGGCGCCCGACGCCTAGTCGGACCCGCCACCCGCCGCCCGCTACCCTCATCGTCGCTGTCGCTCTCCTCCTCGTCACTCTCGCTCGAGGAGGAGCCTTCGCTGTCGGAGGAGCTGTCCACGCAGCACTTCGCCCGAGTGCCGAAGCACCCGAAGACCTTGACGGAGAGGAGATCGCCCTCCATCAACTTAAAATGGAGGGTAAACCCCTCCATCAGGCTGTGGATACGGGCGAACGTCTTCCACCCTCGATCAAGATACATCACATTAGGGGCTGGGAATACAACGCGGACTCGCGTGCCGCTGATCCCACAGCCCCTCATGTGCAGTCTCAGTGTCTCGGGCGGGTCCAACTCCATCGCGCTCGCAAACGGAGCTGGAAGCCGGAGGCGACGACGAGGCGCCCGGCGCAGCTTGACGAAGAACTCACAAGGGTCGTCCCCTATATGGACCGCCGTGGGGGGAGGAGCCGCCGGCGGAGGCGAAGCAGGCACGCCGCCCCGCCCGCCTCTTCCCCGAGCGCCTCGACCTCGTCCTCGACCTCGTCCGCGACCTCGCCCCCTCCCTCTTCCCCTTATGGCTGGCTCTGCCACCACGGGCGCGGGAGAGGGAGGGATGCGCTATCTAGCGGCGACCCTCGCCGCCACCGATGAAGGGCCCGGGTTCCCTTTCTCCATGGCGAATGAGAGAAAGGGGAGCTGAAGCTGAAGAAAGGAGGAGATGAGAGAGTGCGGGTTTCTGTGCTCCCCTCCCGCTCTTTATAAAGGAGCGAGGTGGGGGCTCGGCCGCCCCGCTCAGTGAATCAAGGCACGGGAAGAGCAGGGAGTCGGGGCCAACCCGCTGCCTCTGCTCGTGACGGCCCAGTTCCCCACTTCCACCGTCCGCGACCCCAAGCGCATGGGAGCCGCGTGGCGGGGATGCAGAACCAAGGCGACGGATGAGGCGGCCTCGCTCCGCCTCGTGATCGCGGGGAGTGGACGTCCCGAAAACCGCGCACCGGCCCCGTCCAGTAAATGCACCACGCCCCCACGCCTACCTCCGTTTAGGGAGGAGGGCGTGAACCGTCCCCATCATCGTGGCCTGACGCATGCTCGAGGGGCTTAGCCCCACGCACGCCGCCCGCGTCACCCACGACGCCGCGTTTGACGCGTGCCGTCCTGGGCGTGCGCGGTGGGAGCGGAGAGATATGCGGCGTGACCTAGGCCGCGCGTGCCCGTGCACTGTTTTGGGCCTGGCCCAACAGCTCTCGACACCGTGTATGGCCCAGGCCCGGGGCTCCTGTCGGTGTACTAGAGTAGGGGTACCCTAGTATCCCGAACTCGTGCACGGGCAGTCGCAGCATCCCGCGGCAAGGCTTGTCGGGTGACCGCCAAGACCCTCCGTGGTTCCCTTGAAGACCATTCAAGAACAAAGAACTCAAACCAAGGCCCCGGCAAGAGGAGCTTGCCGGGAAGGCCAACCAAGGCCCCGGCAAGAGGAGCTTGCCGGGAAGGCCAACCCAGGCCCCGGCAAGAGGATCTTGCCGGGAAGAGACAAGACCCCGGCAAGAGGAGCTTGCCGGGAAGGCCACTCAAGGCATACCAAGAAAGCTTGCCGCGACGCGCCCTGCGTCCCGGCAAGGCCCGGTGAGCAACAAGCTCCCAAACACGACAAGACGACGACCGCGGCAAGGAGCT
Organism: Triticum aestivum; assembly: GCF_018294505.1. Taxonomy (NCBI): domain Eukaryota; kingdom Viridiplantae; phylum Streptophyta; class Magnoliopsida; order Poales; family Poaceae; genus Triticum; species Triticum aestivum. The sequence goes on from NC_057803.1 coordinate 223,535,217, forward strand.
TGCCGCGGGAAACCCCCACTTCGTGCCCGCGCTCCAGCACACCTGCTAACGTGTCGCTCTAGGACTCTCCCAAGCACACGTGGCAGGAGGCCGTGCAGCTAGGGGTGCGCGGTGGCAAGCAGAGATGAACAGAAGGCCATCGTGGCAAACGGTGGCGCTCCTAACGGTCACTTTTTGCACTGTTTAGGCAACTCAGACAGGCATTCAATGACCTTGTCCCCTGCCGTCAGAGTTAGGTAGGGTGCACTGTGTCCACAGTAGCGGTAGCTGTACCTACCGCATCCTTTTCCATTTTTACCCTTCTAGTCTACGTTGCCACCTGTCGGTGACCCCTTGAAAGTATAAAAGGAGGCCCTAGCGCAACGTAGAAGGGGGCGGCCGGTTCGGCTCATTCGAAACACCAGGAACACTCTCACGCTCAGTCTGGCAGCGTCCATCGCTCCTGAGCAAGAATTCAATACACACAAACAAGCAGCAGTAGGGTTTTACGCATCCGTGCGGCCCAAAGCTGGGTAAAACTGCTCGCGTGTACCGCCTCGATCCGCTCTTTGTGCGGCCTCCGCCTCCCTCCGAACCGAAAGGGGCCCGGTCCCCATAGGTGTTGGTGGATCAGCCTCCCCGACAGGGTTTTGCAAAGATTTCAATTTCATTTGAAAATATTTCAAATTCAGAACTTTAAGCAACTCAATGATTTTCATGAGAGAAGATAAAATGACTGCTTCAAAACATATGAAATATGAGTTGGAAGGTTAAAAGGATCAAATTCAAAGTCCTTTTTGAAATTATTTTCAATTTGGAGTTATTTGAGTTTTATTCAAATTATTTTTCTCCAAAATAAAAATATATGGAAAATAGGGTAAAATGATTCCCTACATCAGAAAATTGGAGAGAAATAATTTTGAAATCATTTGTTATTTCTAAAATGATTTTTTTGGATTTTAGTAGAGCAGGAGGACTGTTTGAATTATTTGGAAATTTTGTGGAATTTATTTGACTTTAGAAAAATGTGCACATTGTAGAAAATAATTTTCTGAAAATTTTGATATATTATATGCCTATATAGTATTTCTATTTATTTTGTTTTTTCTTTTCTTCTTATTTTTGTTTTTCTGGAAAAATGTTTTAAAAAAATCTTCTCTGGACCGGGCTAACTGGGCCGTAGCCCAGCCAGCGCGCCGCCGCCTTCCACGTCGCGTGCCCCAGTGGGACTCGCCGGAGTCCGTCGCCCCTCCTCCACGCCACCACCTCCCGTCCCCTCGCCCTTTTAAGGCCGACCCTGACGCCCCTCGCCTCTCTGTCTCTCCTCCCCGCAGTCGCGCCGCCGCCGTCCGCATCTCGCCGCCGCACCCCGCAGATTCGCCGCCGCCGCCGCAGCGCCTCGCTGCCGCACCACAACGCCGCCCGCGCCGCCGCTGCCCGCCGCGCCGGAGCACGCCGCCCTCGCCGGAGCCGCCGCTCCGCCGATCCAAACCGCCGCCACTGGTTTATTTCCTTCAACATGTGCAAAACCATTAACCTGGCCGGTTTTATTTATTAGGTTGGTTTTTACTTATTAGATCGGTTTTTTTCTAGGTTAATTTAATTAGTGAAGGTTTGTTGTTTTAGGTTCTGGAGCGAACAGTTTTCATTCTTTAGCTTCCCGTAGTGAGAATTCGTTCTTTAGGTTTTCTTTTTATTTTTATTTTCTGTCCAGGGGCCTATTTGTAGTATTTCTTTTACAGATTAGTCCCTCTATTTGTGAAGGTTTGCTGTTTTAGGTTCTGGAGCGAACTTTTTACTCGTTTGTCCAGATCCAACGAAACCAATGCCCACTTCTTCGTTATAATCCGCTCTATCCAGTAAAACAACTTAAACATGTTTTTTGAAAATTTTAAAATTTGAATTAGATCAGATTTGAATTCAAACTTCGTTTGATCATAACTTGAGTTTAGTAGCTCCGGTTTAGTTGATTCTTTTTGCAAACCGAAGCTCTTGACCTAAACTTTCTTATAAGGCCAAATTCACATGATTTTGGTACTGTTAGAAAAACTTTTATGTTGCAAGAGTTATTTGCTTGGTTGTGATGTTTTCCGAACTGTCTTCTTCATTCTTCCCAATCTTCTGAGTGATTGCTTATGTGTGGCTACTATTGCTTGCTTATGATAGATTGACCGGAGTGTGACGAGTAGAACTATCAAGAGTTTTGAGTGCGAATCATCATCATCAACATTGTAGGCAAGTTCACACTTTGATCATATCCCTTTCATACCCAGTTTTTATGCATTAGTTTCACCCTCAAACATTGAATGGTTAAGATTTGATAACATGTGGGTATTGGGAAGTAGTTGATGAGGTAGGAACCTATTGCCCTGCATTCAAACCTTGGGAGTTACTTTTACGTTATGCTTATACTGCTATGCTATGCTCGTAGACGTGGATTGGTTGAGTGTATTCATGACAGATGTGAGAGTTATCATTAATGGTTGACTTAAGGTGGCTACTTTAATACACATCTGGGTGGATTGGTTGGGGCACCCTGGAGCACCCAGTGGTTTGCCCGGGCACCTGGAGAACCCAGTGTTTTCCCAAGGGGATCCCGGAGGACCCGTGTGATCACCCTATGGAATGCCACCCAGGCTCAAAGGGATCATAAGATTATTCATGCTAGAAACTTCCGTGTGTAGCCACAAGCTATTATGGGCTCTAGCATAGTTGAGTAAGTTGCGTGAAGCTCTTGAAGAGATAGACTAGCAGGTAGTGGGTTGTAGGTGGTATAGTCTATCCGGAGTAGAGAGTTAATGCTTCTGAAATACTGTGTCTCGGTCATCCGTTTCTCAAACATCATGTAGTGCGAGAAATCCAACAGAGGAGATCGAGTCTTGTGGGGAAAAGTGTGCAAACCTTTGCAGAATGTATAAACTAATGATGATTAGCCGTGTCCCCGGTTATGGACATCTTGAGTCTCTGGTAGTTGGATTATCATATTGATCTCATCACGTTACTTAAATAATTTGTTGGGTTATTGATGTTAATTTGGGATTGAGTTGGAGGAACCTTCTCAATATTTTTCAACCAACTTTGTAGTTAAATAAATTATATTCCTTTGCAGTAGGGAAAAATTGGCTTTTCGCAAAAATATTATAACCATAGAGCTTTTCCACCAGCCAAATATGCATGTAGTGATAGACTTTATTCATCATTATCCTATGGTGTGAATTTTCTAGTACATTAAATGTACTGACCCTTTGTGGCTGCAACGTCACATGTTGCAGGATATCTTACGATGAGTAAGTGATACATTAGGGTTACGATTTCTACACTCAACTTTGCCATTGGTCTTGATGGGAATCCACAACCTTTGTTACTTCCGCTATTTTTGGATTTAGGTAATAGTATTTACATTACTTTATATGTGTGATTTACCTCTGTTATAAATCCTCGAGTACTGTGTGTGTCAGCATACCGATCCAGGGATGACACTTAACCACAAAGACTTGACCGTCTGAGGTCGGGTTGCTACATGATCAAATCACTGACGTTGTCGAGTCTAGAAGATAATCTTTTGAGTCTTAGGATTATATATATCAAAGAGTAGGACTCTTTTTACTCCTCAGTCCCCTTCATCGCTCTGGTGAGGCCTCCTAGCGTAGATGTTTTGACTTTCCTCTTCTCAAATTTCATGAATTTTTTTAGGATCATGCTGGTATCTTGGAATTGTTCCGATATTCTTGTGATGAGAACATTGTTCTTGGTGCCTCCTGACATTTAGGGGTTGTGGCAGTGTCCCCGGGAGTTGAGCTCCGATGTGTTGTCATCACAATTTTATCGTTGCAGTTCTGGAATACCTGAGTTTGCCAACATCGAAAATCTCTTATATGCAGTTAGTGGTAAGATAACCTCGACGCCACCCAGTAATGGGGAGGGAGTTTGGGAGTATTGCCATAGCTCATATAACGGATGCTTTTCAAAGGTTGAGGTACACGATTTCTAGAGTTTTCTTGGTTATGTGTTGACAGATGGATATAGTTGGAGCGTAGGGCTTGTTAGTTGTGTGATTTATATTGTGCCTCCCTGTATCCCCAACACCAAATTGCATAACCAGAAAGTTTCGGGAGTTAATAGGTGGGAATTCAAGTAGCTCTCATTATTCTTCCCGTAGATATTTGGTATGTGATTGGGTGATCCTTACCATTTGTTTGTTCTAGTTGTACCTTGTTGTTTCTTTCATCAACCTTTATCCAAGTGGCTTTCTCACCTTAATGGTCGTGTAATGTTAACTTTGGAATTCATTCGTTCATTATTGTTCAGATGTTTATTGTGAGACTATATGTTGCAATTCCTATCCATTGATTCAGCTTGTCTTTCTGTCCATCATGTTTCTAACGGATGTCACCCTCTTCAGGATGGCTCCTCCAACGCGTCTGAATCCGCAACAGAATGATGGGGAACAGGTGAACCCTCCACCTCCGCCACCACCTCCGCCTCCGGAGGCATGGCAAGCTATCATGGCAGCCACCAACGCCAACACCCAGATGCTTTTGCAACTCTTGCAATAGCGCAACCAAGGCCAAGGCAACCAAGTCAATCAAGGTCAAGGGCAATTCAACAATCAGCCTCAGTTTGCTACCCTCAACCAGTTCCTTGCAAATCAGCCAAAGTATTTGAGCAACTATGCCGAGGCCACAGACGCCACTGATTGGCTCGTGGACATTAGCAAGCATTTTGAATGTAGCAATTTCAGGCTTGAGGACTATGTCAAGTTCGCTTCTTTTCATCTCAAGGACCAAGCAGTTGATTGGTATCAGCAATACAAAGATTCCAAAGGAGGTCGAGTGATTACCTGGAATGACTTCTGCCAAGAATTTAAAGCTCACCACATTCCAACAAGTGTTGCTGAGAGCAAGCGTGAGGAATTCCGCAATCTCAAGCAAGGAAGCATGTCTGTGTACCAATACAACATCCAGTTTTAGAAACTTGCTCACTTCGCAAGGCAGGACGTTCCTGATGAAAAGAGCATCATCTATCACTTCAGAGGTGGCCTCAGAGAGGATCTGTAGTTGGCGCTCATTCTTGTTGAGCCTACTAAGTTTGATCAATTATATAATATGGCCCTCAAGCAAGAAGGTGCTCAGCTCAAGTGTGAGGCTTCAAAGAAGAGAATCAAGGATGCAGTTCAGTCTTCTTCTTCCTCATAAGTGGCAGCTAAGCAACCGAAGTTCTGGCTTCCTCCTCCTCCATTTCGTCAGCCCTACGAGCAGAATAACAAAGGTGGCCATGGATCTTTGCACCCACCCAACCCAGGCTATCAGAATAAGTCTCAGACTCAAGCTCCAAAGACAAGGGGTCCTCCTTCTTATCACCATCCGCTCTCAGAGGTTACTTGCAACAAGTGTCAGCAGAAAGGCCACTCTGTGAACAAGTGCTTCAACCAAAGATGCCTTCCACCTCCTCCTTCTGTGAGGTCTTCAAGCAATGCAGTGGTCAAGCATAATCCCAAGTCTGCAAGGGTGAACATGATGAACGCAACTCAAGCAGAGGATTCTTTAGAAGTGATCATGGGTAATCTTCCAGTGAATGATATTCCTGCAAAAGTCTTATTTGATACTGGTGCATCGCATTCTTTCATGTCATATCCATTTGCATCGAAGCACAATTTTGACACAGAGGTCTTACCTCGAGCAGTGTAAGTTGTTTCTCCAGCTAAGCGTTTGAGCTCTAGCATGTTGGTTCCGAATGTCGGTATCAAGATTGGCAACTATAAATTTATGTCTTCTCCAATGGTTCTTGGTGACTCTGATATTGATCTAATTCTCGGGATGGACTGGCTTTCTATGCACAAGGCTCAACTTGATTGTGCTGCCAGGGAGATTCAATTGACACACTCTTCTGAGGATGTGATCATCTATGCCGCTTGCGACGAAACCATTCGGTTATTCTCTCTCAATGAGAAGGGTGAGTTAGACGCTATCTCTCAGATTCCAGTTGTTTGGGAGTACCAAGATTTCTTTCCAGAAGGGCTTTCGGGTATGCCTCCTCACCGGCCAGTTGAGTTCGTTATCAATCTTGAGCCTGGTACTGAACCCGTTTGAAAGCACAAGTGTTCCCCGGGTGGTTTTGGTAATTAATGCCAACATATCTCTTGTTGGACTAATGTTTTATCTATTATATTTTAGAGAAGTTCAACAGATGGAGTGGTGTGGACAAGAGGACATGGAACCCTTTCAAGATGCTAATGACAAAGGATTGGCTCAAGCTCAAAAAGCTCAAGACTCTACATTCTTTACTTTTAGTGATCCAAGATCACATTGAGTCCATAGGAAAAGCCAATATTATTAAAAGGGGATGAGGTGTTACTTAATGGCTTGCTTGCTTAAAATGCTTAGTGATATGCTCCAAAACCCTCAACTACTTTCTCATATCCACATATGTCCCAAACCAAAAGTCAAACTCGGCCCCACAGAAATTTCCTACCCGGCGCCACCGAGTTCACCTGACATAGCCACTACCACAAACCCTAGTCATTTCGGTCTCACCGATGGGATCTCGGTCTCACCGAGATGGGCTTGCAAACTCTCTCTTACCTATTGCAATAATTTCGGTCCCACCGAGATATGTAATCGGTCCCACTGACCAACTCTCTGTTTTGCTTATCACCAAAATCGGTCTCACCAAGTTTGCGTAATCGGTCAAACCGAGACGAGGTATTACCCTAACCCAAGCACATCGGTCCCACCGAGTTGATCATATCGGTCCCATCGAAAATCCTAACATTCACATTTTGAACTAAATCGGTCTGACCGAGTTGTCTGATTCGGTCCCACCGAGTTTCGTGATTTGTGTGTAATGGTTAGATTTTGTGTGGAGGCTATATATACCCCTCCACACACTCTTCATTCATGGATAGAGCCATCAGAACATGCCTACACTTCCAACATACATTTTCTGAGAGAGAACCACCTACACTTGTGTTGAAGTCAAGATATTCCATGCCAACCACTTAAATCTTGATCTCTAGCCTTCCCCAAGTTGCTTTCCACTCAAACCCTATTTCCATGAAATCCAATCCTATGAGAGAGAGCTGAGTGTTGGGGGACTATCATTTGAAGCACAAAAGCAAGGAGTTCATCATCAACACAACATCTATTACTTTTTGGAGAGTGGTTTCTCCTAGATTGGCTAGGTGTCACTTGGGAGCCTCCGTCAAGATTGTGGAGTTGAACCAAGGAGTTTGTACGGGCAAGGAGATCGCCTACTTTGTGAAGATCTACCCTCGTGAGGCAAATCCTTCATGGGCGATGCCCATGGTGGGATAGACAAGGTTGCTTCTTCATGGACCCTTTGTGGGTGGAGCCCTCCGTGGAGTCGCGCAACCATTACCATTCATGGGTTGAAGTCTCCATCAACGTGGATGTACGATAGCAGCACCTATCAGAACCACGCCAAAAATCTCTGTGTCTCCAATTGCGTTTGCACACTCAAATCCCATCCCATTACATTCTTGCAACTTGCATGATTTACTTTCCGCTGCTCATATACTCTTGTCGTGCTTGCTTGATATGTATTGTGAATGTTTAAACTTGTGCTAAAACTCCACATCAACTTAGAGAAATTAAAAACTGCAACTTTTGTTACTAAGAGTCTATTCACCCCCCTCTAGACACCTCTTCTCGATCCTTTCAATTGGTATCAAAGCTTTGGTCTCCATTGCTTTGGTTTAAACACCTTTGGAGGAAGATGGATGACTCTACGTTGGGGAGTCTTAGACGTAGAGTGCCTATACTTGATGGAGAGTACTTCCATGAGTGGAAAAATGAGATGCTTGAGATTTTCAATGAATATCATTTGAACAAGTAGCCCTTGTGCACCTCATGTTGATCCTTTGCATCCTACCCTTAATGAGTCTATTGACATGATCCATAATCTTAGAACGGTCAATTTAATCACTAGAGGTATGCCCAAAAATTTGCTTGCTAGCTTGCCTGCTCTTGATTGTGCCTACACCATATGGAGATTCCTTGAGGAACTATTTCCAAACTATTCCTTGAAAAACTTAGATGAGATTCTTCATAAGTCTATTGCCTTGAGTAAGATGAGATCCAATGATCCCAAATTTGGTGATTGTTTATTTGAGCTTACTAATCTTACGAGTGCCAAAGGAGATGTTGGAATGATTAGCAATATCATTTCCGAAGTCATTAGAATTCATAGAGATGAACATTGTTATGGTCATAATTCTAATGAATCACTCTCTCTAGGAATTTATCCACCATATGACGATGTTGAACATGGATACTATGATGAGGATGATGATAGTGACTATGATCTTGATGATGCAATGAGACACTTTGGTCTTATTGCTAATCTTCGCGGCTACATGGCTGGAGGAAAGGAATGGGTTCTGGATAGTGGGTGTACCGATCATATGACTGGAGACAAAGATATGTTTCGTGAGCTTGCTGAAAACAACGGTCCTCGAAAGTATGTCATTTTTGGTGATAACTCAAAGGGTAAGGTGGTTGGCCTTGTTAAGGTGGCCATCTCACATGATAGCTCCATACAAAATGTTATGCTCGTTGAATCTCTTGGCTAAAATTTACTTTCCGTGTCTAGACTTGCTGACTTTGGTTTCAATGTCCTATTTACTGAAGTAGATTTCCAAGTGTTCCGTAGAGATAATCATAAAATGTTGTTTACCGGTACACGTAGAGGTGATCTTTACATTGTTTATTTCACTAAAAAGGATCAACCTAGAACTTGCCTAATTGCTAAATCCTTGAAATCTTGGTTGTGGCATAGAAGGTTAGGTCATGTGGGCATGCGAAATCTTGATAAGCTTACTAAAGGTGATCATATCCTTGGAGTAAAAGATGTTATATTTGACAAGGATAGACTTTGTAGTGCTTGTCAAGCAGGAAAACAAGTTGGAGGAAGTCACCCTGTGAAGAACATTATGACCACAAGAAGACCGCAAGAGCTACTTCATATGGATCTCTTTGGTCCCAATGCCTACAAGAGTCTCGGTGGTAACTCATTTGGTCTAGTCATCGTTGATGATTTTTCAAGATTTACATGGGTGTTCTTTCTTGATGATAAATCGCAGGTCCAAAAGATCTTCAAGAACTTCACTAGGAAGGCCCAAAATCAATTTGAAGTAAAGATCAAGAAGGTGCACAGCGACAATGGAATGGAGTTCAAGAACACAAAGGTGGATACCTTTCTTGATGAAGAAGGGATTCCACATGAGTTCTCGACTACGTACACGCCTCAACAAAATGGAGTTGTTGAGAGGAAGAACCGAACTCTTATTGAGATGGCGAGAACGATGCTTGATGAGTAAACTACTCCAAAACACTTTTGGGCGGAAGCAGTTGAGACAGCCTGTCATGCAATAAATCGCTTGTATCTTCACAAGCTGCTCGGCAAGATGGCATACGAGCTTCTCACCAGTAACAAACCCCAAGTTGGATACTTTCAAGTATTCGGCTCAAAGTGCTACATTCTTGATAAGCATCATCATTCTAAATTTGCTCCTAAATCTCATGAAGGTTTCCTACTTGGTTATGGATCAAACTCTCACACTTATCGTGTATACAACAATTTCACCTGAAAGGTTGAAGAGACGATAGATGTGAACTTTGATGAATCTAACGGCTCACAAGTAGAGCAATTGCCAATTGATGTAGGAGATAAGGATCCTTCGGAAGCAATTCAAGACTTGTCTATTGGCAAGATTCATCCAATGGAGGTAAAGGAGAGTACCTCGTCCGTCCAAGTGGAAGCTTCTACCTCACGACAAGGTGAACCAAGAGTTGATACGAAAGCATCCACAAGTGGGACGCACCAAGGTGAAAAAAATAAGGAAGTACACCAAGATGAACTCATCAACCTCCTTCTCCACCAAGACAAGAGAACAACAACACCAATAATGAAGAAGGCCAAGAAGAAGGACAAGATGATGAATAAGATGTTCCACCCTGACCTAAGCAAAAGCTTTCACGAGTTCGAGCAAGAGTCTCAAGAGACCATCCCGTTGAACAAATCTTCAATGATATTCAAACAGGGAGAATCACTCGCTCTAAAACTCGTTTGGCTAACTTTTGTGAACATTATTCATTCAACTCTAGCATTGAACCTATGAACGTTGAAGAAGCATTGGAAGATCCGAATTGGATAAACGCCATGCATGAAGAGCTACACAACTTCGAGAGAAATCAAGTGTGGACATTGGTCGAGAAGCCCGACAACAACCACAACATCATTGGTACCAAATGGGTGTTTCGCAACAAGCAAGACGAAGATGGTCAAGTCGTCCGCAACAAAGCTCGTCTCATCGCCCAAGGCTACACTCAAGTCGAAGGTATGGACTACGGTGAGACATATGCCCCCGTCACTAGACTAGATTCCATCCATATCTTACTTGCCTATTATAATCACCATGATATCACTTTATACCAAATGGACATTAAAAGTGCTTTCCTAAATGGTGAAATTGAGGAGGAAGTTTATGTTAAACAACCTCCCGACTTTGATAATCCTAAGAAACCCGATCATGTTTACAAACTTCACCAAACTCTTTATGGTCTTAAACAAGCTCCTAGAGATTGGATAGATAGATTCTACTCTTTTCACTAAAAGGGTTAATGGTGAATTATTTGTATGCCAAATTTATGTTGATGATATCATATTTGGTTTGACTAACCCTCATTTTAGTGAAAAGTTTGGGAAGCTAATGTCGAAGAAGTCTGAGATTCCTATGATGAGTGAACTCAAGTTCTTTCTTGTTTGCAAATCAAGCAAACTAAGGAAGGCACCTTTGTTTCTCAAACAAAGTACACCAAGGAATTATTCAAGAAGTTCAACATGCAATAAAAGCAAAGGTATGAAAACTCCCATGACAACTAGTGGACATCTAGATTTGACCAAGGATGGCAAACCGGTTGACCAAAAGGTTTATCGCTCTATGATTGGTTCGTTATTATATCTATGTGCCTCTTGTCCCGATATTATGCTAAGTGTGTGCATGTGTGCTCGATATCAAGCAGCCCCCAAAGAATGTCATCTTAAGGCTATGAAAAGGATAGTGAGATACTTAATACATACACCAAATTTTGGCATTTGGTATCCTAAGAGGTCCTCTTTTGATCTTGTTGCCTATTCCGACTTGGACTGTGCCGGAGACAAGGTTCATAGAAAGTCCACTTCGGGTACTTGTTAATTTCTTGGTAGATAACTTGTGTCTTGGTCCTCCAAGAAACAAAACTCGATATCCTTATCCACCACGGAAGCGGAATACATTGCCGCCGGTTCATGTTGTGCTCAATTACTTTGGATGACCCAAACTCTTAAAGATTATGGGATCAATGTGAAACATGTTCCATTGCTTTGTGACAATGAGAGTGCTATTAAGATTGCTCACAATCCCGTGCAACATTCTCGAACTAAGCATATTGAAGTTCGTCATCATTTTGTTCGAGATCATGTTGCTAAAGGGGACATTGATTTTAAGCATACTCATACCGATAAGCAATTGGCGGATATATTCACCAAACCGCTTGATGAGAAAGTCATTTGTCGTTTTAGAGGTGAATTGAACATCATTGATGCTTCAAACTTGGAGTAGGAACTCCATTTGGATACATGCAAGGCATGAACCTATGACTAATCCTTGATACTTCTCTTATGATGATGATCATATGTCTTGGATATTCTTGCACCCTTGCATGCTATCTAACCCTTGTAGGTACTTGGATGAATCTAAATCTATGATATTGCAACTCCCTTAGAACTTGAGCAATCTCTACATCACCAAGTCTCTACACAATGGTGGTTGAATACAAGGAAGCTTGGAACCCTTCAACATATCCTTTGACAAATTCTATATATCAAATTTAATTTGGTATCAAATTTCATGATTGTCATTTTGGATACACAAGTGCTCTTCCTTGCAAAACTAACCCACGTAGGTAGATGAACTCACTTCCAAGTGGTGCTCCCAACCCTTGAGGAGCTACATCAACCTCGAGCAACCCACACAAGTTAAACTACATGACTTAGATCAACACCACCACTCAAGGTATGTCATTCCATCTTAGAGAAGCTTTACCTTAAGTTATAGGTCAAAGAAACTCAACAATATGTGAATACATCAAATGGTTAAACATAAAATGGTAACCCCATTTTGAGCTTAAACGTTGAGTATGACTTATGATCAAGTGTTCTCACTTGACTCCTTAGTAAATATAGTCTAACATAGGTGACTTTGTCGCCGCCCAATTCTAGATGAAGTTCTCTAGTGTTTCCTTGAGTTTTTGCATTTGTCCTTTGCATATTTATTCCCTTTCCTTTTTCAAAAAAAACTTCATCTAGATTTTACTTTATCTGTTTAGTTCTACATTTTTTGCATCCAATTCATTGCAAATCCTTCAGTTAATTCCTTGCAAATCTTTGTGAGATCTTATTTTCCTAGTGAGGTGAGGTGACAAATGTTCTCTCTGTCTGGAACTCGGTCATGCCGATTCGTCTCTTTCGGTCAAGCCGAACCATTTCGGTGCAACCGAAAAATATAACTCGGTGTCACCGATTTCACTTCAGAGAAAATAATTTGCCACTTGTTCCTGCACTTTTTTTCTAGCTCCACTCGATGATTCTTGTCCTCTACCAGCAGCACAATCTATATGCTACATTTCTCTGTGACTCAAGGACCAAACCTATTTTTACTCACACTCCAGAAGATCCCTTCTTGGAAATTGATGACAAAGGGGGAGAGAGAGATCACAACAAAGCTTATTCTCTTCAAAGGGGGGAGAGAAAAGAGAGAGAGAGAGAGAGAGAGAGAGAAAGGGAGAGAGAAGGCCCTAGATGCTTGGTGTTCAAGAGGAGAGAAGTCACATGTCTTTAAGAGGGGAAAGACATGTCTATGTTATCTTTATGTTCATGATATGTTTTGCCCTGATTTTGTTTACCTATGTTGTCCCATTATCCAATACAAGATTCAGGGGGACAAAGACTGCTAGGGAAGGAAATCCTTGAATTCATTGCATATCTTTATCCTTTGGGGACATGTCTATATCCAATAGAGTACCCAATACTCACACTCTACATGTCATCCTAATCTTGGTACTCTTGTGGATTCTTTTGTTTGCTCTGTCTAGTAGATGCATCTGTGTTATCTAACCTTGTTTACTCAGGTTCATCTCTTCCTAAGCCAGCTCAAGACCACAAGGTAAGTATATGCAGCACACTCATGTGCATGAAGATTTCATGCTAATGTACATATTGTTTGCAAGGAGGAATCATGAACATGAAATTACAATTCCCATATTCACATCATTTGCTCTGATGCATATAGCCAAGATACATGTAACACATTGCTTTGCTCTGTCATGATTATGCATTCACATGCTCTTACATTCTATATTGACATGGATGCATACATGTAGGGGGAGCCCATGCATGTTACATGTCTTTCCAAAGCTTTACTTTTTATTCTCTATATCTTTATCTAAAGCTTTGATGTATGTTGTCATCAATTACCAAAAAGGGGGAGATTGAAAGCACAAGTGCTCCCTGGGTGGTTTTGGTAATTAATGCCAACATATCTCTTGTTGGACTAATGTTTTCATCTAGTATATGTCAGACAAGTTCAACAGATGGAGTGGCGTGGACAAGAGGACATGGAACCCTTTCAAGATGCTAAGGACAAAGGATTGGCTCAAGCTCAAAAAGCTCAAGACTCTACATTTTTTACTTTTAGTGATGCAAGATCACATTGAGTCCATAGAAAAAGCCAATACTATTAAAAGGGGATGAGGTGTTGCTTAATGGCTTGCTTGCTCAAAATTCTTAGTGATATGCTCCAAAACCCTCAACTACTTTCTCATATCCACAAATGTCCCAAACCAAAAGTCAAACTCGGCCCCACCAAAATTTCCTACCCGGCGTCACCGAGTTCACTTCACATAGCCACTGCCACAAACCCTAGTTATTTCGGTCTCACCGATGGGATCTCGGTCTCACTGAGATGGGCTTGCAAACTCTCTGTTACCTATTGCAATAATTTTGGTCCCACCGAGATATGCAATATGTCGGCGTTCTGGGAACGGGGGTCCCCAGACTTTCCTGCCTGCAGCCTGCGGCGTGGCTCAGGCAGGGGCCCAGCGCGGCCCATCTTCATCAGCCCAAGCTCAAGACCATCGCGAGGGGCCAAGCCTCGCGGGGCGGACGGCAGGAAGCTTCCTCAGAGGCAGCCTCGTCAGGCAGGCTCGCGAGGAGGCGGAGAGATCAATGCAAGGGTGTCTCGCGAGGAACCCGTGACGCAAGCCATGACGATCGAGACCAGGCGGGCGCCAGGCGGGCGCCAGGCGGGCGCCGGCCTGTGCAGTGTCCTTGTTTCCCCTTTAGTGCAAAGGGGGCAAACACAGGCCAAGGTATTAGGCAAAGATTACCATTCCGGTGCAACGAGACCAAGACCAGCAGGACGGCCGGATGGAGGTCACAGTGGAGCCCAAGATGGCATCATCACCAGTGCTTTTGGCAGCCGAAGACCACCTTTGGTCAGGATAACTTGTACTAGATGTTCCCTTTAAAATGGCCAATTGTTGGTGCCCTTCCCGCTCAATTATTCGGGGAGAGGCCCAGGGCCTCTATAACATGAGAAAATGCCACATGACAAGAAACCATAACCTCACTGCCCCAAGGAGACAACATGAATCCCGATGGACAAACTAGACGAGGATCAAAGGTCAAATTAAAGATAAACTCGTATAAAAGGGGTCCATCGATAGATGTCCTAATTAACATAGCTGGCTTGACCTAGATGGCAGCCGAGTAGTCTTCGTGCATGTGCCCCCAATGACCAGTGCCTTGGAGGAACTCAGTTGTCGCTGTTTAACCCTCGTAGTGATCCGAAGTACATGACACCTAATATTGTGAGATGACAAGAAACTCTTTTTGTAGACTAGCAAGATGGATGTGCGTTGCACATAACATCAAGATGCATTTGTATGAGTAGTTTATCTTTTGAGAGAAAAGGATGAACGAGAGAAGGCCTTATTTGCAAATGAGGAGAGGTGTGTGGGTACCTTTTTGCAAAATTGCCATAGTTTCCTTCCTATCCATCATATATAAATCGGATGGCCTATATTGCAGGATGGCAAGCACACCATCATCACCAACTCTGTTTTTTATAAGAGTGTAGGGTAGATTTCTCATCAGAACTACAACCCTATACAACATAGGCTGCGCGATATGTAGAAAATAGCCAATCTAGCCGTGTCTACTGGAGTCTGGTCACATGCATGGACGAACTGATCTTCCGTGTCATGCAGGGATCATCCAGGCACTGACATCTATACAACACTGCTCCAATACTATCGCTCGTCTCTCTCTTATATTAACTCATCCGACATGCGGGGCCGAGGAGTGTGCCTATGGTCGGTTCTCAATTGTGGTCCCACATGTGTGTGCAAATGCTATATGACGCGTGTTCCATTTGGAGAGCGGTGTGCCAGACCGAACGACGGTCTGAGGTGCGACGTGAACGCGATGGGCATGTTGTATACTCCGTACATGTGTACCGCCATTTTCTTGAGGCTTTGCTCCATGGAGCAATCCATGGATACAAAATTATAGTACTATTTAAAATTCAAGGGCGGTGATTTTCCCGCGCGGTAGGCAGGGTAGTTCCGCCTAGTCGGTTCGCCAGAGACACGAGAAGATGAAGGAGTAGGCTGCTGCAAACATAAGGCTGTGTGATTTGACAGTGAGTTACTGCTGGACAGGTGGGGCCCTGTGATTTGACTTGCCATTATCATTTTAACTATAGCGCTACGACCAGCGTGAGTCTCCCGATTCCTGACCACCTCCATGGTATACAGGTGCCTCTCCCAATGCTCCACCATGTAGAGCATGGTTAATAGGATAGCCAGCTGTTGGTGTTGCATGAGTATATAAACATGCCAGGTCATCAAAAGTTAGTAGTATTATTTATTAGTCATACAATAGGGTTGGCTATAAGGTTTTTCTCACTTTCTCTCTATCTCTCTCCTTGTATTAAATGCTTTTGTCTTGGGGCACGTGTAGAGGCTGGCTCTTGCATCAGAGCCCACTCCTCCACTTTTTCCTTGCCTCTCTCTTCCACATATGCAAAAATGCCATGTAAGCGGGTTTATAGCCCACTATTGTACTTTCTCATACAGGTGCTAAGCCTGCCACATAGGCATAAAGTCTGATGTGGAAGTTAGTTAAGAAGAGAGAGACTAGTTTGGTGACCCCAGGAAGAGATGGTGCTAAGTGCATGTACCTAGGTGAAATGACAATGTAGAGTCTATAACTAATTAAATGAAGTAAGCTTAGCAACAAAAAACTAAGCACCTATGCATTGGGGACTTGAGTTGCTAAGCCATTTAATGCGCTTAGCATCTCATCTAAGCACCATTTCATTGGAAGAAGTCACTCCTTGGCAAATGCAATAAATACTACGAAGAAAGAGATAGAGAAGTAAAAAAAAGTACTCTTATAGCCAACCTTATAGCTAACCTGGTTGTATGAGTGACTAAGTGATGACTATGTATGACATGCCGACATCAGATAGACTAACGTACCATGTAAAATCTCCAAGGGCACGACCCCATGAGCGAGGCGACAGTCATGGTAGGTGCGACCATGATATGGGCTGCTAGCAGCCTTTGGATCTAAGATTGAACGGTCACATTCTAAGTTGCTGAAAATATGCAGAATAACCCTCCAGGATAGGATATTCACCCATGGGTCTAGAATCACGCCATGCAAGCGTTCGATCTCAGATCCAAGGGCTCTCGGAAGCCCGTATCTTGGGAGCATGGAAAGCTTCGTATCACCATTAATTTTCCCGACACTTGACATGCGAACACGCAGATGCATGAAGCCATTTAATTGGGCGTCTAGTAGACATGACATCTAATTGGGCCCCATAGTACTGTGCATGAACCCATTTATCCATTGGGCAAGCCCACTATCTTGCCGTTCGCATACCCCACTCTGCATTTTTACAATTGGAAAATTGCTAGCAGTTTGCTCTTACTCGTTCCCGCTCGTCCTTTCACATTACGGCAGTTCGCTCCTAGTCGTCCGGTCCTTACACATTACGGCAGTTCCACTAATCCGAACCCTCCTCCCAAATCCATGGCGTCCCAAATCTCCATGATCGGCAGTGAGTACAAGGTTAGAACCATCACCGATGATGAGTTCAACATCATCTACACATGTTCTTCCGCGACGGTGAAAGGATGCCTTGGTCGCTTCAAACGCATGTTCGAAAAGTCAAATGATTAGTAGGTCGCTGGGCTAGATGTTGAGTACACCACAGTCCTGGGAAAAGAGAAGAATCTAAAGGAGGAAGAGAGGAAGAAGCCCGCCGTGATCTAGGTTTGCGTGCATAACTTGTGCTTGGTCTACCACATATGCCATGCCGATGTTGAGTGCAAGGATTTTAAGAACTTCCTCGGGGGTGGCAAAGTAAAATTCATTTCTGTAGACTTTATGAACGACAAAGAAGTCCTGCGTTGGATAGGCCTCATTGTAGGCGACCCGTTCGACCTCCATAGGAATGTGTTGGTGCCCTCCCGTCAGCCTTCAATGCTGACCCTAGCGGCACCCATGGTTGATCCTTCGTACGGTAAACTGACGAAACCTCCACCCAAGTTTCATGGTGAATGGCAGTGGAATGTACTAGATATACACCACATCAATTACGCCGCAATGGATTCCTACCTTTGTTTCAGTATCTAAAAGGGTTGGATGAAGAGCGAGAGCCAAGTGTGCGGTTCAAGCAAAGAAGTATCGTCCAAGAGGAAGAGGGACAAGTATGAAGTTGAGCACGCGGGCGAGGAGTCCGAGTAAGGTGGCAGTGTCGTTGCTCATGGTGGTTGTAACGAAGTGTCTACCGGATTAGTTGCTTAGTTTAATTTCAGGGTGCTTAGTTTTATTTGAGGGGTGTGTTGTGTTGAGCCCCTAGCAGAACTATGTTATGTTCCTTCTGATTACTTTAACTCTTCAGTACATACATACTAGTATTTCTTATAGTTCGTCTTGTAGTTGGTAGTACTACCACTCATTTCTTCACATTATATACGTACAATATATATGGCCAACATCATATAGCTAGCACTTTAGTTGTCAAAGAATTTCAGGGTGCTTAGTTTTATTTGAAGGGTGTGTTGTGCTGGACACCAATATTGTGACTCAAATCTCCTTTGTCATGTTATAATGACATAAATACCTATGGACCAACATGCTAGCTCTCCCTCTATCTCACTACAGTACAATAAAGTGTGGGGCCTACTTGATCCCAACAACATTCCTATTTTCCTATAAAATTATTAGCTTAGTTACTCGTGACAAGCGGGGCCACACTTATCATTGTGAGAATCGGCTTATTTTTGTCATATAACATGGTCAACGGATATGACGTGAAAATAACAATGTCTAATGGCATTTTGAGCAAAGATCTAATGGAACGGTGGCATTTTTGAGATATCTAATTGCATTTTTGAGCAAGCATCTCACGGATCGATGGTATTTTTGAGTAGACTTCTAATGGCAAAACTGAGTAGTGATACACAACTAGTGGCATAAATAATACGGACCCAAGAATTACATAGGTATGCTAATTTCTTTAATAGAATTTAGCACCCCATTAAAGCACGTGGTAGCTTTTTTAATAGTACTATATGCATAATTTGGCGTCGAGCGCTCTCTATATGTACCATCTTTTTTCTTGAATATCATCTTGCTAGTTTTGCTCCATGGTCCAATCCATCAATACTACCGTTGTACAAGTATACATTTTTAAAAGGCTAAAGGGCGGGGTAGTCTCGCTTGGTCGGTTTCACGAGAGGCGAGGGCCTTTGTGATTTGATGGCTCATTACTGCTGGAAGGCAGGGCCTTGTGATTTGACTATTCGTATAAATGTTGCCGACGACTTGAGGAGGAACAAAGAACCGTGCGGTATACTCAAGTTTTCCATTTGAGTACTAGTACGACGGAGGAGCACGAAACACGGCAGCCCAGTGCCATATGGCGATAAAAATGACCTAATTTGCTAGTCATCGATCCCATGGCGCCACTCATCATTAGCATTGTTTTATTTATGCCTCACAGAGAATGTGACATGTGCGACGAAACACCCAAAGCAAAAGAAGAAACACAGGAGCAAAAGAAGAAGGAAGATTATCAGCCCCCCAAAAGAAGGAAGACGCACACACAAGTCTGGGGCGCTGCTCTCTGCTACATGAAGGGTTGCTGGCCGCGGAGTCGTAATTGCTTCTTCATTGCCTCCACGCCCTCCATCTCCCTGCACATCTCCTCCATCATTTTCTTCATTCTGTCCATGACGCGGGATTTCTTGATGCAAGCCTTCATCATCTATTCCACAGCCGCATTACGTACCTCGACAGTAGCCGAGTGCTCGATGCGGAGCTTCGCAAACTCCTCCTTCTGTTCCATGACGAGGGCCTGCAGCATCTTCATCGAGGAACTACTCTTCTCCTGCAACTTCTTCTAGCCGACGTTCTCCTCCTTCAGCAGGTCAAGCTCATGGCAGAGCTTCGCCTTGTCCTCCTGATGTTGTAGGATTTCGCCGGTCACCTTCTTATCCGAGGCAATGCTGTTCTTCAGCAGCATCACCAAGTCGGCGGTCAACTCCCCCTTGCTCATTGAGCTCAGCGGGCATGTCGTCGAGGCTCTCCTTCAGCAGCTCCACCAAGCCGTCGATGAACTCCTCCTGCTTATTGAGCTGATCGGGCATATCGTCCAGGGATAACGACTCCGACGCCGCCATCTCGGCATGTTCGCCTCCGTGGCTAGGGTGCTCCTGGGAGCACTCGCCTCTGTGGATAGGGCGCTCCTGAGAGCCCTCGCCTTCCCGTGAGAGATCTTTCGAGGTCCCTGCGAGGCAGCGAGCCCTCTCTTTTTTTCTACGGCCTTGGTTGCCGCTCCCTTGTTACGAGTAGTTCTCGACCTAGAGCTCTGAACACCGACCATGGCAAGGACGGATGAGCAAGAAAGACTTATGATGAGGAAGAGGTAGAGTGATTTTTGGCTAGGTACTAGTTCCCCTTTTTATTACCTAATACAAGCACTAGTACTAAAACCTGCATAGTGGGAACACGTTCAGGTTTGATATGTACCAGGTGTGAGTAGGTTTGCACTTAATTATACTATACACTTCAGAATGTGATGGGAACAAGCTAAAGATAAATTGATGGCTTTGGTTTCGAGGCCTGAAAATGCTCCCGATGAGTTTCCTTTAACACAAATTTCAAGTCCTACTGCTCAAATACGGTCGCACAAATCAGTGATGTAACTGGTCGTACATGTCAGACCAAGCCAATGCGTGTCGCGGGTTCGACTGACCATCTATTGGTGCGACCGACCGTAAGTATTACACGATGGAGACTTCTAATTCTGGCTTCGGGTGATTGTCACGACCAAGCATTCAAAAACTAGTGATAAATCAATTACCATCTTTTTCCAAACGACCAAGTATTTTGATAGGAATACAATACATATAGATGGTGATGAGGACATCAATACCATTGTTATACCCACAACCCTTGCTGCTATACATACTGGACCAATTACTAGAGCTCGCGCACGCCAATTGAATTACCGGGTACTTTCGTTTTTGGTAACGATTCTAATGTTCATGAGAATATTATGTTGCCTAAATTGGATACATTTGTTTTGCTTACAAATGAAGGGCCTATCTTGGACAAGAAAGATGAACCTTGGAGCAAGTTCAAGCATGGAGATGATGGCATGCCCAAGGGGAACAAGAACAGAGTTACAAGTGATGATTCCAGGACTTTGAAGCCACCATAATGAGTGCATGAAGCCTTGGACGAAATGTACAACATGCCACTTCATAAATTTCGTCCAGAGGCTATTCTAGGTGCCGCGTCACCTTATTTTTGGGCCAGGCCCATGTAATTTCGAAATACTTGATTATAGGCTTTTTCAGAGTCCGTATGTGTGGGGGAAAAGAGTTAGGGTTGGTTTCGGACCCCTCCTCCAAGGGCCAAGAAATTCCCCCTATCTCCTCCATATATACAACCCTTAGGGCATCCATTAGACTTTGGGTTTTGTTTAGATTAAAAGTTCACCATAGCTGCAACTTCGTGTACTTCGTTTGTGTTCAACGACCAGACAAAGGCGTCACAGAACCCCACCTTCATTAATAAAGCTTTCCTCTTATATTCGCATTATCCAAATTGCAATCTCATTTTCTTGCTTGTTCTTCGTTTGCTCGCAAGAAACAGACCCTTGTGGGCTGGTTGATCGTGCTCCTGCATGGTCAATAACCCCTCGGGAGTTGGTTTAGCGATTGCTAAGGCGCGACATCTCGCACGTTTGTAGTCGGATCGTCAAAGTCGACTCCCATAGAAAACAATAGCCACCATCTGATCGAAACATCGGGACATTGTCGCCTCTATCAAGTGGAATCATATTTCTAGGTTGCTCGGTGAGATTTTATAATTTTCGTAGTTTAGATCGAGTTTGTTCTTCATACCTATAGTCCACGAAAAACGCCAAAAAATTAGGGTTAGTTCATCATATCCGAACCAATCTGAGCCTTTGCATAATCTTTTTAGGGTTTTGCATTGTTCAATTTGCAGTTGCATCGTCGTGTCTAGTTGCTGGTCTTAGTGTCTAGTCCTTTAGAGTTTCGAGTTTTGTTCACAAGTTGTCATGCCGCCGCCGCATCATCATCATCACCGCTGCCATATACCACCATCATCGTCACCGCTGCCATATACCACCATCGTCATCACCGCTACCATATACCACCATCGTCATCGCCGCTGCCATATACCACATATCCACCGCCATCCCTATAATCCTAGTCGACCTCCATCACAGATTCGCCACTAGCCCGTGTTCCACCACCCTACATATATCCGCCACCAGTCTGAGTTTCCACCAGTTTCATCTCCGCACCAGTCCTAGTATGAGTCTAGTATTTATGACTTTGTGTTCGATTTCTAGATCATGCCATACTCCGAGTCATGACAGAGTAGGACTCCCCAATTTCCGTGCCATCCGTAGTAGAGAAATAGTTTCCAGTTTAGAAAAACTATGTCTGGAAAATTCTGGCTAGGCAGTATTTAGACCATTTGTAGACTTTTTCAAAAAAAATTGTTTTGGAGCAAAAAAAGAGGAAAAAAGTGCACAAAAGTGAAAAAAGAGAAAAAAAATCAGAGTGTGCTCCTCCATTGTTTACGTGCAGCGCCATGATTTTGTTAGTGTTCTAGGCTCGCGTCTCTAGCACGGTCTAGCCTAGGACCAGCACAGTACTGTCGTTGAGCGTTTATTCAATTTTGTATCTCTGAATTGATTATTGCTGACCCTTTTTGCGACCATATTATAAGCCTTCCCAGCTCCACATACATCTACTCATGTGTTTGACTCTCCCTGGTAATCGCTCTATCCAAGCTTTGAGACTTTTGACTACAACGGTTACCAATCACCACCTACCGCTTTGTAAGAACTGGTAAGAATTTGAGATTTGCTTGATGGATTTGTGACACACTGCCATTTTATAGTAGTCTGTAGGATCATATTCTTGTGTGTTTCTATTGCTACTAACCATGGAAGGACCACAAGCCAACGAGATTGAATGGGAGAACATGACAAAGAAGGAGCTTCATGATACATTTCAGCCAATGTTGAGTTAACAGGTAGAAGACGTCATGGCCACCTTCTAAAAGGCACTAGAGAGGATTGAGGACGTTGAGAAGACAATTGACACCAAGTTGGACGCCAAGTTCGATGAAGTACTCGCGCATCTTCCACAACCACCGCCCGCTTCACCGGTCGCACCTCTACATCAACAACAACACCAACAACAACATCGCCTTCCAAATAAAGTGGGATGAGCATTGCACGTTCCCCTTGAGCGTGGTCAAAATTCTAGTGCTGTTGTACCTACTATTGATCTTCTGTAGCTCTTGCTGCTACTGCAGAGGTAGAGGACCATTATGAGGATGAGGTTGATCAAAATCAAACTATGTGCAACCACCAGCACCACCACCACCAGGTCGTCCTCATGCATATCATCGCAGCGGTAGGGCTGCACCAGCACCTGAGGTACGAGATCATGACCATCTTCCTAAACTGAAATTGAATACACCATTTGAGGGTAGATAGTTTCCTGATATATATCTTACTTGGGAGTTGGAAACTGAACAACGTTTTACATGTTTACAATATCCCGAGGAGAGACGTGTTCCTGCTGCTGTTTGTGCTTTCACTAGTTTTGCATGTTTTTGGTGGTTTGAACATTGTAGATTATTGATGACCCACAAGTATAGGGGGTCTATTGTAGTCCTTTCAATAAGTAAGTGTGTCGAACCCAACGAGGAGTAAAAGGAAATGATAAGCGATTTCCAGCAAGGTATTCTCTACAAGTACTGAAATAAGTGGTAACAGATAGTTTTGTGATAGGATAATTTGTAACGAGCAACAAGTAACAAAAGTAAATAAAGTGCAGCAAGGTGGCCCAATCCTTTCTGTATCAAAGGACAAGCCTGGACAAACTCTTATATAGAGAAAAGCGCTCCCGAGGACACATGGGAATATCATCAAGCTAGTTTTCATCACGCTCATATGATTCGCGTTCGGTACTTTGATAATTTGGTATGTGGGTGGACCGGTTCTTGGGTGTTGTCCCTACATGGAAAAGCATCCCACTTATGATTAACCTCTATTGCAAGCATCCGCAACTACAACAAAAGTATTGAGGTAAACCTAACCATAGCATGAAACATATGGATCCAAATCAGCCCCTTACGAAGCAACGCATAAACTAGGGTTTAAGCTTCTGTTACTCTAGCAACCCATCATCTACTTATTACTTCCCAATGCCTTCCTCTAGGCCCAAATAATGGTTAAGTGTCATGTAGTCGACATTCACATAACACCACTAGAGGAGAGACAACATACATCTCATCAAAATATCGAATGAATACCAAATTCACATGACTACTAATAGCAAGATGTAACACCCTGGATGTAATTTACCTTATATGTATCCCAACTCTTGCCGTTTCCGGCACTAAGTTATTTTATTTCCTCGGGTTCGGGTTTTTGTCTTCGTGTGTTGTTGCCTTTGTCATGCATCTCATATCATGTCATCATGTGCATTTCATTTGCATACGTGTTCGTCTCATGCATCCGAGCATTTACCCCGTTGTCCGTTTTGCATTCCGGCGCTCCTATCTCCTCCGGTGCCCCTTTCTGCCTATTTTCGTGTGTGGGGGTTAAATATTTCCGGATTGGACCGAGACTTGCCAAGCGGCCTTGGTTTACTACCGATAGACCGCATGTCAAGTTTCGTGCCATTTGGACTTCGTTTGATACTCCAACGGTTAACCAAGGGACGGAGAAGGCCTCGTTTGTGTTGCAGCCCAACACCCTTCCATTTTGGCCCGAAACCCACCTAAACCCTCTCCATCATCTAGAGCGTTCGATCACGATCGCGTGGCCGAAAACCGCACTCCATTTGGAGCTTCCTAGCTCCCTCTACGCCTATAAATAGACCCCCATTCCCAATCCCCGATCTTTTCCCACGAAACCCTAAAAATCCCCTCCTCCCGCCGCCGGACGAGATCCGGCCGGCCGGACATGTCCGCCCTCACCGCCGTCCACTCTTGAAGCGCCACCTGTCTTGGGGGACCGCTTCACCGCCTCCCCACCGATGCAGGCACGCCAGGCCCAGCGGCGGCCCACCCGCGCACCTCCCGGGCCGAGCCGCCCAACGCGCCCGCGCCTGCTTCTTCCTTCCGCCCGGCGCCGCTCTGATCGCCGCGCCTCCATCCGCCGGAATCGCTCCGCCCTGCCGCCGCCTTGTTCCACCTCGTCGCCGGCAACCTCGGCGCCCGCGCCCCTTGCGCCCGAGGCCGGTCACCGCGCCACCGCCCACGCCATCCTCCGGCGAGCCCTCGACTCCCTCCGGCGAGCTCTCCCCAAGACCGGCAAGTCCCGCTCCGACAAGCCACAGTAACTTCGGCTAACAGTTGAATGGCGGCGAAACTCGTAATCCGCGCCGGCTGGATCTGGATCTGAGATCCACCTCGGTTGACTTTTGTCCCCCGAAACCCTAGTTTTTCTCCGTTTTTCATCATGCCGCAACTTCGTATCCATAGCTCCGATTTGTGCGTGTAGCATATCAAAATGTTCGTCTCGATGAGTACATCATTTCATCTCATTGCATCATTTTCATTCGAGCTCATCTTGATGCCCGAAATTCTATTGGAAGAGGGCTATGTGATAAACTTGGCAGATCTATTTCATCAAATAGATATTTGTCATTTTTGCCATGATTAATGTGTGCATGATATGCTCGTGGGCTCTACATGAGTTTTGTTACATTCCACGCCATCTTTAGCGAGGTGCTTACCATGTATTTTTGTGATATGTGTGGTGACTAGCACAAGCTTGCAAAGTAGTACAATCGGTAATGCGGATTTCAGGGACTTAGAATTTCACCAAGTCCTTGAGCTGATTTTGTCATTATGCCATATGTTCATATTATTTCCAAGTGATCCGTGCCTCTTTTGAGGATGATTAGTAAGGATGATTTGTTAACATTGTGGTGCTCTATCTATCCATGTCTTTGTTTACAATTATGGAGCAGCCTAGCTTGAGTCAATCGAGCTCTACTTTTGCTATTTCGTGAATCCTGGCCGATTGTTGACTTGTTAGCGATTTTGCCGAGGATGTTGCTATTGATACGTGCATGCTATGTTGTTGTTATTGCCATGTCTAGCGTCTATGCCATGTATTCTTGATGGGTGTATGCTTAGTTTGTCATGCCATTCTCTGTAGTGAGTGCATCGAGCTCGTAAACATGCCTACTCGTTAACAGATTTGCATGCTCCAGTTTTTCACTAAGTCTGTAATCTGATTATGTTTTTGCCATGTTCACATGCTTGCAATTGTATTTTCTGATCCCTTTTGGCTCACGGTCACTAAGGGACTTCTGTTAAGTGCTGTGAGTAGCTTCATGCCATGCCTTGCTTTGCCATGTTAAGTTCCTATAGCATATATTTTTCATGCTCCAAAGTGTGCTTCCTGATGTTAAATTCCAGACTTGTGTTAATTTTACTAAGTCTGAAACCTGTTATCATTTGCACTTTTGCCATGCTTGTTTGAACCTGTTAATGGATGAATTAGCCGTAGCTCAGTGTTCATCTTTTGTCAAGCATCATGAGTGGATCCCTGCCATGTATTTTGTTGTCATGTGTGAGTGTTGTAGCATATTTATCTTGATGCATTTAGATGACTACTTGCTGATTATCGCAGATCGATGCCATATTTGTTTTGCTTGCCATTTCCAAACCGTGCATCCGATTCCGGTGATCTTTATATCGATTTCATATGCATCCCAATTGCCAGTGGAACTCTTGGATTTCCAAGGTGAGGCCAGGTTCAATCATTCTTTGTCAAATCTTGCATATGCATCACATATCGCATCCCGCATAGCATACCATGTTCACATCATGTTGTTTGAGCATTGCACGTGGTTGATTGTGTTCCTTTTGCTTGTTTGTCTTGTTTGGGTAGAGCCGGGAGACGAGTTCGCGAACGAGGAGCCCGTCGAGTTTGCTTAGGAGGATCAAGTCAACTCTGACAACTTTGCAGGCAAGATGATCACACCCTCGAAATCACTTCTATCCTTGCTTGCTAGATGCTCGCTCTTTTGCTATGCCTATGCTACGATGCCTACCACTTTCTTATCATGCCTCCCAATTGCCATGTCAAACCTCTAACCCACCATGTCCTAGAAAACCATTGATTGGCTATGTTACCGCTTTGCTCAGCCCCTCTTATAGCGTTGCTAGTTGCAGGTGAAGATTGGAGATCGTTGCTTATTGGAACATTGTTTATTGTTGGGATATCACCATATTATCTTGTTTATCTTAATGCACCTATATACTTGGTAAAGGGTGGAAGGCTCGGCCTTTTGCCTAGTGTTTTGTTCCAATCTTGCCACCCTAGTTTCCGTCATATCGGTGTTATGTTCCCGGATTTTGCTTTCCTTACGCGGTTGGGTTATAATGGGAACCCCTTGACAGTTTGCCTTGAATAAAACTCTTCCAGCAATGCCCAACTTTGGTTTTACCATTCGACACCTAGCCTCTTTTTTCCCTTGGGTTCCGCAGACTCAAGGGTAATCTTTATTTAAACCCCCGGGCCAGTGCTCCTCTAAGTGTTGGTCCAACCTGTCAGCTGCTAGTGGCCACCAGGGGCAACTCTGGGCTGGCCTACCGGAACCTTCGACAATTCAGTGTGCCCTGAGAACGAGATATGTGCACCTCCTATCGGGATTTGTCAGCACATTCGGGCGGTGTTGCTGGTTTAGTTTTACCATTGTCGAGGATGTCTTGTAACCGGGATTCCGAGCCTGATCGGGTCTTCCCACTAGAAGGAATATCCTTCGTTGACCGTGAGAGCTTGTGATGGGCTAAGTTGGGACACCCCTGCAGGGATTTGAACTTTCAAAAGCCGTGCCCGTGGTTATGGGCAGATGGGAATTTGTTAATGTCCGGTTGTAGATAACATGAAACTTAACTTAACTAAAATGAATCAACCACGTGTGTTACCGTGATGGTCTCTTCTCGGCGGAGTCCGGGAAGTGAACACGGTGTTGGAGTAATGCTTGACGTAGGTTGTTCTAGGATCACTTCTAGATCGTAGTTCTTTGTTTGTGCTTTGCCTTCTCTTCTCGCTCTCTTTTGCGAACAGGTTAGCCACCATATATGCTAGTCGCTTGCCGCAGCTCCACATATTACCTTGCCTTACCTATAAGCTTAAATAGTCTTGATCGCGAGGGTGCAAGATTGTTGAGTCCCCGTGACTCACAGTTTACTTCCAAAACCCAGATGCAGGGACCGATGATACCGTTCCAGACGACACACTTGAGCTCAAGTGGGAGTTCGATGAAGATTCTCGTCGTTACTATGTGTCTTTCCCAGATGATCAGTAGAGGTGCCCAGTTGGGGTGATCGGGGACCGTGTCGCATGTTGGGGTTGATCTTTTATTTTGGTACCGTAGTCGGAGCATGAGTGTATTGGATGATTGTAATGTTATTCATGTATTTGTGTGACGTGGCGAGTGTAAGACAACTATGTATCTTTTCCCCTATTATATATTTACATGGGTTGTTGTGAAGATTACCTTACTTGCGACATTGCTTTCAATGCGGTTATGCCTCTAAGTCGTGCTTCGACACGTAGGAGATATAGCCGCATCGAGGGCGTTACACAAGACTTCTCCCATGTCCTCAGGAACAAACATAACTACTCACAAAGCATAAACATGTTCATAATCAGAGAGGTATTAATATGCATATAGGATCTGAACATATGATCTTCCACCAAATAAACCAACTAGCATCAACTACGAGGAGTAATTAACACTACTAGCAACCTACTAGCACCAATCCCGGACTTGGAGACAATAATTGGATACAAGAGATGAACTAGGGTTTTGAGAGGAGATGGTGCTAATGAAGATGTTGATGGAGATTGGCCTCTCCCAATGAGAGAAGCGTTGGTGATGACGATGGCGATGATTTCCCCCTCCGGGAGGGAAGTTTCCCCGGCAGAACAGCTCCGCCAGAGCCCTAGATTAGTTCCGCCAAGGTTCCGCCTTGTGGCGGCGGAGTTTCGTCCGAGAAGATGGATTCTTATTTTTTTCCATTGAAATACTTCATATAGCAGAAGATGGCCACCGGAGGGCCACCAGGGGGCCCATGAGGTAGGGGGTGCGCCCAGGGGGGTAGGGCGCGCCCCCACCCTCATGGGGAGGGTGTGGCCCCCTTGGTGAACTTCTTCCGCTGAGTATTTTTTATATATTCTGAAAACGTCTTCCGCGAAGTTTCAGGACTTTTGGAGCTGTGCAAAATAGGTCTCTAATATTTGCTCCTTTTCCAGCCCAGAATCGCAGCTGCTTGCATTCTCCCTCCTTATGTAAACCTTGTAAAATAAGACAGAATAGGCATAAGTTTGTGACATAATGTGTAATAACAGCCCATAATGCAATAAATATCGATATAAAATCATGATGCAAAATGGACGTATCAATTATATCCTATTCCAGCTACTTGGGCTGCTTTGAAAAATGCTATTCATACTCGCCGGGTTACACCATATTATCAACGTGAATTGCTTCAAAAATTGCAGTGTTTGTGACAAGGAAAAAATTCTGTAGAAGAATATTATCAGGAATTACAAATTGGTATGATTAGATGTGGTATTGTTGAGGATAATGAAGCTATGCTTGCACGTTTTATGGGTGGATTAAATAAAGAGATTCAGACCATTCTAGAGTATAAGGAATATAATAATATCACTCATTTATTCCATCTTGCTTGCAAAGCTGAACGTGAAGTACAGGATCAACATGCATTAGCGCGAACTAACTTTTCTGCAGGTCGACCTTCATCATGGACACCACGTGCATCCTCTACTTCCACATGTTCTGCTGCACCAGCGCCTCCGTCAGCTGCCACCGCCAACCATGATACAAGAAAGCAGGCACAACCACCACTATCTGCCAAGAGCACACCTTCTGGGCCTGCACAGAGCTCTTCTTCATCCATGGCATCAACAGGGCAAACACATGATATTATTTGTCATCGTTTCAAGGGTGGAGGTCATTATGTGACGGAATGCCCATCTTAGTGTGTGATGATTGTTACTGTGGATGGTGGGTATAAGTCCGCTAGTGACTATGATGAGGAGACTTTGGCTCTTATTACAAGTGAAGAACACGGTGGAGATGATTTTGATCATGAGATGCAATACATGGCTGCTGAAGATGCTGACAGGTATGAATGTTTAGTTGCTCAACGTGTTTTGAGTGTGCAGGTTACACAAGCTAAGTATAATCAGAGGCATAATTTGTTACATACAAAGGGAGTTGTGAAGGAATGTTATGTTCGCGTCATCATAGATGGAGGGAGCTGCAACAACTTGGCTATCATGGAGATGGTGGAGAAGCTATCACTCACCACAAGACCACATCCACATCCTTAGTACATCCAATAGTTCAACAACAACGACAAGGTTAAGGTAACACATACTATTCGTGTGCATTTTAGTATCTCTACATATGCTGATTATGTTGATTGTGATGTCGTACCTATGCAAGCATGTTCCTTATTACTTGGTAGACCATGGCAATTTGATAAAAATTCTGCACACCATGGTAGAAACAATCAGTATACTCTTGTTCATAAGGACAAAAATATTACTTTGCTTCCTATGACTCCTGATTCCATTTGAAAGATGATATTAATAGAGCTAATAAAGCAAAACAGGAGAAAAATAAGAGTGAAAATCAGATTGTGGCAAAAGAATTTGAGCAACAAATGAAGCCCAATAATAAACTATCTAGTGTTGCTTCTGAAATTTAATTGAAAAGTGCATGTTTACTTGCCACCAAATCTGATATTGATGATCTAGATTTCAGCAAATCTGTTTGCTATGCTTTTGTGTGCAAAGTGGCAATATTTTCTTTCGAGGATATACCTTCCTCTTTGCCTCCTGCTCTCACTAACATTTTGCAGGAGTTCGCTGACGTCTTTCCACAAGACGTGCCACCGAGATTACCACCTATTCGAGGGATTGAGCATCAGGTTGACTTAATTCCCGAGGCTTCGCTGCCTAACCATGTGCCATACCATACAAATCCAGAGGAGACGAAGGAGATTATGTGTCAAGTACAGGAGCTGCTCGACATAGGTTATATACACAAATCTCTTAGTCCTTGTGTTGTTCCTATTATACTGGTGCCAAAAAAGGATGGTACGTTGCGTATGTGTATCGATTGTAGAGGCATTAATAATATTACTATTCATTGTCATCATCCTATTCCTAGGCTAGATGACATGCTTGATGAATTGAGTGGCTCTACAAAATTCTCCAAAGTTGATTTGCGTAGTGGATACCATAAAATTCGTATGAAATTGGGAGATGAATGGAAAATAGCATTTAAAACTAAGTTTGGATTATATGAGTGGTTAGTCATGCCTTTAGGGTTAACTAATGCACCTAGTACTTTCATGAGATTAATGAACAAAGGTTTACTTGCTTTCATTGGACAATTTGTGGTAGTATATTTTGATGATATACTGATTTATAGCAGATCTTTGGAGGAACATTTGAGACATTTACGTGTTATTTCTATTGCTCTATGATACGTCTCCAACATATCTATAATTTTTGATTGTTCCATGCTATTATATTATCTGTTTTGGATGTTTAATGGGCTTTATATGCTCTTTTATATTATTTTTGGGACTAACCTATTAACCGGAGGCCAAGTGCCAGTTTCTGCTTTTTGCCTATTTCAGTGTTTCACGGAAAAGGAATATCAAACGGAATCCAAACAGAATGAAACCATCGCGAGGATCTTTCTTGGAACAAACGCAATCCAGGAGACTTGGAGTGGAAGTCAGAGATGCAACGAGGCGGCCACGAGGCAGGAGGGCGCGCCCATGGGCCCCTCGTAGCTCCACCGACGTACTTCTTTCTCCTATATATACTCTTATACCCTAAAAACATCCACGGGAGCCACAAAACCACTTTTCCACCGCTGCAACCTTCTGTACCAGTGAGATCCCATCTGGGGCCTTTTCCAGCAATCTGCTGAAGGGGATTCAATCACGGAGGGCTTCTACATCAACACCATAGCCTCTCCGATGATGTGTGAGTAGTTTACCACAGCCCATCGGGTCCATAGTTATTAGCTAGATGGCTTATTCTCTCTCTTTGGTTATCAATACAAAGTTCTCCTCGATGTTCTTGGAGATATATTCAATGTAATGTTCTTTTGCGGTGTGTCTGCCGAGATCTGATGAGTTGTGGATTTATGATCAAGTTTATCTATGAACAATATTTGGTTCTTCTCTGAATTCTTATATGCATGATTTGATATTTTGCAAGTCTCTTTGAATTATCGGTTTAGTTTGGACTACTAGATTGATCTTTCTTGCAATGGGAGAAGTGCTTAGCTTTGGGTTCAATCTTGTGGTGTCCTTTCCTAGTGATAGTAGGGGCAGCAAGGCACGTATTGTATTGTTGCCATCGTGGATAAAAAGACGGGGTTTATATCATATTGCTTGAGTTTATCCCTCTACATCATGTCATCTTGCCTAATGCGTTACTCTGTTCTTATGAACTTAATACTCTAGATGCATGCTGGATAGCAGTCAATGTGTGGAGTAATAGTAGTAGATGCAGAATCGTTTTGGTCTAATTGACACGGACGTGATGCCTATGTTCATGATCATGCCTAGATATTCTCATAACTATGCAGTTTTCTATCAATTGCTCGGTAGTAATTTGTTCACCCACCGTAAGACATGCTATCATGAGAGAAGCCACCAGTGAAACCTATGGCCCTTGGGTTTCTTTCTTATCATATTGCATCTCTTTTATTATCACATCTCGTTTACTATTTTGCAATCTATACAACAAAAATATGAAAAATATTTATCTTATTATCTTTATCAGATCGCACTTTTGCAAGTGGCTGTGAAGGGATTGACAACCCCTTTATCATGTTGGTTGCAAGGTTCTTGATTGTGTGTGCAGGTACTAGGCGACTTGTGTGTAATCTCCTACTGGATTGATACCTTGGTTCTCAAAAACTGAGGGAAATACTTACGCTACTTTGTTGCATCACCCTTTCCTCTTCAAGGGAAAAACCAACGCATGCTCAATAGGTAGCAAGAAGGATTTCTGGCGCCGTTGCCAGGGAGATCTGTGCTCAAGTCAAGACATACCAAGTACCCATCACAAACTCTTCTCCCTCGCATTACATTATTTGGCATTTGCCTCTTGTTTTCCTCTCACATACTTCACCTTTGCCGTTTTATTCGCCCCTTTTTTCGTTCACCTCTTTTTCGCTCGCTTCTTGTGTGCTTGTGTGTTATATCATTTATTTTCCTCATGGCCAGTTCTCCTATCATTGTTAACACTCCCGATAATGAAGTTCTTAATTTTAAACAAAGGGAGGGAGAAAACCTAAAAGATGCTTGGTATAGAATTTGCAATGCTCAAAATAGATCTATTAAAAAGCAATCTACTTCCGTTCTTCTTTGCAATTTTTACATAGGCATCACTCCTTGGTATGGATATGTTCTTGACACCATTACCGGAGGGAATTTCTTGGGAAGCCATACATTTGATTCTTATAATGCTATGATAGATTTGTTAGGTCCACCACCTCTTTTGGTCAATGGAACTATTTTAACTTTGGGACATGTGATGCAAAGGCTTGATATTATTGAAAATAAAATTGTCACTGTAGATTTAATTTAAAAATTGGATCAAAAGAGCCACAAATGTTGGCGTTCTTGGAACGGGGGTCCCCAGACTTGCCTGCCTGCGGCCCACAGCATGGCTCCACGAGCGGCCCTATACGGCCCATCTTCACCAGCAAACACTCAAGACCCTCGCGAGGGGCCAAGCCTCGCGAGGCGGACGACGCAAGACCTCCTCAGGGGCGTCCTCACTAGGCTGGCTCGCGAGGGGTGGAGAGATCAAGGCAAGGGACACCTCGTGAGGTTTTTGTGACACAAGCAATGATGACTGGAGCCAGGCGGGCACCAGGCGGTCGCCAGCGTGTAGTGTCCTTGCTTCCTATTTGGTACTAAAGGGGCAAGCGCAGGCGAGGAGTCCCGAGGCATTAGGAAAAGGTTTCCATATCGGTGCAACAAGACCAAGACCAGTAGGACGACAGGACGAAGGTCACCGTGGAGCCCAAGACGGCGCCACTGCCAGAGCCTTTGGCAGGCGAAGACTACTTTTGTCAGGATAGCTTGTACTCGTTTTCTCCCTTCAAATTTGGCCATTGTGGGATCCCTTCCCGCTCAATATTTGGGAAGAGGACAAGGGCCACTATATATAAGACTAGCCACCACCATAGGGAGGCATCGGATTCTGATCCTCAACCACACAAGCACAATAACACCTCACCTCGTGAGGTTGTTCTTCCCTTGTAACTGTTCATCCTCAGCCCAAGAGGCAATCCACCACACCACACTGGAGTAGGGTATTACACCACAATGATGGACCGAACCAGTATAAATCTTGTGTCTCATGTTCTTTGGGTTCGTCGAGCTAGGCCGTCAAATCATACGGAGTGCGAGCTAGAGAGGGGGAGAGATCTTAGTGCGCACTCCAGTGTTCGAACCTCAAGGGTTTTGCCAGAACCCCAAATCCGACATTTGGCGTGCCAGGTAGGGGTGTGCCAGAGCCTCTTCTCGCCCGATTGATCCGCCGATGCTCCGTGGTTCCGATGTCCGGCGACCCAAGGACCAACACCGACCGCTGGGCAGCTTGGCCGGCCCGGGCGGCGCCTTCCGCCCAAGAAGACCTCGACCCAGCACCCTAGGAGGCGCGCGCAGCCAAGTGCCGCGGGGTGCGGGCGGCGCAATCAAACGTCGTCCACCCTCACTCCACGACAAGTGCACGCGGCTGCAAAGGCCTCAAGCCATGTTGCGGCCATGATGCCGCACACCTGACGGGAACAAGCAAACATGAGGGCCACACTCACGGTGGCTCGGGAGCTGCTGCGATGCCGGCTGATGGAGAGCGGTCGGGATGCATTGCTGGAGCGCGTCGTCGAGCTACTGGATGCCGCGGCCTCGGGAGTACCGCCCTTCTTCTCCCTAGTTACGCCTCAGGACATGGCCAGATCGAATGGCGGGCTTCGCCACGCCCGCGCACCCCCAGGTGCGCTAGGAGGCTTCATCGACACCGGCGTGACCAAAAGCATCAGGCGCCCACTCGTGCCCGCGCCACCTCCAATGGGCGCGGGAACGAGCGTTGCCACCTGCGGCCGCGGCGGAGTACCGCCCTACCATCCTCAGGGCGGCGCAACGTGGAGCGTGGGGCACTTCGGCAAGGTCTTCGGGGCGGCAGCCTCGGAGGCCTACGTGCCCCGCATGATAGACCAGGAGTATGCGTTGAAAGACGACCCTGGCTCGTTGATAACCCACAAGTATAGGGGATCGCAACAGTTTTTGAGGGTAGAGTATTCAACCCAAATTTATTGATTCAACACAAGGGGAGCCAAAGAATATTCTCAAGTATTTGTAGCTGAGTTGTCAATTCAACCAGACCTGGAAACTTAATATCTGCAGCAACGTATTTAGTGGCAAAGTAATATGATAGTAGTGGTAACGATAGCAAAAGTAATGTTTTTGGTATTTTGTAGTAATGATAGCAATAGCAACGGAAAAGTAAATAAGCGAAGAACAATATATGGAAAGCTCATAGGCAATGGATCCGTGATAGAGAATTATGCCGGATGTGGTTCATCATGTAACAGTCATAACCTAGGATGACGCAGAACTAGCTCCAATTCATCAATGTAATGTAGGCATGTATTCCGAATATAGTCATATGTGCTTATGGAAAAGAACTTGCATGACATCTTTTGTCCTACCCTCCCGTAGCAGTGGGGTCCTAATGGAGACTAAGGGATATTAAGGCCTCCTTTTAATAGAGTACTGGACCAAAGCATTAACACAGTGAATACATGAACTCCTCAAACTACGGTCATCACCGGGAGTGGTCCCGATTATTGTCACTTCAAGGTTGCCGGATCATAACACATAGTAGGTGACTATAGACTTGCAAGATAGGATCGAGGACACTCATATATTGATGAAAACATAATAGGTTCAGATCTGAAATCATGGCACTCGGGCCCTAGTGACAAGCATTATGCATAGCAAAGTCATAGCAACATCAATCTCAGAACATAGTGGATACTAGGGATCAAACCCTAACAAAACTAACTCAATTACATGATAAATCTCATCCAACCCATCACCGTCCAGCAAGCCTACGATGGAATTACTCACGCACGGCGGTGAGCATCATGAAATTGGTGATGGAGGAAGGTTGATAATGACGATGGCAACGGATTCCCCTCTCCGGAGCCCCAAACGGACTCCAGATCAGCCCTCCCGAGAGGTTTTAGGGCTTGGCGGCGGCTCCGTATCGTAAAATGCAATGAATCCTTCTCTCTGATTTTTTTCTCCCCGAAAGCAAATATATAGAGTTGGGGTTGAGGTCGGAGGAGCTCCAAGGGGCCCACGAGGTAGGGGGCGCGCCCAGGGAGGGCAGGCGCGCCCCCACCCTCGTGGCTAGGGTGTGGCCCCCTGGTCTTCATCTTTTGCAAGGATTTTTTATTATTTCCAAAAAGACGTTCCGTGAAGTTTCAGGTCATTCCAAGAACTTTTGTTTCTGTAGATAAATAACACCTTGGCAATTCTACTGAAAACTGCGTTAGTCCGGGTTAGTTCCATTCAAATCATGCAAGTTAGACTACAAAACAAGGGCAAAAGTGTTTGGAAAAGTAGATACACCGGAGATGTATCAACTCCCCCAAGCTTAAAAACATTTGCTTGTCCTCAAGCAATTAAGTTGATAAACTGAAAGTGATAAAGAAAAACTTTTACAAACTTTGTTTGCTCTTGTTGTTGTAAATATGTAAAGCCAGCATTCATGTTTTCAGCAAAGATCATAAACTAACCATATTCACAATAACACATAGGTCTCATGTTTACTCATATCAATGGCATAATCAACTAGTGAGAAATAATGATAAATCTCGGATGACAACACTTTCTCAAAACAATCATAATATGATATAACAAGATGGTATCTCTCTAGCCCTTTCTGAGACCGCAAAACATAAATGGAGAGCACCTTTAAAGATCAAGGACTGACTAGACGTTGTAATTCATGGTAAAGAGATCCGGTCAAGTCATACTCAATGTAAACTAATAGTAATGAATGCAAATGACAGTGGTGCTCTCCAACTGGTGCTTTTTAATAAGAGGATGATGACTCAACATAAAAGTCAATAGATAGGCCGTTCGCAGAGGGAAGCATGGATTTGTAGAGGTGCCAGAGCTCGGTTTTGAAATAGAGGTGAATAATATTTTGAGCGGTATACTTTCATTGTCAACATAACAACCAAGAGATGGCGATATCTTCCATGCTACACACATTATAGGCGGTTCCCAAACAGAATGGTAAAATTTATACATCCCCTCCACCAACAAGCATCAATCCATGGCTTGCTCGAAACAACGAGTGCCTCCAACTAACAAGAGCCCCAGGGGGAGTTTTGTTTGCAATTATTTTGATTTGATTTGCATAAAGCATGACTGGGCATCCCGGTGACCAGCCATTTTCTCGTGAGTGAGGAGCGGAGTGCACTCCTCTTGAGAATAACCCGCCTAACATGGAAGATACGAATAGCCCTAGTTGATACATGAGCTATTCGAGCATACAAAACAGGATATTTATTTGAAGGTTTAGAGTTTGGCACATACAAATTTACTTGGAACGGCAGGTAGATCCTGTATATGTAGGTATGGTGGACTCATATGTCATAACTTTGGGGTTTATGGAGTTAGATGCACAAGCAGTATTCCCGCTTAGTACAAGTGAAGGCTAGCAAAAGACTGGGAAGCGACCAGCTAGAGAGCGACAATTTCATGAACATGCATCAAAATTAATCAACACTGAATGCAAGCATGAGTAGGATATAATGCACCATGAACATAAATATCGTAGAGGCTATGTTGATTTTGTTTCAACTACATGCATGAACATATGCCATGTCAAGCCACTCGAATCGTTCAAAAGAGGATACCACCCTATCATACCACATCACAACCATTTTAATAGAATGTTGGCACACAAGGTAAACCATTACAAGCTCCTAGCTAATCAAGCATGGCACAAGAAACTATGATCTCTAGTTGTCATTGCAAACATGTTTATTCATAATAGGCTGAATCAGGAATGATGAACTAATCATATTTACAAAAACAAGAGAGGTCGAGTTTGTACCAGCTTTTCTCATCTCAGTCAATCCATCATATATCGTCATAATTGCCTTTCACTTGCACGACCGAACAATGTGGATAATAATAATAATAATAGTGCACGTGCATTGGACTAACCTGGAATCTGCAAGCATTCGATAAACAGGAGAAGACAACGCAATATGGGCTCTTTTGTCAGATCAACAATAATTTATATAAGAGCCACTTCAACAATTTAATCATGGTCTTCTCCTATCGACCCCCAAAGAAAAGAAAAGAAATAAAACTATTTACACGGGAAATATCCCAACAAGCAAAAGAAGAACAGGAAATCTTTTTGGGTTTTCTTTTTAATTACTAGTACAAGCATGGAAATTAAAACTAGCTAAAAGCTACAACTAATTTTTTTTGGTTTTTCTTAAGGTTTATTAAACACACAAGAAGAAAGCATAAAAAGGAAATAAACTAGCATGGATGATACAATAAAAAAGTATGAGCACCGACATCTAGCAATGAGTGTGTGAACATGAATGTAATGTCGGTGGGAAATACGTACTCCCCCAAGCTTAGGGTTTTAGCCTAAGTTAGTCTATGGACACGGCTGGCCTGGCGGATATCCATAGTAATAGTTGGGGTCGTACTGCAAAGAAAAAGACTCTGATTGCCACTGGTTGGCAATCATTTCCAGATCCCAATGGTAATTAGACTGTCGTGGAGAATCAAGTTGTAGTTCCGACTCTGGATCTGTGGCTGATGTAGGGTTCCGGTAGGCGTGAATAGCCTCTAACAGAACAAGGTACTTGCCTGCAGATAAATCAAACAAGGAAGGAGCGGGCAGGGTAATAGTCTTAGGATGATGTTTATCAAAGAACAATTTTTATTTAAGCTCCCCTTCCCTATTCTTAACAATAAAATTGTGTTCCACCATACTCTTATAATCTAAATAAACACGGGGAAGCAATTTTTCTTCCTTCTCATAATGCCTAATAGGTATGTTAAAATGTGCAGCTTGGCGTGAAGCATAGATGCCTCCAAAGATGGGGCCCTTTGTACGGTTCAGACTTAACCGTTTAGCAATAATACCGCCCATACTAACAGAGTTATCACAGAATAAACCTTGGAATAAAATAATAATATCAGGAACACTAAGGTTTCCATAGTTTCCGCGACGAATTAAGCAACAACTAGCAAATATTGCAAAGTAGCGTAAAACAGGAAAATGTATGCTATTGATTCGTGCATCGGAAACCTTCCTTGTTTCCGCTACGGTGATTGTATCTATAAACCCATCCACATCACCGCGGTGGTTCCTCTATTGTGCCCTCGAAAGGGATCAAACAA
This sequence comes from Triticum aestivum, assembly GCF_018294505.1. Lineage (NCBI taxonomy): Eukaryota > Viridiplantae > Streptophyta > Magnoliopsida > Poales > Poaceae > Triticum > Triticum aestivum. The sequence goes on from NC_057803.1 coordinate 223,574,439, forward strand.
ACCCGATAAAATCATAAAGTGACATCTCCTTATGCTCATCTTATAAATAAAACTCCACCGTAGGTGGTGAGCTCCTAGCATGGAAATGAAAGTTTTGCACAGAGATATTGGTTAGTAAGAGATATAGTTCGCGTTGGTCGTGGAGGAAGGCGGTGAGGCCTGCATTCTCAGCCAATTCATAAAAATCATCATAAATCCCGGCTGCTCTCAAGAAATCATCGGAAGGCCATTCACACGGCCGAACCTCCATGGTGCGAGGCAGATTATATTTGGTCCTCTCTGCTTTTTCATTTTGCTTTTCCTTCGAGCTTCGGCTCGATGAGCCCCTCAAAAATCTCTTCAATATTTTCTGAAAATTCTGAATTTTTTTAGTAACTTCAAAATAAAAGTGAACAAAACTCGACAATATTGATAGCAACAACTCCTACAAGTGCCTAGAGCCTATATCATGCATTAGAACTACTAGGAACCATATAAATTTGACATGCAAGCTCAAGAACATGGTAACCTAGGCAGCACAAATTTGCAATGAATAAAGCACTAGAACAAAAACTAATTGGACCAATGGAGGAGTCACATACCAAGGAACAATCTCCCCAAGCGGTTTTGTGAGAGGTGCTTTGAGCAAGGATATTGAAAATCGCAGCAAAATGAGCTAGAACTCGTGCTTGAATAAGATAATCATGTTTGTGGGAGGAAGAAGGAGTGTGTGGGTGCAGGAATAAGTGGAGGAGGGCCACCGTGGGCCCACGAGGCAGGGGGGCGCGGCCAGGGGGTAGGGCGTGCCCTCCACCCTCGTGGCCAGGTGGATGCCCCCCGTGATGTGTTCTCAGTGCCAAATATTCTCAAATATTTCATAAAAATCATATTTAAATTTTAGGGCATTTGGAGAACTTCTATTTTTAGGGTATTTATATATAGCATGAATAATCCAGATAATAGACAGAAAATACTATTTTTATTTTATTTAATATAAATAACAGAAAGTAAAAGGAGGGTACAGAGAGTTGTGTTTTCTAGTTTCATCCATCTCATGCTCATCAAAAGGAATCCACTAACAAGGTTAATCAAATCTTGTTAGCAAACTCATTCCGAATAACATGGAACCAAAGAAATTTTGAATAACACTATGTTACCTCAACGGGGATATGCACATCCCCAACAATAAGAATATCATATTTCTTCTTGACAGTAGGAAGAGGAAATTCAAAACCTCCAAAAATAATCGATGGGATTTTTCCAATAGAATTGATACTATGGACTTGAGGTTGTTTCCTTGGAAACTGTACCGTATGCTCATTACCATTAACATGAAAAGTGACATTGCCTTTGTTGCAATCAATAACAGCCCCTGCAGTATTCAAAAAGGGTCTTCCAAGAATAATAGACATACTATCGTCCTCGGGAATATCAAGAATAACAAATTCCGTTAAAATAGTAACGTTTGCAACCACAACAGGCACATCCTCACTAATACCGACAGGTATAGCAGTTGATTTATCAGCCATTTGCAAAGATATTTCAGTAGGTGTCAACTTATTCAAATCATGTCTTCTATATAAAGAGAGAGGCATAACACTAACACCGGCTCCAAGATCACATAAAGCAGTTTTAACATAGTTTCTTTTAATGGAGCATGGTATAGTGGGTACTCCTGGATCCCCAAGTTTCTTTGGTATTCCACCCTTAAAAGTATAATTAGCAAGCATCATGGAAATTTCAGCTTCCGGTATCTTTCTTTTATTAGTAACAATATCTTTCATATACTTAGCATAAGGATTCATTTTAAGCATATCAGTTATCACATACGCAAAAAGATAGGTCTAATCATTTCAGCAAAGCGCTCAAAATCCTCATCATCATTTTTCTTGGATGGTTTGGGAGGAAAAGGCATGGGCTTTTGAACCCATGGTTCCCTTTCTTTACCATGTTTCCTAGCAACATAGTCTCTCTTATCATAACGTTGATTCTTTGATTGTGGGTTATCAAGATCAACAGCGGGTTCAATTTCTATATCATTATCATTGCTAGGTTGGGCATCAACATGAACATTATCATTAACATTATCACTAGTTTCAGGTTCATTACCAGATTGTGTTCCAGCATCAGAAATAGAAATATCGTTTGGATTTTCAGGTGTTTCAGTAATAGGTACACTAGAAGCATGCAAAGTCCTATCATTTTTCTTTTTCTTGCTTTTAGAAGGACTAGGTACATCTATATTATTTCTCTGAGAATCTTGCTCAATTCTCTTAGGGTGGCCTTTAGGATACAAAGGTTCCTGAGTCATTTTACCAGTTCTAGTAGCCACTCTAACAGAAAAATCATTATTCTTACTATTCAGTTCATTGAGCAAATCATTTTGAGCTTTAAGTACTTGTTCTACTTGAGTGGTAACCATAGAAGCATGTTTACTAATAAGTTTAAGTTCACCTTTGACATTAGCCATATAATCACCCAAGTGTTCAAGCATATTTGAATTGTATTTCAATTGTCTACCAAAATAAGCATTAAAATCTTCTTTCTTCACCATAAAATTATCAAACTCATCTAAGCATGGGCTAGCAAACTTAGTAAATGGGATTTCATCTTTATCATATCTATAGAGAGAATTTACCTTTACTACCTGTGTCGGGTTATCAAGACCATGTATTTATTCAATAAGTAATGGATTAAGATCATATGTTTCTTCAACAAGCGGTAAATTAAGACTGTGTATTTCTTCAATAGGAGGTAAATTCTTAACATCTTCAGCTTTAATAACTTTTTCTTTCAGAGATTTCTTTGCCTCTTGCATATCTTCAGGACTGAGAAATAGGACACCTCTCTTCTTCGGAGTTGGTTTAGGAATAGGTTCAGGAGCTGGCTCAGGAAGTGTCCAATTATTTTCATTTGTCAACATATTATTCAATAGAATTTCAGCTTCATTCGGTGTTCTTTCCCTGAAAACAGAACCAGCACAACTATCCAGGTAATCTGTGGAAGCATCGATTAGTCCATTATAAAAGATATCAAGTATTTCATTTTACTTAAGATGATGATCAGGCAAAGCATTAAGTAACTTGAGAAGCCTCCCCCAAGCTTGTGGGAGACTCTCTTCTTCAATTTGCACAAAATTATATATATCCCTTAAAGCAGCTTGTTTCTTATGAGTAGGGAAATATTTAGCAGAGAAGTAATAAATCATATCCTGAGGACTATGCACACAACCAGGATCAAGAGAATTAAACCATATCTTAGCATCACCCTTTAACAAGAACGGAAATATTTTAAGGATATAAAAGTAACGAGTTCTCTCATCATTAGTGAACAGGGTGGCTATATCATTTAATTTAGTAAGATGTGCCACAATAGTTTCAGATTCATAACCATGAAAAGGATCAAATTCAACCAAAGTAATTATATCAGGATCAACAGAGAATTCATAATCCTTATCAGTAACACAGATAGGTGAAGTAGCATAAGTAGGGTCAGGTTTCATTCTAGCATTAAGAGATTGTTGCTTCCATTTAGCTAATAACCTCTTGAGCTCGTATCTATCTTTGCAAGATAAAATAGCTAGAGCAGCTTATTTTTCAAAAACATAACCCTCAGGAATAACAGGCGATTCATATTGATTAGGGGGGAGTCTTCATCATCACTTTCGTCAATATTATCATTTCCAATAATTTCATTCTCTCTAACCCTAGCAAGTTGTTCATCAAGAAATTCACCAAGTGGCACAGTAGTATCAAGCATAGAAGTAGTTTCATCATAAGTATCATGCATAGCAGAAGTGGCATCATCAATAACATGCGACATATCAGAACGAATAGCAGAAGCAGGTTTAGGTGTCGGAAGCTTACTCAAAACAGAAGGTGAATCAAGTGCAGAGCTAGATGGAAGTTCCTTACCTCCCCTCGTAGTTGAGGGATAAATCTTGGTTTTTGGATCTCTCAAGTTCTTCATAATGATAAGCAGATAAAAATCCCAAGTGACTCAAAGAATAGAGCTATGCTCCCCGGCAACAGTGCCAGAAAATAGTCTTGATAACCCACAAGTATAGGGGATCGCAACAGTTTGCGAGGGTAGAGTATTCAACCCAAATTTTTTGATTCGACACAAGGGGAGCCAAACAATATTCTCAAGTATTAGCAGCTGAGTTGTCAACTCAACCACACCTAGAAACTTAATATCTACAGCAAAGTATTTAGTAGCAAAGTAATGTTTTTGGTATTTTGTAGTAATGATAGCAATAGCAACGGAAAAATAAATAAGCGAAGAACAATATATGGAAAACTCGTAGGCAATGGATTGGTGATAGAGAATTATGCTGGATGTGGTTCATCATGTAACAGTCATAACCTAGGGTGTCACAGAACTAGCTCCAATTCATCAATGTAATGTAGGCATGTATTTCGAATATAGTCATACGTGCTTATGGAAAAGAACTTGCATGACATCTTGGTCCTACCCTCCCGTGGCAACGGGGTCCTAATGGAAACTAAGGGATATTAAGGCCTCCTTTTAATAGAGTACCGGACCAAAGCATTAACACATCGTGAATACATGAACTCCTCAAACTACGGTCATCACCGGGAGTGGTCCCGATTATTGTCACTTCGGGGTTGCCGGATCATAACACATAGTAGGTGACTATAGACTTGCAAGGTAGGATCAAGAACACTAATATATTGATGAAAACATAATAGGTTCAGATCTGAAATCATGGCACTCGGGCCCTAGTGACAAGCATTAAGAATAGCAAAGTCATAGCAACATCAATCTCAGAACATAGTGGATACTAGGGATCAAACCCTAACAAAACTAACTCGATTACATGATAAATCTCATCCAACCCATCACCGTCCAGCAAGCCTACAATGGAATTACTCACGCGCGGCGGTGAGCATCATGAAATTGGTGATGGAGGAAGGTTGATGATGACGATGGCGACGGATTCCCCTCTCCGGAGCCCCGAACGGACTCTAGATCAGCCCTCCCGAGAGGTTTTAGGGCTTGGCGGCGGCTCCGTATTGTAAAACGCGATGAATCCTTCTCTCTGATTTTTTCTCCCCGAAAGCAAATATATAGAGTTGGGGTTGAGGTCGGAGGAGCTCCAGGGAGCCCACGAGGTAGGGGGCGCGCCCCCACCCTCGGGGCTGGGGTGTGGGCCCCCTGGTCTTCATCTTTTGCAAGGATTTTTTATTATTTCCAAAAAGACACTCCATGAAGTTTCAGGTCATTCCAAGAACTTTTGTTTCTACACATAAATAACACCACGGCAATTCTGCTGAAAACAGCGTCAGTCCGGGTTAGTTCCATTCAAATCATGCAAGTTAGAGTCCAAAACAAGGGCAAAAGTGTTTGGAAAAGTAGATACGCCAGAGACGTTTCACTCGTTCCTCGAGATAGGCTAGGAGCAGGAGGCGCTGGAAGATGAGGCCTTCCAGGAGCCCCCTGAGCGCACCGTCAGCCTCACGAACTATGTCAGCAATGACAGCTACAGGGTACCACTAATCTCTCAGGAGCAAGCTTATGCTAACCATGGGTCGTAGGAGGATCAGGTCACAACGGCGAACGGCGAACCCAGCTCAACGGCCTCCTTCCCACCAGGAGGAGGGCACTGGGGGCTGCAGGGGAGAGGCTGGGAGCCAGGTCCCTCCCGGCATCGCACGGAGCAAGGAGCCCCCCGGATGTAGGCCCTCTGTCGGGGAGGTGCTGGTGAGCCTTCCGTCGACAGAGGACCCATGGTCGCCGAGGGCTCCACTGGCACCCCTTTGCCGCTTGGCTTCGTCCTGGTTTCTGGTCGAACCAACGGTGGTCGAGGGCGGTGCAAGGCGGGGCCCTCGTCTGGCGATATGAAGTAAGGCTCACGCCTATGAAGATCTCCGCTCGTGACACTCTCAAGTAATAATGAGTGGGGTTGTACATGCCTCGGAGTCTCAGGAGCGCCGCCCTCGGGCCTCGGGGGCTCCCTTCCATGCCTAGTGGCAACACTTAGCTCCGCGCTGGTGAGAGGACAAGAAGACCAGATTAGGTGCCGGACGCGGCCATTTTCTCTTAACCACTTTTTTGTAGCCCTGTTTATGGCTTTGGATTTAAGTTGAAGTTGAATTTTCATTGCTATGCGTGGGGGGGTGACTTTTGTCGTTCGTTCGATTTCTAGCCATCTAATTCCTTGCCCCGACTCGGAGTTCGCACCTGCTACCTCCCCCCTCGCGAGCCCCTCACAAGCGGGGGCTGGGCGCTGCACGCACGCCCTTCCATGGCTGGCGCTCGCTCCTCACGAGGCCCTCTCTGACGGATCGGCATGCCCTTCAGGAGCTCATGACCTCATGAGCTGGTCGGGTACCGGTCCTAACTAAGGTAAATTTCAGTAGTAAGGTCGCGACATGACTCGCGGGCCCATAAAAACACATCTTCAGCTTGGCCTAAGGTATAGAGGCAGTAATCTGTTTACATGAGGGGCTCCCCCTCCCAAAAAGCTCTTACAACTTTCAGGGCCATGCCCAAGTTTTCACTTACAGGGCCAGCAACGAGGAAGCTTGGGCTCAATCGGACATATCGCTCACCGCGTCCTCTGGGTTGCCCTCAGACGTGTCACTGGCATCATCGTCACCATCGCGGGCGCCACCGTCATCGTCACCGGCATCACCGTCACCATTGCCGGCATCACCTGCACCACCGTCGACCATGTCACCTTCATCCGCAGTGACCACCACCGCGTCATCCTCGTAGGTGAAGGCTCTAACTAGAGCATCCACATTGTCCTCTACCCAGCGCGCCAGGTTGCCCCGGATGGCCTTGGGCACAGGGGCAATGGCGGCATCGAAGTCGAAGTTGGGGTAGGTGTTCTGGAGGTGGCTGAAGACAAGGGAGAATGCCTGCTTGAGCAGGTTGCGACTCCTCTCCTCAACAAGCACGCGAGCCCTCTCGGATCGATTCTCCAGGCATGTCACTACGTCGGTGAAGAAAAAGATGTGACTGGCGTAGTCGTTCGAGTGGGGATGAGGTGCATTTTCATCACAGACGGCGCCTAGCGCCGCATTGGCTCTGACCCTGAGGTTTTGGAGCATGGTGGCGTGCTCACACTCCCACGTCCGCCACCAGAGCGCTTTCTCCCTGCTCTGCTACACGGAGGATTCAGCGCCGGTGACCCACTACTGAATAGAAAACAGCTTGACATGAGCGGAAGCCATCTCGGCTTGCACTGAGGACAGGGCGGCTGCGGTGGCTTTTTCGCGATGTTCGGCCTCATCCAACCTTGACCTGAGGGCGTTAATCCTGCCCACAGCCTCGGCTTCTACAAGCTTCAACTTCAGGTCGTACCTGCCGACAAGATCCACGTGAACCTCGGCCACCCTGTGGTCGACTTCCTCATGGGCCTTGGCCTTGCGCGCGGCGACAACATCCTTAGCTTGGGCAACCTTGCGCTCCCTCGTCTCCAACCACTCAAGCTCAAGGCTGCACTCCGTGGCTTCCAGCGCCAGCGCTTCCTCGCGCCTCAGGATCTCTTCCTCCTCGGCAGGCGTCCCCTTCATCGATGCTAGGGCGGCCTTGCGTGCCTCCACTTGCTGCTCCAAGGAGGCACTCCAGGCTTGGAGCTCCCACGCGCGTTTCTCTGCGATCTCGCGGCGTCGATCAGCTTCCCGGGCTTCTTCCAAGGCTTGGACACAAGCTTCGCGTGAGGTCGCGAGAGACGCCTCGGCCTTCGTGTTATCAAGCTCACGTTGGTGGTGCCCGAGGTTGATGGCCACCTTCAGTTTATGCCACTCTTCCGCTAGTCGAAAACCCTCGGCCTCGATGCGTGCGTCTACATCCGCGAGCTCCCCGCCAAGCCAGCTCATCGCGTCCATCGCCTCCCGGAAGAGCTCATGGCGGACGACGCTCCATTTGTGCACAACCTTGAGCACGCGGCTGACTCCGTCCTCCACAGCGAGGGCCGTCGACGGGATCCGAAGCGGCTCGCCCCTCCGGTCGCTGACAGGGCTTCGGTAGGAGCCCTGTCGGGTTGGGGCTCGCTTCCCGAAGAAGGAACCCAGACTGAAGCCATCCGGCCGCCATCTATAACAAGAGGAGGAGCCCTTGGCACACTCGTCACACCCCCGACGAGGCCACGAAGAAGAGACGGCAAGAGCGTGGGTTCAAGGCGCCAAGCTAGCATGTCTGCCTCTCCTGCCGACCTCGTGACGGGTGCAGCTTGCTAGCCTGGGACGCTCAAGGCCAGCGGGAGATCTGAGGCAAGAGGAGGTTGCTTCCCGAGGAGCTTCACGGCCTTAGCAGATGGGATCCTGAAGAGCCACTGTCAGGAAGGGAAGCAGCACTCAAGTAATTACATAGATAAGGTACTTACTCATCTATGGCGATGTACTTCCTTTGTTTGGACGGCCGGAAAGCGCCGCTGCCGCAGCTTGGGGACCCCTTCCTCTTGCGAAGTGCATTGAAGACTACACGGAGCCGACCGAAGCGTTGGGCGTGGCGACCAACGCAGGGCGCGACTGGTGAAGCGCCCAAGGAGGTGACCTCAGGAGCGCCAAGCTAGGGAGAGCCATCAAGTATCGCCTCATGATGGCCTCCAGAGGCCTCGGGAGCTTCGGACTCGGGAGCAGCGGGTTGCGTTGCCTCCTCAACTGCTTCCTCAGCGTGAGAGTTGTGGGCTCCCAAAGATGATGCCTCAGGAACTGTGGGTGGCTTCGACGCCTCGGCGCCCGCGCCTCCAGCCTCCGGTGGTGCTTGCCCCCTTGCGTCCACTCTTGGGGCAAGTTCGGTGCCGGCAACAAGGAGGGGGACCACGGTAACGGGGTTCTCGCGGGACCCCTCAAGGCCAAGCGGACGTAGCCCCCATTTGTCAAAGGGGCATATGCCCCACGAACTCCACCCTGTTAGAGCAACAGCACAAAGAGACAGCCCGCCGGTGGCATATCGGCTGGCGAGGCCTTGCCCGCCAGGACCTCGAGCACCGTTCTTCGTGCCTCGAGCGGATGCTCTGACTCCGGGAGCATCATGTGATATGGGCCGATAGATAGGGCCCACATCGGCTAGCAATGGCGCTGGAGTGGGGCGACGCGGCGTCGGAGGAATTCCTTCATCACCATGGGCGCAGTCAAGCCAAGGTCTTTCAACCTCCTCAGCCGGAGCTAGACGAAGGCAAGGTGGGGCTCGTAAGCTTCTCATGAGCCCGGCCGGAGTTGGGAATGGCGGGCGCAGATGGAAGCGAGAGCAAAGTGCTGAGTACTCCGACATCCACATACACCCACTGCGTTCGGAACCCGCTCGCAGACGGCGGGAGCTCAAAGTCAATCCCCGAGCCGGCCGTCGCCGCCACAGCCTGGAAGCTCAGGCACCCCGAGCATTGCTGGGAATCAATCAGGTGCAGTGAGAAGAAATGGCGCAGAAGGGCCATGGAGGGGGCGATGCCCACCATGGCCTCATAGACAAAGGCGAATAGAGCAAGAAGAGCGACATATTGGGGATCTAAGTGCAGTAGATGAATATGATAATGGGAAAGCACGGCATTGAAGAAAGCGGGGAAGGGGGGATCAGACCGGCCCACAGGGCGTCGATGAAGAACTGGACCTGGGTGGCTGCTTTGTTGACAGAAGCTCGGGACGCCGGCCAGGCCGCCATCTCCCCCCATTCGCTGAAGCTGGTGGCGAGCGCGAGGTGGACCTTGTCCATGGCTTCCTCATTGAGCACCCGCCATCGGCCAACGGCAGGCTCGACGGCAGGAGGCAGGTTGGCTAAGGACATGGGCTACTTCTCTTTCTCCGTCCGGTTCGGTGCCATGACGATGGGGAGGACTGAGCTCAGGTTGGATTGGGAGAGGAAGCTGATGTTCGAGGAAGCGAACGAGTCGGGGGTGCATTGCCAGGAAGGGGGAAATAACTCTGTGGGACACCATGGCCACCTAGCCAGGAGGATATCAAGGCTACATGGGGAAGCGGGGCCACCCACGTCCAATCAATCGCCATGTGTCAAGCAAGGTGCAGGCTGTTGGGGCCCGCGGTGCTCTGCACTTGCCCTTTGGCTTCGCCTCCAAGCCAAGCCCGAGCGCGCCTTGGGCCCGGGGGCTACTGTCGGCGTTCTGGGAACGGGGTCCCCAGACTTGCCTACCTGTGGCCCGTAGCGTGGCTCCACCAACGGCCCTGTACGACCCATCTTCACCAGCAAACACTCAAGACCCTCACGAGGGGCCAAGCCTGGCGAGGCAGACGACACAAGACCTCCTCAGGGGCGGCCTCACCAGGCTGGCTCGCGAGGGGCGGAGAGATCAAGGCAAGGGACACCTCGCGAGGTTTCTGTGACGCAAGACATGAGGACTAGAGCCAGGCGGGCGCCAGTGCATAGTGTCCTCGCTTTCTCTTTGGTGCTAAAGGGGCAAGCGCAGGCGAGGAGTCCCGAGGCATCAGGCAAAGGTTTCCATATCGGTGCAACAAAACCAAGACCAGCAGGACGGAAGACGTAGGTCACCGTGAAACCCAAGATGGCGTCACCGCCAGAGCCTTTGGCAGGCGAAGACTACTTTTGTCAGGATAGCTTGTACTAGTTGTCTCCCTTCGAATTTGGCCATTGGGGATCCCTTCCCGCTCAATATTTGGGAAGACGACCAGGGCCTCTATATATAAGACTAGCCACCACCATAGGGAGGCATCGGATTCCGATCCTCAACCACACAAGCACACCAAGCACAAGAACACCTCACCTCGCGAGGATGTTCTTCCCGTGTAACTTTTCATCCTCAGCCCAAGAGGAAATCCACCACACCACACTGGAGTAGGGTATTACACCACAACAGTGGCCTGAACCAGTATAAATCTTGTGTCTCGTGTTCTTTGGGCTCGTCGAGCTAGGCCGTGAAATCATACGGAGTGCAAGCTAGAGAGCGGGCGAGATCTTAGTGCGCACCCCATTGTTCGGACCTCAAGTGTTTTGCCGCAACCCGAAATCCGACAACAACCAAATTACTCAATATGGATCTAAGGTAGGAGTTACTCTAAAAAATCTTAAGGAAAAGGAACCCATAGTCAATGAAAAGATAGATCAAGATTCCACTAGAATTGATAAACTCAAAGATATTATTACGAATTTGGGGTCCGTTAAAAACACCTCAAATCCTCCTCCTACCAAAGTTTCCAAATTTATCTATGTTCCTAAGAATAAGGGTGAACCTTTTAGTAAGAAAAATGAAGATCTCAAATCAATAAGTGTTCACCCCAAGTTTTTAGATATCATTAAGGAACATTTTGCTACAAATGAATTTATTGATTTCTTACCTACAAGTTTGATCATTAGCAAAAACAAAGAACCTCCCAAGGGTTTTAAGTGTTCAATTGAATAATTTCATACCAAAGATGACAATACCTAGATCTATTCTTGCTTTTATGCGTAGCTAGGGGCGTTAAACGATAGCGCTTGTTGGGAGGCAACCAAATTTTATTTTTTTCCTTGCTTTTTGTTCATGTTTAGTAATAAATAAATCCTCTATCCTCTGTTATGATTGTGTTTTTTTATGTTTTAATTAGTGTTTGTGCCAAGTAAAGCCTTTAGGATCTTCTTGGGTGATTGTTGTTTGATCTTCCTGATACAAACAGGAAGTATGCGCTCAATAAAATAATTTTCATTTTTTACTAGAGAGCGATAAAATACAAATTCCAACTGCAGTAGATCAATATACAAATTATTTAGGTCGCCCTAATGTTTTAGAATTTTTGGAGTTACAGAAGTATTCGATACCTCCAGATTTCTACAGACGGTTCTGTTTTTGACAGATTCTGTTTTTTGGTGTGTTGTTTGCTCATTTTGATGAATCTATGGCTAGTATCGGTGGGAATGAACCATAGACAATTTGGAATACAGTAGGTTTAACACCAATATAAATAAAGAATGAGTTCGTTACAGTACCTTAAAGTGGTGGTTTGTTTTCTTATACTAACGGAGCTCATGAGATTTTCTGTTGAGTTTTGTGTTGTGAAGTTTTCATGTTTTTGGGTAAAGATTTGATTGATTTTGGAATAAGGAGTGGCAAGAGCCTAAGCTTGGGGGTGCCCAAGCCACCCCAAGGTAAAATTCAAGGACAACTAAAAGCCTAAGCTTGGGGGTGCCCCGGAAGGCATCCCCTCTTTCGTCTTCATCTATCGGTAACTTTACTTGAGGCTATATTTTTATTCACCACATGATATGTGTTTTTCTTGGAGCATCTTGTATGATTTGATTCTTCGCTTTTTAGTTTACCACAATCATCCTTGCTGTACACACCTTTTGGGAGAGACACACATGAATCGGAATTTATTAGAATACTCTATGTGCTTCACTTATATCTTTTGAGCTATATAATTTTGTTCTAGTGCTTCACTTATATCTTTTTGGAGCACGGTGGTGGTTTTATTTTATAGAAATTATTGATCTCTCATGCTTCACTTATATTATTTTAAGAGTCTTTTAGAACAGCATGGTAATTTGCTTTGGTTATGAAATTAGTCCTAATATGATAGGCATCAAAGATGGGTATAATAAAAACTTTCATATAGAGTTCATTGAATACTATGAGAAGTTTGATACTTGATGATTGTTTTGAGATATGAAGATGGTGATATTAGAGTCATGCTAGTTGAGTATTTGTGAATTTGAGAAATACTTGTGTTGAGGTTTGCAAGTCCCGTAGCATGCATGTATGGTAACCGTTGTGTAACAAATTTTAAGCATAAGGTGTCTCTTTGAATGTCCTCCTTATGAGTGGCAGTCTGGGACGAGCCATGGTCTTTTCCTACCAATCTATCCCCTAGGAGGATGTGCGTAGTGCTTGGTTTCGATGACTTGTAGATTTTTGCAATAAGTATGTGAGTTCTTTATGACTAATGTTGAGTCCATGGATTATACGCACTCTCACCCTTCCATCATTGCTAGCTCTTCGGTATGGTGCATTGCCCTTTTTCACCTCGAGAGTTGGTGCAAACTTCGCCCGTGCATCCAAACCCCGTGATATGTTACGCTCTATCACACATAAGCCTCCTTATATCTTCCTCTAAACAGCCACCATACCTACCTATTATGGCATTTCCATAGCCATTCCGAGATATATTGCCATGCAACTTTCCACCGTTCCGTTTATTATGACACACTTCATCATTGTCATATTGCCTTGCATCATCATGTAGTTGACATCGTATTTGTGGCAAAGCCACTGCTCATAATTTTTTATACATGTCACTCTTGAATAATTGCACATCCCGGTACACCGCTGGAGGCATTCATATAGTGTCATATTTTGCTCTAGTATCGAGTTGTAATTTTTGAGTTGTAAATAAATAAAAGTGTGGTGATCATCATTATTAGATCATTGTCCCGTGTGAGGAAATAAAAAAATAGAGAAAGGCCAAATAAGAAAATAGAAGGCCCAAAAAATGAGAGAGAAAGAGAGAAGGGACAATGTTACTATCCTTTTTCCACACTTGTGCTTCAAAGTAGCACCATGGTCTTCATGATAGAGAGTCTCTTATTTTGTCACTTTCATATACTAGTGGGAATTTTCATTATAGAACTTGGCTTGTATATTCCAACAATGGGATTCCCCAAAATGCCCTACTCCTTGGTGAGCAAGCAAGTTGGATGCACACCCACTTAGTTTCTTTTGTTGAGCTTTCATACATTTATAGCTCTAGTGCATCCGTTATATGGCAATCCCTACTCCTTGCATTGACATCAATTGATGGGCATCTCCATAGCCTGTTGATTAGCCGCGTTGATGTGAGACTTTCTACATTTTTTGTCTTCTCCACACAACCTCCATCATCATATTCTCTTCCACCTATAGTGCTATGTCCATGGCTCGCGCTCATGTATTGCGTGAATGTTGAAAAAGTTTGAGAATACTAAAGTATGAAACAATTGCTTGGTTTGTCATCGGGGTTGTGCATGATGGGAGCATTTTTGTGTGACGAAAATGAAGCATGGCCAAACTATATGATTTTGTAGGGATGAGCTTTCTTTGGCTATGTTATTTTGAGAAGACATAATTGCTTGGTTAGTATGCTTGAAGTATTATTATTTTATGTCAATATTAAACTTTTGTCTTGAATCTTTCGGATCTGAATACACATGCCACAATAAAGAAAATTACATTGAAAATTATGTTAGGAAGCATTCCACATCAAAAATTTTGTTTTTATCATTTACCTACTCGAGGACGAGCAGGAATTAAGCTTGGGGATGCTTATACGTCTCCAACGTGTCTATAATTTTTGATTGTTCCATGCTATTATATTATTTGTTTTGGATTTTTAATGGGCTTTAATATTCTCTTTTATATTATTTTTGGGACTAACCTATTAACCGAAGGCCCAGTGCTAGTTTCTGTTTTTTTGCCTATTTTAGTGTTTCGCAGAAAAGGAATATCAAACGGAATCCAAACGGAACGAAACCTTCACGAGGATCTTTGTAGGAAGAAATGCATCTAGGAGACTTGGAGTGGAAGTCAGAGACGCAACGAGGTAGCCGAGGCAGGAGGGCGCGCCCAGGGGGGTAGGCGTGCCCCCACCCTCATGGGGCCGTCGTAGCTCGACCGACGTACTTCTTTCGCCTATATATACTCTTATACCCTAAAAAACATCCAGGGGAGCCACAAAACCACTTTTCCACCGCCGCAACCTTCTGTACCCGTGAGATCCCATCTGGGGCCTTTCCGGTGATCTGCCAAAGGGGGATTCAATCACAGAAGGCTTCTACATCAACACCATAGCCTCTCCGATGATGTTTGAGTAGTTTACCACAGACCTTCGGGTCCATAGTTATTAGCTAGATGGCTTCTTCTCTCTATTTGGTTCTCAGTACAAAGTTCTCCTCGATGTTCTTGGAGATCTATTCGACGTAATATTCTTTTGCGGTGTGTTTTCCGAGATCCGATGAATTGTGCATTTATGATCAAGTTTATCTATGAACAATATTTTGTTCTTCTCTGAATTCTTATATGCATGATTTGATATCTTTGCAAGTCTCTTTGAATTATCAGTTTAGTTTGGCCTACTAGATTGATCTTTCTTGCAACGGGAGAAGTGCTTAGCTTTGGTTTCAATCTTGTAGTGTCCTTTCCCAGTGATAGTAGGGGAAGCAAGGCACGTATTGTATTGTTGCCATCAAGGATAAAAGGATGGAGGTTTATATCATATTGCTTGAGTTTATCCCTCTACATCATGTCATCTTGCCTAATGCGTTACTCTGTTCTTATGAACTTAATACTCTGGATGCATGCTGGATAGCGGTCGATGTGGGGAGTAATAGTAGTATATGAAGAATCGTTCCGATCTACTTGACACGGACGTGATGCCTATGTTCATGATCATGCCTAGATATTCTCATAACTATGCGCTTTTCTATCAATTGCTCGGTAGTAATTTGTTCACCCACCTTAATACATGCTATCATGAGAGAAGCCACTAGTGAAACATATGGCCCCCGGGTCTCTTCCTTATCATATTGCATCTCTTTTATTATTGCATCGGTTTACTATTTTGCAATCTATACAACAAAATACCAAAAATATTTATCTTATTATCTTTATCAGATCTCACTTTTGCAAGTGGCCGTGAAGGGATTGACAACCCCTTTATCGCGTTGGTTACAAGGTTCTTGATTGTTTGTGCAGGTACTAGGCGACTTGCGTGTAATATCCTACTGGATTGATACCTTGGTTCTCAAAAACTTAGGGAAATACTTACGCTAATTTGCTGCATCACCCTTTCCTCTTCAAAGGAAAAACCAACGCATGATCAAGAGGTAGCACTCTACGTGATGCATGTTTGTTAATTAACCTTGGGAAGCGCACCTTCTGCACCAACCAGGTATCTTTTCTTGGCTATGTTGTTACTCCATAGGGAATTGAAGTTGATAAAGCCAAGATTGAAGCTATTGAGAGTTGGCCGTAGCCCAAAATGGTCACACAAGTGAGGAGTTTTCTTGGCCTCGCTGGATTCTGTAGGTGTTTTGTGAGAGATTTCATCACCATTACTGCACCTCTCAATGAGCTTACAAAGAAGGATGTACCTTTTGGGGTACCGCACAGGAAGAAGCCTTCACAGTATTGAAAGATAAGTTGACACATGCTCCTTTACTCCAACTTCCTGATTTTAATAAGACTTTTGAGCTTGAATGTGATGCTATGGAATTGGATTAGGAGGTGTGTTATTACAGGATGGCAAACCCATTGCATACTTTTCTGAAAAATTGAGTGGGCCTAGTCTGAATTATTCTACTTACGATAAAGAATTATATGATCTTGTTCAAACTTTAGAGACATGGCAACATTATTTTTGGCCCAAAGAATTTGTTATACATTCTGATCATGAATCGTCGAAACATATTAAAATTCAAGCTAAACTGAATCGTAGACGTGCTAAATGGGTTTAATTCATTGAGATTTTCCCTTATGTCATTAAACACAAGAAGGGTAAAGAAAATGTTATTGCTGATGCATTGTCTTGCCGCTATACTATGCTTTCACAACTTGACTTCAAAATATTTGGTTTGGAGACCACAAAGATCAATATGTGCATGGTGCTGATTTTAAAGATGTAATGCATAATTGTAAATAAGGAAGAATGAGGAACACGTTCGTTGTTAATGATGGATTTGTGTTCCATGCTAACAAGCTATGCGTTCCAGCTAGCTCTGTTCATCTTCTGTTGTTGTAGGACGTGCATGGAGGAGGATTAATGGGACACTTTGGCATGAATAAGACGGAGGACGTACTTGCTACACATTTCTTTTGGCCAAAGATGAGTTGGGATGTTGAGCGTTTTGTTACTCGCTGCACTACATGTCAAAAAGCTAAGTCACGACTCAATCCTTATGGTTTATGTATGCGTTTGCCTATACCTAGTCTTCCTTGGGAGGATATATCTATGGACTTTGTTTTAGGTTTACCTCGAACAAAGAAGGGGAGGGATAGCATATTTGTTGTCGTGGATAGATTCACAAAAATGGCACACTTTATACCATGTCATAAAAGCGATGATGTTGTTAATTTTGCTGATTTGTTCTTTCGTGAAATTATTCGCTTGCATGGTGTGCCAAATACTATTATTTCATATCGTGATACTAAATTTCTTAGCCACTTTTGGAGATGTTTATGGGCTAAGTTGGGGACTAAACGGCTTTTTAGTTCTAGTTGTCACCCCCAAACTGATGGAAAAACTGAAGTAGTCAATAGAACATTGTCTACTATGCTTAGGGCTGTTTTGAAGAATAATAAGAAAATGTGGGAAGAATGCTTGCCTCATATTGAATTTTCTTATAATCGTTCATTGCATTCTACTACTAAGATGTGCCCTTTTGAAATTGTGTATGGTTTCCTACCTCATGCACCTATTGATTTGTTGCCTCTTCCATCTTCGAAGAAGGTTAATTTTGATGCTAAAGAACATGCTGAATTGATTTTAAAAATGCATGAGTTAACTAAGGAAAACATTGAGCGTATGAATGCTAAATATAAATTGGCTGGAGATAAGGGTAGAAAACATGTTATGTTTGCACCTGGAGATCTTGTTTTGTTACATTTGCGTAAGGATAGATTTCCTAATTTGCGCAAATCAAAGCTAATGCCACGTGTTGATTGTCATTTTAAGGTGTTAGAGAAAATAAATGATAATGCATACAAACTTGAGCTGCCTGTGGATTTTGGGGTTAGTCCCACTTTTAACATTGAACATTTGAAGCCTTATTTGGGTGAGGAAGATGAGCTTCCGTCGAGGACGACTTCATTTCAAGAAGGGGAGGATGATGAGGACATCAATATCATTGTTACACCCACAGCCCTGCTGCAATACATACTGGACCAATTACTAGAGCTCGCGCACGCCAATTGAATTACCAGGTACTTTCGTTTCTTGGTAACGATTCTAATGTTCGTGAGAATATGATGCTGCCTAAATTGGATACATTTATTTTGCTTACAAATGAAGGACCTAGCTTGGACAAGACAGATGAACCTTGGAGCAAGTTCAAACATGGAGATGATGAAATGTGCAAGGGGAACAAGAACGGAGTTACAAGTGATGATTCCAGGACTTTGCAGCCACCATAATGAGTGCATGAAGCCTTGTACGAAATATACAAGATGCCACTTCATAAATTTCGTCCAGAGGCTATTCTAGGTGCTGCGTCACCTTATTTTTGGGCAAGGCCCATGTAATTTCGAAATACTTGATTATAGGCTGTTTTTAGAGTCCGTATGTGTGGGGAAACAAGAGTTAGGGTTGGTTTCAGACCCCTCCTCCAAGGGCCACGAAATTCCCCCCTCTCTCACTACTAGGAAAAGGGCTATAGATGATATGGCCACTAATGGCGCACCATACATGTGGTGTGCCACTACTATATAGCAGTGGCGCACCATTAGTTGGTGCGCCATTAGTGTGATAGACACTAATGGCACACCAGACACATGGTGCGCGACTAGTAACAAGTTTTTTCCAAAAATACTAATGGCGCACCAGGGCACAATGCGCTATTACTAGTTTAACTAGTAATGGCACACCTGCCACACAGTCCACCACTACTATTTTTTCTTGCAAAACTACTAATGGCGCACCTCAAGCTGGTGCGCCATTAGTAACCCTAGTAACCAGGGTTACTAATGGCGCATATGTGGGTGGTGCGCCATTAGTAACCTGGGACCAGCTAGATATTTTGGATAGCCACACCTACACACTCACTTTCCCCACTTCATTCTCTCCACCTCCTCCTCCAAGCTTGTGTCGGCTGCCTCCTCCTCCTCACCTCATTTGCACCATAGATTCATCCAAATTAAGTGGTTAAATTACCTTTTTTTGATAGGTAAGTAAGGGGAAAGCTATCTTTATGTTGTAGATCTACTTTTTTCTCCCTCCAACAACGTGCACATGCACTTTTTCTGGCCTAGCTAGATCTATGTATGTTTGTGGTGTTGCATATGTTTGTGGTATTGCATATATGTTTGTGTTTGCAGGTACCGGTATTTGAAAATGTGATAGTTGCCAATATTTTGCCAGAATGTTGATTCATTTCCGTTTCGGCGAGAATTTTGGCACTATGCATTATTTTTGGTCCTATTTTTAGGGAAAGTCATGCCAAATTTTTTCTTGGTTCTAAAATATCGTTTTGCTCTACCCCACAGGCGACCATGGTCCGCACGATGACCAATAGCATCGTGAATAGGTTTTTGAGCTCGGCAAAGGCCGAGATGCTTCAAAGGAACGAGACGGAGATAAGATGTCCATGTCGAAGATGCAAGCTGAATAGCCTTATTGCGGACCCGGATTCTGGGCAGGTGCGGGACCACCTGCGCTTGCGTGGTTTCATGGATGGCTATTGGTGGCAAGGTGATGAAGATAACTATGAAGTCGTCCATGGGGGTCGGGCAAGAAATGAGGAAGGGCAACAAGACAACCACCGCGGCGAGGGCGAGCGAGAAGACGAAGAATCTCCAAGACATGATCACGACGGTGATGCTGTACACAGCCATCATGGAGAAGATGTCGGACATGATGATGAGGAAGATCAAGATGAAGGGCATGATCATGAAGATGAAGATGCCAGAGCAGACGACGATGGAGGCTGGGTGCAGGACCCTCATATTCAAGATCTGCTTCTCAAGCAGACGGATAACGCAAGAGTTGCCGCCCGAGAGAAAGCCAAGCTGGATCAACTAGAGATAGACGCGGTTACTACATTGTATGAAGGATGCAGGCCCGAGGATACCCGCCTGAAAGTAACGCTCATGGCTCTGGAGATGAAGGTAAAACACAAAATGACTGACGCATGCTTCGACGAGAACATGTCATTCTGGCGCGGACGTCTTCCCAAGGGGAACTAGTGTCCGACCAGTTTCGAGGAGGCGAAGAAAATCGTGTGTCCTCTGGATTTACCGCACGTGAAATACCACGTGTGCATGAACAATTGCATCATTTATCGGGACGAGCACGCGGACTCTACCATATGTCCGGTGTGCGGCGTCACTCGATACAAGAAGAGGAAGAAAGCTCCTCGAAAAATTGTGTGGTACTTTCCGATCACTCCTCGTCTACAGCGGTATTTCGCGGACCCTAAGCTAGCAAAGCTCCTGCGTTGGCACGCGGATAGGGAGGAGAAGAAGCGAGAATATGACGGAAATGATCCGGAGATAAATAAAAAAGACAAGATGCTGAGTCACCCTAAGGATGCGAGCCAGTGGCAAGCGTTGAACTTCGAACACCCAGAATTTGGGGACGATCCAAGGAACATCATGCTGGGCGCAAGCACCGATGGAGTCAATCCGTTTGGCAGCCAGAGAAGCACACATAGCACCTGGCCTGTGTTTGTGTGGATGTACAACCTTCCCCCCTGGTTGTGCATGAAGAGGAAGTACATTCACATGAGTATGCTAATTGAAGGGACGAAACAACCAGGGAACGACATCAATCTGTATCTGGGGCTGCTGAAAGAGGAGCTAGCCAAGCTGTGGAAAACGCTAGCCAATATGTGGGACGCCACAGAGAAAGAATATTTCCCTATGAGAGCCGCACTGCTCACGACTATCTCAGTTATGGATATCTCGTGGGGCAGGTGGTCCACATATTTTCTGGATGCGTCAGGTGCATGGATGACACAACGTATCGCCAGCTAGATAGAGATCCCGAGTCTTCGAAAATCGTGTTCATGGGACGTCGAAGGTGGCTTCGCAACGATGACCCATGGAGAAAACGCAAGGATCTATTCGATGGTGAAACCGAACCCCGAAGGCGCCCGCATACGAGGAGCGGCGTGGAAATAGACGAGCTGTTGAAAAATTGGAAAGATTGCCCACTGCCGAGAAAGAAGCAAAAGGCGCCAGAGCCAGGAAAGAAGCGAAAGGCGCTAGAGCCGCTGCTAAAGGTATGGAAAACAAGGTCTGTTTTCTGGGACTTGCCGTACTGGAAGATCCACCGTGTGCCTCACAGCCTTGATGTCATGCATATCACGAAGAACGTGTGCGAGAGTCTGCTTGGTACCCTGCTCAACATGCCATAGAGGACCAAAGATGGGCCGAAAGCAAGGGCAGACTTGAAAGCAATGGGCATCAGGGAGGAGCTTCACGCTAACGATGATGATGATGATGAGGCGAAGCAGGACACGGAAAGTCGTTGCAAAGGGAAAAAGGCCAAGAAGACCAGAAATAACTACCCTCCCGTGTGCTTCACTCTAAGTCAGGAGGAGATCGAGCAGTTTTTAACCTGCCTCGTAGGAGTAAAACTTCCTTACGGTTACGCGGGGAAGATAAGAAGATACCTAGACCCGGCGAAGCAGAAGTTCAGCGGGATGAAGTATCACAACTGTCACGTTCTGATGACGCAGATACTTCCAGTTGCAATCCGGGGGATCATGGACGCGCACGTCCGTGAAAGGCTATTTGGCCTATGCAACTTTTTCGATGTCATCTCTCGGAAGTCGGTTGGCGTGAGGCAACTCAGAAGGCTACAGGAAGAGATCGTGGTGATACTATGCGAGCTTGAGATGTACTTCCCGCCCGCATTCTTCGACGTTATGGTGCATCTGCTGGTCCATATTGTGGAGGATATCATCCAACTTGGGCCGACGTTCCTGCATAGCATGATGCCATTCGAAAGGATGAATGGTGTCATTAAAGGACACGTTCGCAACATGTCACGTCTAGAGGGAAGCATAGCCAGGGGCTTTCTGACCGAAGAGTGCATCTCCTACTGCACGAATTATCTAGGCATCGAGAACCCCGTTGGTCTGCCCGTCAACAGGCACCTCGGCAGGCTCGCTGGATGGGGTCACCGCGAGGGTCGCCGCGAAATGCATGTCGACTTCGAGGGTCGACTCGCCGACTTTGAAAGAGCAAACCTAGTCGTGCTACAACACATAGACATGGTTGATCCTTGGGTGGTAGAGCACAAAACCTTTATTGAGAAGACGTACAATGACCGAGGCCAACAGAGGATGGACAGAGATATAATCAAAGAGCACAACTCATGTTTCACGTGTTGGTTCAAGCAGAAGCTTCTGTCGTACCCTTTACATGAGGATTCTTCCGCGGAAGAACAACTCATATTCGCCTTGTGACAGGACGCCGAGCACAACCTGATGACCTATGAGGCGTACGATATCAACGCCTACACATTCTACACCAAGGACAAGGACATGAAGAGCGATGGTTATCAGAACTCCGGGGTAACGATGGAATCCTACACCAGTAACGACAAGGACAGATACTACGGAAGGACTGAGGAGATCTGGGAGCTGAGCTACGCTAGAGAGAAGGTCCCGATGTTCCGTGTCAGATGGGCCAAGAGCATCCTAAAAGAAGACCGGTATTTCACCACCATGGTTATACCTGAAGCCAAATCCAACACCGCAGGCGCAAACGTCACCGGGAAAAATGAGCCATGGGTATTGGCTTCCCAAGTGGACCAATGCTTCTTCATTACCGACCCATCAAAGCCGAGTCGTGTTGTGGTGAGGAGAGAAAAAAGGAAGATCATCGGAATGGATGGAGTCGCAAATGAGCAAGACTTCAACAAGTACGGCGACCCGAAGATGGAACATGACGACGACGATGAAGTAGCAGCATACACCACAAGAAGAAGCAGGACCACCCTACCTAAAGGACGTCCGTTCCACAGAAGAACTCCATTTGCGAAAAAGAAGGGTAAGAAGATTGTGAAAACATAGCTAGCTAAGATCGATTGTATTTAATTGTAGCCTTCATTTCTCGATTGTATTTCATGGGCACTTTTTGAACTCATGAATATTTTTAAATTTCATGGGCACTTTTTGAATTCATGAATAGTTTTTCAAATTTGATGATATTTTTTCATATTCAATATGAAAAAATATTAAATATTCATGAGGACACTCGATCTTGATCCCCCTCCATCTCGATCGCTATCCCCCTCGCGAGATCCACCTCGCCGCCGAGCACCCCCCGCACCCTGCCCCGCTCCACCGTCGCCGATGACCCCCAGCACCCTCCCCCGCTCCACCGTCACAAAATGAATGCAACTAAAAATCCAAAAAAACAAATTTGATTATATTTTCAAATAACAAATTTGATGATATTTTCAAATAACAAATTTGATGATATTTTCAAATAACAAATTTGATGATATTTTTTTTATATTCATAAATATTTTCAAATAACAAATTTGATGATATATTTTAAAAAATTATTACTGTTTTTATAAAATTATTACTGTTTCATATTCATATTCATTTTCTAAAAAAAATATTAGATGCAACAAAAAAAATAATAAAAAAATTACTTATGGCGCACCGCTGGCTGGTGCGCCATTGATATCTAAAAAAAGATTACTTATGGCGCACCGTCCCGGGGTTGCACCATTGCTATCAAAAAAACATTCTAATGGCGCACCGCCAGGGGGTGCGCCATTAGTAATCTTCCCCCCTATAGCTAGTCGTCCGATCCCTTCGTCCCTCCCTCGCCAGATCTACTCCCCCCTCGCCACACCCTCACTGTAACATCCCAAATTTTCAATTTGGAATGTTATACAATAGATCATCATTGCATATCATATTTTATTGCATTTTCGTTGATCCTAAAAATTTCACGCAACTCATGGACCCTCGGAGAGAGTTGGGGATTTCGTTATTTTCATATTTGAGTTTTCTCAAATTTTGAAAATAGGATCATTTGATTTTATTTATTTTATCTTCAATTATTTCTATTATAAAAATATGAGAGAGGGAATAAAATGAATTTCCCAAAATAAAGAAATATTGAGGATTTAAAAATAAAATCAAATAAGATTTTATTTTGGTTTTATTTGCTATTTTATTTGAATTTAGGAAAAATGCGCATTTTTCAAAATTTCATTTAGGCCCCAAATAAATGTTCATCGTGTGCGGCTTGATTTTAGAAGCCGGCGAAAATTTATTTCAGGAATTTTGGAGTCCGTTTAATATTCCTTTTTTTCTGAGCGTAATTATTTATTTAAAAAAACGCGAACCGACCTACGGGCAGTATTCGGCCAGGGGGCTTTATATAGCGCGCCCCGGAGGGCCCGAGCAGCCCAAGTCGCCCGCCGCCCGCCGCCCCGCCGCCGCCGGAGCTCGCCGCCGACGAGGTCGAACCGCCGCCACCCGCCGTTTTTTTTCAGAAAACCATTGGTTTTCACCGGGTTTTTTAGTTTTTTTAGATTCGTTTATTAGATATATTAGTTTTTTTCTTTGGTTTAGTTAATTAGTGAGCGTTCGCTCGTTCGTTCGTTTTAATGAACGTGTTCTTCGTTTAGATCCAGATAACGAACGTTCTTTGTTAATCTGTTCGTCCTTTTTCTTTTTCTCGGATTTGTTCTGCGATTTTTCTGATCGTGATTCGTGATCCGATTTTCGCTCGTTTATCAGAATCAGGCGATCCAAGCGCCTGGAGTTTCGTCTCGAAACCCTCTTTCCGTTTAACCAACTCAAACAAGTTTTTGCCTCTGTAAAATTTGATCTAGATAAAGAATAGTGAACGAAGCTTGCTTCTTTTGCCGTTTGTCTCTCGTTGCTTCGTTCGATTTGATTCTTTTTGGCAATCGGAGTTCTTAAGTTGAACTTTCTAGTTAGATCTCTTATTTGAGTTTTACCTGTGCATTAGTTGAGTACTTATTGTATGCTTGTTTGTTTGCGATAGAGTACTCGGAGTGCGCCGCTTGCTACTTCGAATCTCTAGGTTTTGCGGATCATCAGCAAGGCAAGTAACACTTTGATCATACTTCCTATTACCCAGTTTTTATTGCATTAGATCAATCCTCACACATTGCATGATTAGGATCTAATTAAATTGTGGGTTTGGGAAGTAGATGAGGTAGAACCTATTACCTATTATTATCAAACCTTTGAGAGTTACTTCTACGTTTGCTTATTATGCCATGCTATGCTAGTAGACGTGGATTGGGTGAGTGTATCCATGACATATGTGAGTTTGTTAAATTAATGGTTTATCTAAGGTGGCAACTTAAATACACATCTGGGTGGATTGAGGCACCTGGGTATTCCAGTGATTGCCTGTTTTTCTTTTGGACTGCCACCCAGGCTCAAAGGGATCATGAGATTATTCATACTAGAAACTTTCATGTGCAGCCACAAGCTATTATGGGCTCTAGCATAGTTGACTAAGTTGTGCGAACTCTTTCAGTGGTAGACTAGCAGATGTAGGGGACAATAGGTGTAACGGTCTACCCGATCGTATGGTGCCAGCTCTTCTGAAAGACTATGTCTCGGTCATCCGTTTCTCAAACACCATGTAGTGCGAGAATCCCAACGGAGGAGATCATGTCTTGTGGGGAAAAGTGCGCAAACCTCTGCAGGGTGTATAAACTAATAATGGTTAGCTGTGTCCCCGGTTATGGACATCTTGAGTATCTAGTACTTGGATTATCATGTGAATCTCATCATGTTACTCTAATTAATTTGTTGGGTTTTAATGATGATGGTTAATTGGGATTGAGAGGGTGTATACACTCTCAATGTTTAACAACCAGCATGATAGTTAAATAAAATGTATTCCTTTGCAGTAGGGAAAAATTGGCTTTACGCAAAACTGTAACCATAGAGCTTTCCACCAGCCAAATATGCATGTAGTATAGCCTTATTCCTTCATTCCTCTCTATGTGTTATATTGCCAGCATATTCCATGTGCTGACCCGTTTCGGGCTGCAACGTTCATGTTGCAGACTTTTCAGACGACGAGTAAGGTGCCTTTAGGTCGTGGTTCTATACTCAGTGATGCCTTTGGAGTTGATGGACTCACTTATCTTCCAAGCCTTCCGCTGTTGTCATTATTAGATGGCCTTATGCCATGTTTATTGTAATAAGCTCTCTTTCGAGACACTCGATATAATAAGTGTGTGATTGCTACTCTGTTATAAATCCTTCAAGTATTGTGTGGTGTCGGCACTACTGATCCAGGGATGACACCGGAGCATAGAGATTGGACCGTTTGAGGTCTGGTCGCTACACTCACGCCCCCTCCTTCCGCCGCTCCGACGACCCCCGCGCCCCGCCTCGCCGTCTCGGCCCTCACCGCCGACGGCCTGCCCCGCTCCTTCCCTCCACTCCTCAATGGACCTCTCGGTCCTCGCCGCCGACGGCCTGCCCCGCTCCTACGGCCACCACCATGACACAGCCAGGCTACTCAAGGCCTTCAGCCGCACCGTCGAGCCGCGCAACTTCAGCATCGGCCTCGTCGCCGGCTTCCTCCTCGTCACCTGCGCATACTTCTCCACCGCCAAGTTCGACGACATCCACACCGCACCCCTCAGTAAAGCCACACCCCTCTCGTCCTCCTCCCCTCCCTCCGCACATCTGCATTCGCCTCCCGCTTCGTCCCTCCCCTCGTCGGCCATAGCTCTTGAAAGTGCGTTATATCGACTAGAGGGGGGGTGAATAGGCGATTTTTATGAAATTCTTCACTGAGGAATTTGCCGGTGAGGAAATTCCTTAGCGAAGAACTACTAGCAGCGGAATATACTCAAAAGTAAACATAACAGAATACAAGCATAGTCAACATGATGAAATGAAGACAGGCACAGAGTACAGGAAGCGTAAGCACAGGATAACACAGGATGAAGACAAACAGACTGAAGAAATTGAACTGAGGAAATTGAGAAGGTCTTCAGTCAAAGTCTTCAAACACAGATATGAACAAACACACAACACAGTTATGAGGAAATGAAAGAGTTGAGAGAATAGAACCAGTAAGCTTGGTGAAGACAATGATTTGGTAGACCAGTTCCAACTGCTGTCTCAGTTGTACATCTGGTTGGAGCAGCTGAGTATTTAAACTCGAGGACACACAGTCCCGGACACCCAGTCCTGAACACGCAGCTCAGGACACCCAGTCCTCACCGTATTCTCCTTGAACTAAGGTCACACAGACCTCGTCCAATCACTTGTGGTAAGTCTTCAGGTGACTTCCAAACCTTCACAAACATGGTCACTCAGTGATCCACAATTCCTCTTCGATGCTCTAGACCATGACGCCTAACCGTCTGGAAGAAGCACCGTCTTCAAAGGTAACAAGAAATCAGATCCATGCAGGATCAATCTCTTCAGTGATGCTCAATCACTTGGGGTTTGTAGGTGTTTGGGTTTTGGGTTTTTCCTCACTTGATGATTTTCGCTCAAAGTCCTCAGAGGATGGGTTGCTCTCAAATGACAAGTGTCAGTTTCTCTCGGAGCAGCCAACCAGCTAGTGGTTATAGGGGCGGATATTTATAGCCTAGGGAGCAGCCCGATATGATAAGACATAAATGCCCTTCAGTGATATGACCATTAGGTGGATAGATATTTTGGGACAGCTGGCGCATAACACAACAACGGTCGGAATTTTGAGTAGCAAAATCCTTAGGGCTATCATGTTCCTCACTGTGTAGGAAATCCGCACTCGCGAATTCCTAACTCCTCACTCAGAACAAATTCCTCAGAGACCAGAAGAACTTCGTCTCTGTCACTAAAGAAATTGACTGAACTGTATGAGATTTCCAATGGCTTCACTCGAAGGGATTGGTAGGTGTAGGATTTTGAGTTGAGCATCACATGGAAATTTTTCCTTAGTATTTCCTCGACCCCCTTTAACAGTACGGTGTTTCCTATGACTCAAGAAAGAGAAAATGAAACTACAAAAACAAAAGTCTTCAAGCTTCGTGTTCCTCGAATGAATACCAAGTCTTTAAGGTCACACCAATTTCTTCACTTTCAAAGTCTTCAGAAAGTCTTCAGTCGAAGAACTTCATTTTTAGGTGTCAACTTTCTCTGTAAATATCAAACTCCTCATAGACTTATAGACCTGTGTACACTCACAAACGCATTAGTCCCTTAACCTATAAGTCTTCAATACACCAAAATCACTAAGGGGCACTAGATGCACTTACAATCTCCCCCTTTTGGTGATTGATGACAATATAGGTTATGTTTTCAACGGAAATAAACACATGAAGTGTAAATAACAGTGTTGAGGAATTTGATTGCAAGATATAGAAGAACTCCCCCTGAAGCTATGCATAGTGAGGAATTTTCTTTTGAAGCAATGCACACTTGAAGAGTTGAATCATGGAGATCTCCCACTATATCTTGTAATTCATACATGCATTTGACATATAACAATGAAGAATTTGAAATGCATGATGAAATATGGTGACTGATGTAGTTCAGCATGCGTGCAATAATATTTAACCAGGAATAAGCATGCAGAAAAACACATCAAGAGTATCAGAGCACCATCGGTTTTAAGATTACAACTCGATCCAATAAAGTCTCAGAAGAACGAGAGTTGTAACTTAACAAAAAAATGCCCATATAGAAAGACCCACTTGAAGACTAACTCAAAATTCTCCCCCTTTGTCATCAAATGACCAAAAGGATCGAATATGAGGACTAACGCCCCTGAAGAATATCAAGTTGATGAAGGAGCACCAGCGTTGTTGGGGTCGTTTGTTGTAGTAGGACCTGCCGCAGTGTCGTCCAAGTCTTCATGTTCATTAGTGTTGCGCGATGAAGAATATGAGCAGGCCACCAGAGAAGGAACCTTGACCTTCTTGAATTTCTTCGGTGGAGGTGCAGACCAGTCAAAATCTTCTTTGAGACCCAT
This sequence comes from Triticum aestivum, assembly GCF_018294505.1. Taxonomy (NCBI): domain Eukaryota; kingdom Viridiplantae; phylum Streptophyta; class Magnoliopsida; order Poales; family Poaceae; genus Triticum; species Triticum aestivum. The sequence continues at coordinate 223,603,018 of NC_057803.1, forward strand.
TTTCTTCAGACCGTCTTCACCATACAGACGTGACAGGATTGCCCAGGTGCGACCGAAGACTTGATGGAGGTAGTAATGGTTTTTCTTCACTGCATTGTGTGTGGTAGTCATGTGGTGAAGAAGTGAACCAAACTGACGCTTAACCCATTTGTGATTTCGATCCACCTTCTGGTGAAGACTAAGCAGAAGTTCACGGTCAGTCATCACGCGTGGAGCAGTGGCTTGAGGAGTGGACTTGGGTGCATTGGCAGAGTCATGTGTGGCAGAGTCATCATTGGTGGAATAAGATGCAGCTTTGCGAAACTGACCATCCAATGGACGAATGGCTTCATCTATTATAGCTGGTGCCTTGCCCTTTCCATCAACTGGGGAATATGTCTGCTTGAGGACTTCAATTGGGGGAAAGTAGCTGAGGTGATTCTGGAAATCAGCTTTTTAGTTGAGTGAAGACCTTGTCCTGAGGAATCTCATAATCCAAGGTGCATAAGGCTTCAGCTCAAACAGAGATAGTGCAACATTTGCCAGAGTCCTCATGAAGAAAACGTGATAATCAACAGGAATGCCATGAACGATGTTGAATACCAGATTCTTCATGATGCCAACAATTTCCTCATCAGATGAGTTGTGGCCTTTGATAGGACCGATTGTCCTTGTAAGAATATGATAGACAGTTCTGGGCACGTACATCAATTCCTTCACGAGGAATTTGGTTCTTGGTGCTTGACCTAGCTTCAAAGGTTTCATCAGCACCTGCATGTAATGATGTGTGAGCTCAGGTTCACTGTAGATGCAGCGAGCTTCTTCAAGGGGAGGACTGAGTGGTAGAGCACGAAGCAATTCAGAGGCTGGTGCAGTGTAGTGAGTGTTTTCAGACATCCAGTCCAGCACCCATGAATTCACGTCTTCAGCATCTCCGGTGATGTGCAGCGTTGCATAGAATTGAAGAATCAGTTCTTCATTCCAATCGTAGATGTCAGAGCAAAAGTTTAGCAGTCCAGCGTCATGAAGAACACTGAGGACTGGTGCGAAGCATGGCAGAGATTCCATATCCACGTGAGGAATATGGTCATGGTAGAAGATTTTCTCCTTGTTGAACAACACTGAGGAATAGAAATTGGCTTGACTAGCAGTCCAGAAACGCCTCTTCCTAATGCGAGCAGAGTTATATGGGTTGTAATCTTCGAAGAATACGTGCTCGCCGAAGAAATCATCAGCCTTGAACTTTTGCTTGCGTGAGAATGGATCCTTTGGCTTCGGCAGAGGAGTGTGAGTGAGTTGCATCACGACGTCAGGAATCTCAATCGTAGGTTCTTCAGGCTGAGGAATTTCCGGTTCCTCCTTAGTGGCAGTCTGCGTTGTTGGTTGTTCAGCAGCAGCAGTTTCTTCAGCACTAGTGGCTGGAATTTCCTCATGGACAGATGCAGTGGGATGAGTTTCTTTAGAGCCCATTTGAACAGTTGGTGCAGGTGACTGAGGTATTTGCTGCAGCGGTGTGAACATTGGAGAGTTTGGATGTTGACTGTCCCAGAATTCATCACTGATTACGGGTGTGGAGCAGCCAGTGTCCACATCTTCATCTTCCATTTCTTCAACGCCAGCCTCTTCAGCTGTGAACTGAGGCATGGGCAAGGAGATGACAGGTGTTGAAGGGATCGCATCCACTTCAATTTCTTCATCAATCTGCTCTAACGAAGCAGCAGAAGGAGTTTCTTCATCTGACACGCTGGGGATCACATATTCTTCATCAAAAGGAACAAGGTCCTTTGATGGCCTGGTTGAGATGGGAATAGCATCAATGGGATTTGCAAATGAACTTTTCATAGGCTTCATTTTCTTCGGAGCTGAAGAATCTGAAGCAGCTGATGCTTTCCTTTTCTTCACTGCAGCACGCTCTGCAGCCTTGGTCTTCTTCACATCTGATGCAAATGGAAGGATTGGAGTTGAAGTTGGTGCAGGAGCAGCTGAGGAATCTGGTTGATTTTCTTGAGGCACAACTGATGCAGTTGCCCTGAATTCTTTAGTTTCTTCAGGCGCACCTCTAGTGGATGCCCTGGCAATTTCTTCAGCGGCTAGAATGCAGTCATCAGCCCTAGAACTCACATTTTCTTCAGCAGCCTGATTTTCATCAGCGGTGCTGGCATGTTCTTCAGTCGGCTGAGCGCGGCCTGAGGAACTTCCTGTTGCGTTGGGGGAGCAACATTGGAAGTGAAGTTATCTGCAAGTTTCACAAAACGAACCATGGCTCCAAGCCAATCAGCGCGATATGCGTCAAAGTCATCACTAAGTTTCTTGATCTCAGTCAAAGATAGTACTATTCCACTCCGTCCATATTTAAATACAAAGGCCACCAACAGTAGCCCTTGCAAAAATTGATCATGCTGCCTGCGTCCTAGTTTATTGGCCCCATTTTTTGTGGCACTTTTTATGACATGCATAAGTATTATGTTACTTAAAAATATGGTCAATTTTTTTTCACAAACTACGAAGGAGACCAATGGAAGTAGCAACCCATGATTTAACTACTCACATGCATGCAGTGGAGTATGAATGTCTTTCTCAACTACTTCCTCCCTCACGTCCACTCAATTCGCATGCACTGTATTAATTGACAATGAATGAAGTGAAGGACTTTACACGCGTCAAATTATCACATGGGGTTTATCTTCCTATAAAAATGCATCCCACTATGTACCCGCATGTGCGTGTGAGGGAGTGAGTGCGTGCATGTACTGCCATTGTGCCTGAGAGAGGACGAGTACATTCTTCTGGAACCAGCATCACGTTGCTATGATCAATCCACAAAAGGAGGTCGCGACAACGCCTCCACATGTGCCACGTGGCTTCATGAACTGAAAGAGAGACACTGTGTAGCATGTGCCATTGGAATTCTAATTTACGTTTTTTGCACATACTCGAAGTGCTAGTAAGGTACACGTGCATTGCACTCATCAGATTTGGCAACCAAATTATGAATAAATACCACACTATAGCATGTAAGATTTGAGTCATATATGCATGATGTAAACGTTCGTTTAATTCTTATAGTTCATCTCATTCAGAATCAGTTGGTATTTATAAAAAAGTTAGGGCCTCTTTGATTTGTAGGATTTACAAAACGCGGGAATAGCAAAAACATGGGATTAGAGTGGAATGTCGTCTTGAATCCTATAGGATTGTACGAGTGTTTGATTGTTCATAGAAAAACTTAGGATTATTTCAAAGTTTCCTATGAAATCTAGTGCAAATGAATCCTATGGGAAAATTCATATGGTTTACAATCCTATGAATCAAACAACCAAGATAGGAAAAATTCCTAAGGATTAATCCTCCAAAATTCCTTTGAGAATCTGTTGGACCAAAGAAAACCTTAATCTATTTTATGATTCATGGAATTGTGCATTGTAAAGCATAAGGTAAAAAACAAATAATGGCAATTCAACTAGAAAAAAGTTTGGGCATTTATGATAAAGAAGATTCTAGAACAAAGGAGAAGCACTTGTATTTTGAGGTTTGTGCATTATGTTTAAGTTCAACCATGGAGTCTACTAGATTGTACATGTGGCAGAATCCGGTGGGGGGCTAGAAGATGGTGCGAGGGGACAAGTGGAGGGAGACTATGCAGGGGTGCACAAGTGCGAGATTGATATTTAAAGAGAGGGGGCGAGAACGTGCACTGTTAATACTTTATGAGGAGGGCCAATTCATCAACTTAAACCATTTGACCAGCAATTGATCTAATGATCACATTCATATTAGCCTCCATATATAGTGATGTTAGGGGGGGCAGGTCCCTTTGCTGCTGTCGGGGGACTAATCCACGAGCACCTATGGGACCGGCGGACCGAGTCCCTTTCAGTTTGGCGGGGGTGAGGGTCGAACGAAGAGCGGATCGAGGCGAAGCACACGAGCAGTTTACCCAGGTTCGGGCCGCACGGAGGCGTAAAACCCTACTCCTGCTTTGTGGTTTGTATTGAGTTCTTGCTCGGGAGCGCGGAGTGCTACAGTACACCCCAGCAGCTAACGAGACCGAGCGTGAGTGTTTTTTCCCTCCCCTTTCTATGTTGCGCATGGGCCTCCTTTTATATGCTCAAGGGGTCACCGACAGGTGGCAACGTAGACAAGGGTAAAAATGGAAAGGTGTTGCGGTTGGTACAACTACCTGCTACAGTGTATCATACCTAACCCTGACGGCAGGGGACAAGGGCATTAAATGCCCGTCTGCGTCGTCTAAATAGTGCAAAAGGGACCGTCAGGGACGCCACCGCTCACCACGATGGCAATCTTGTCAGTGCCGCTTGCCACCACGCACCGCTGGCTGCAGAGCCTCCCGCCACATACGCCTGGAAGGGTCCCAGAGCGACACATTGGTGGATGTGCCGGAGCGCGGGCACAGAGTGGTGGCTTGCCGCGGCAAGCGCCTTGCCGCGGTCGTTGTCTTGTCGCGTCCGGGAGCTTGTCGCTCACCGGGCCTTGCCAGGACGCGTGGCGCATCGCGGCAAGTTCCTTGAGATGCCTTGGTTGGCCTTCCCGGCAAGCTCCTCTTGCCGGGGTCTTGTCTCCTTAAGCGCCTTGCCTTGGTTGGCCTTCCCGGCAAGCTCCTCTTGCCGGGGTCTTGTCTCCTTAAGCGCCTTGCCTTGGTTGGCCTTCCCGGCAAGCTCCTCTTGCCGGGGTCTTGTCTCCTTGGCTTGGATACTTTGTCCTTGAATGGCTCCAAAGGAACCACGGAGGACCTTGGCGGTCACCCGACAAGCCTTGCCGCGGGATGCTGCGACTGCCCGTGCACAAGTTCGGGATACTAGGGTACCCCTACTCTAGTACACCGACAGGAGCCCCCGGGCCTGGGCCATACACGGTGTCGAACGCTGTTGGGCCAGGCCCAAAACAGGGCACGGGCACGCGCGGCCTGGGTTACACCGTATCTCTCCCCGTATCCATCGCACCCTCCCCGAACGGCACGCGTTGAATGCGGCATCGTGGGAGAGATCGTGGGGGGTTTCTTTATTCGGAAAGGCGGAACGTCCGCCCCCTCCCTCTTTATAAGCAGGGGAAAGAGGGGTAGTTCGCCCATTCGCCGGTTGCTACTCCAATCTCGGAAATCTCCGCCGCCCCCTCGTCATCCCAAAGCTGAAAGAGAGCAGCGCCCTGCCCCCCATCGCCACCAGCACCACCAACGCCGTCAACCTCCTCCACCACTTCCGCCATGCTTCCGAGAGCCGACAAAGGGAAGGTTGTGAAGTCGACCGAGGTGCAGCGGCTTGCGGCGCTGCGAAAGGAGCGGGCAATCTCCCCCCCCCCCAAGCTCGCCGCGAGGGAGCTGAGGGAGAATTACTACCTCTTCTGGTCGACGGAGACGCGAGCGCACCCGCGCACGAAGGTACTCCCAGCCGCCACTTGGAAAATGGCTCCAAACGGATATCCTTTCTTCGCCTTGTTCTTCTACTGCGGGCTCTGCCCGCCTTTCTCTGAGTTTTCTGCGATATTATGAACACCTACGGGTTCCACCTCCTTGATTTCACCCCCAATGTTGTTCTGACCATGGCAGTTTTCACACATCTCTGTGAAAACTTTGTCGGAGTCCATCCCAATGTAGCCCTTTTTCGCCACTTCTTTATGCCCCGAGGAGAGAGAGGAGAGCCTTTATCCGGCAGAATCGCCTGGATCTCGAGGGCCGGCAAGAAGGACACTTATCTGGAGGGAGAGTTCCACGGCAAGTGGGAGGAATGGAGAGCAGACTGGTGCTGGATTGACGAGGAGAACCCGTAGCCGTTTATCGCCCGGCGCCAAGCCCCAGTAGCACGCGGCAGCGATTGGAGTGACGTGGTCCCGGAAGACGATAGGCTGAAGATTGCCGTCACCCGGATCCTACGCCTCAGGCTTGCCGGGCTCACTGTAGGCGCTGTTGGCGCAGATTTTCTTCGCCGCCGCATCGCCCCCCTGCAGGAACGGAGGAGACCCGCCTGGGAATTCAAGAATACGGCAGATATCATGAGGCTGCGTCCGGGCCTCAACTTCAACTTCACTGTTCTGGAGCTTAACGTGATGCTCCAGGAGCTGTTCAAGTATGACCCTCAACATCCCGAAGTGTTCAGGTTGCCGGGGGGTGTCGTTCCGCTGTGCAACAACTCCGCGCTCGATCGCATCCGTGCAATGATGCCGCTGTGCGATTCGCATGGAATTGTCCCAACTTGGCAAGAGCCTGCAGACGACGTCGTGCAGGAGTTCTTTGACGGCTTGGTAGAAGTGCCGGTCCGGTCCGACAAAAAGGATAGCCTCACCCGCGACACCACCGATGCGGAGATGACACGCATCGCCACTAGGCTGGAAGAGGCGGCGGCGGCCGCAGCCGCGGGAAAATTTGGATTCACCGTGGAGGAGGTAGATGCAGCAGAGGCGGCAAGCCGTGCCGAGCGAGGGGAGCCCGCCGGAGAGAAAGAGCTTGCCGGGCATGGCGTCGAGTCGAGCGAGCCCGCCGAGGATGCGAGCGGCTCGCTGGAGATCAACTCCTCTTCCTCCTCATCTTCAGGCAGCTCACTGCAAGCAGAACCTCCATCTCCACCAAGAAGGCGTCTCCGCAAGGCTGGGGACATAGTGGGGCAGCGGGCAAGTGAACAGCCGCCGCGCCGCGCACACGCTCCACTGCGGCAAGCACTGTTGCCGCGGGAGCACCTCACGCTGCTGCGGCAACTGGAGCGGGGTCGTCTCATACCACCGCCACTGTTCCCGCCAAGCGGCCAAGGGAAACCACTCCTTCGCCTCCTCGCGCCGGACGTGAGCCAGACTTCGACTTCTCCGCGTTCAGCTCCGACGAGGAAGAAGAAGAGTAAGATTCTCTTGTTGTACTTGTAGTTCTTCAATTCTTGCTGTTTTGTCTTGTATCTCACTTGCTTTACTCTGAACTTATTCCTTTTTAGGACTCTGGCCCAGAGAGCAGCGAAGAGAGCCAAGGTCCCGGTGATTGTCATCGAGGACGAACCCACCTTGCCGGACCCGGCAACTGTTCTCCAGAGCAGCCCCCAGCGTAAGTATATGGTTCACTTTCCGCTGTTAGGCGCGCATGGATACTCTTTCTTTGTTGCCATCTGACTGTTGGTTTGTGTAGGAGCAGAGCATCCCCACCAGGAGCGCCTGGAGGCCGCTCCCGAAGTGCCAAGGGAGAGTCCTCTGGCAAGGGAGAATTCTCCGGCAAGGGACAGCACCGGCGTCCCCCCGGCGGCGGAGACTACGACTGCTGAACCCAGTACAGGTAATCCTCTCGCTTCAAAACTTCCCTTGGGTTCTTCTTCTTTTTTGGATGTTTGCTTGACTCTTCTCCCTGTTCCGGCCATCAGACCCATCTGCTGCAAAGCCGATGGAGACTGAGGTTGCCGCCGACGACGCCGCTGCCACCGAAGAAGCAGCCGGTGCGGGTGATCCCGCCGGTGCAGAGGCCGCCAAAGCTGCCGCCGCAGAAACAGGCGGGGGGTCTGGCGATCACACTGACGGCCCTGAGGCCGCAGGAGCGCCAGGCACTACGTCGACCGCCGACCCGTCCGCCGCTGCTGCAGCGCCAGGCTCCGAAGAGCCCCAGCCAGGCGTCTACTTGAAGGCTGGCGATGGCGTCTTCATCAACCTCCCCTGGGCGTCAAGCTCCAGGGCGCCGGTCGAGGGAGAGAGCTTCGGCGGAGAGGTGCTCGCCTCCGCTGGGCTGACGCTGGTTGACGCGCCGAGCAGCAGCAGCGGCGAGCCTGAGGAGGAGCGGCTGCTGCGGAAGCTGTTGTCTCTCTACCGCGCGCGGCAAGCCAAGCTGGAATCCCGCGAGGCGCTTGTCGCGAAGGCGGGAGCGGACATCGAGAAGCGCATGGAGGAGCTCCGGGGTCTCAACCAGGAAACTCTCCGGTCCCTGGTGGAGGAGCGGGAGCAACTCGCCGAAGAGCAGAAGGCCTTCTTCCTCGAGAAGGCCGAAGTTGAAGAGCAACAGCGGCTTGCCGCTGAGAAGCTGTCTGCGCAGGAGGGCGAGCTGGCGCAGCGGGAAGTTAACCTCGACAGACACGAGGAGGAGCTTGCCGCGCGTGAGCAACAATTCGGCGGAGCCCTTAAGCAAGCAGAGGATGCTGCCGCTGTTGCCGAGGCCGCCAAGAAGGAGCTGGAGACGAAGGTGGCGCAGCTAGAGGCCGATCTCAAGGCGAGTGGTGAAGAGCTTGCCGCGCTCAAGCGTGAGCGGGAGAAGGACGCCGGCAGCAACTCAGAGATGCAGGTTCGTCTCACCGAGAAGGGCAAAGAGCTTAGCGCCGCCAAGGACTCCAACGCAGATCTTGAGTTGAAGCTGACCACTTTGACCAAGACGCTGTACGGCGCCAGGGAGCAGGAGGCGGCCTTGAAGGAGGAGATCAAGGCCGACAAGGCGCTGCTGGCGAGTGCTGCCGCCGCCCAGAATGCTTTTAGGGAAAATGTGGAGCACTAGACGGGGGGTCTCGTGAATGCTGCCGCAGATATCGACAGCACGCCAGCGCCGGCGCCTTGCAGCGAAAAGGCACCATCAAAGTACATCAGCCACTATTTGCTTGCTTCTTTGATGGGGATGCTCGTTTCAGGAATTTCCTCATCTGGTGTTGGCGTCCATTCTGCTATGAATTCTGCCAATGTTTTGCTTTAGATAGTTGAAGTACTCTCAAACTTTAGGCCAAAGCTTGACAGTTCCAGTGCCCACTCAACAATCCTGCCTGTCGCTTCTGGATTCTGTAGTATCCTCTTGAGCGGAAAACGAGTGACAACTGTGATCTCATGTGCTTGGAAGTAATGGCGCAGCTTTCTCGAGGCCATGAGAAGGCCGAAAAGCATTTTCTGCACGCCAGAGTACCTTGACCTAGCCCCCTGCAGAAGGGAACTGACAAAGTAAACTGGGCGCTGTACCATTCTCTTCTGTATCTCCTCGCGCGTCTGCGCAGATCCATCCTTGTCGGGACCAGAGCTTGTCGGGGAAGCCCCCTGCTTGTCGCTGGATGCGCCTGCCGCGGTTGCTGGCTCGTCATCTGCCTCCCTCTCTGCTACTAACGCAGCACTAACCACTTGATTGGTTGCCGCTATATACAGCAGCAACTTCTCTTGTGGCTTAGGTGTGACAAGTGTTGGAGCGGAGGACAGGTATCTCTTCAAGTCTTGCAGCGCAGCCTCCACTTCCGGAGTCCATTTCATTGGACCTGCCTTTTTCAATATTTTGAAAAATGGCAGGGCGCGCTCAGCAGACCTAGAGATAAACCTGCTGAGAGCAGCCACGCAACCGGCAAGTCTTTGTACATCTTTGACGCGCTTTGGTGCTTCAATCTGCTCAATGGCCTTGATCTTGTCGGGATTAGCTTCGATTCCCCGCTAAGACACGAAGAACCCGAGAAGCTTGCCGGAGGGGACTCCAAACACGCACTTCTCGGGGTTGAGCTTGAGGCTGATCTTGCGCAGATTTGCAAAGGTCTCGTCTAAATCTTGAATCAGAGTTGCCTTGTCCTTGCTCTTGACCACTATGTCATCCATGTAGGCTTCCACATTTCTGTGTATTTGTGGCTGAAGAGCGACATGGACTACTCTTGCAAATGTTGAACCAGCATTTTTTAAACCGAAAGGCATCCGTATGAAATAGTACGTGCCACATGGAGTGATGAATGTGGTCTCCTCCTCATCCTCTTCTGCCATGAAGATCTGATGGTATCCTGAGTATGCGTCAAGAAATGAAAGAAAATCACATTCGGCCGTGGAGTCAACAATCTGGTCAATGCGTGGCAAAGGAAATGGGTCTTTGGGACAAGCTTTGTTAACATCGGTAAAGTCGATACAAAGTCTCCATTTCCCGTTCGCCTTGCACACGACTACAGGATTGGCCAACCACGTAGGATGGAGCACTCCTCTGACAAGGCCTGCTGCTTCCAACTTCTTGATCTCTTCTGCGATGAATTCTTGGCGCTCCACTGCTTGCTTCCTGAACTTCTGCTTGACGGGCCGCGCATGAGGACAAACAGCAAGATGGTGCTCAATTACTTTCCTGGGAACACCGGGGATGTCAGACGGTTGCCACGCAAACACGTCGACGTTCGCCCGTAGGAAAGCAATGAGCGCGCTTTCCTATTTAGGGTCGAGAGTGGCACCGATGGTGAAGGTACCACCAGTGCCATCCTCCTTGGCGGACACCTTCTTGGTCTCTAGCGGAGCTTCCATTGTCTTCTTACACTTGTCGGTGGAGCTCGGTGGTGCGTCCTCAACGGCAGCGCAGCACTCTGAAGAGGTGCGCTTGTCGGAGTGGGCATCAGAACTCTTGCCGGACTTGGTCTTCTTCTTCCCCCCGGGAGCTTCAACGGCAGGTGACTTGCGATCTGTTGCGGCTGCCGCTTCCCGGTAGATCTTGTCGGCGCAGATAAGAGCATCCTTCTTGTCGCCAGGGACAGAGATGACGCTTATCGGGCCTGGCATCTTCAGCATGTTGTATGCGTAGTGAGAGGCTGCCATGAACTTGGCGAGTGCTGGACGGCCGAGTATCCCATTGTAAGGCAATGGAAAATCGGCAACGTCAAAAGTGACCCTCTCAGTCCTGAAGTTCACCTCGCTGCCAAATGTTACTGGCAACGTGACCTTCCCCTTCGGCCTGCTCCTTCCCGGGTTGATTCCTTGGAATGTGCCGGTTTCTTCAAGCTCGCTGTCAGGGATCTGGAGTTTCTGGAGTATAGCGGAGGAGATCAGGTTCAAGCCGGCCCCGCCGTCAACTAACATCTTAGTGACCTTGAGGTTGTGGATAGTTGGTGAAACCAACATCGGCAAGCACCTGACCGCAGTTGTGCGATCAGGGTGGTCCTCAATATCAAAGATGATAGGCGTGCTGGACCATTTTAGGGGTTTGCGTGACTCGACAGGTGGTTCCACCACATTGACTTCCCGCACCCACTACTTGAGTTGGCGGTGCGAAGTATGCAGAGAAGCACCGCCGTCAACGCACAAGACCTCTGTGGCTTTCTGGTACTCCTGCTCACTGGTCTCGACATCATCCATGTCTTCGTTGTCGTCGTCATCTTCATCTTTGTCGCGGCCGCGGGGAGGTCTGTCTCCTTGCCGCTGCTTGGCCTTGCCGCGGCGTCCTCCCTGGCCGGCGCGCTTCTTGCCGGATTCTCCAGCGCCTCCTTGGGCCCTCTCCTTGTCGCGTCGCTCGTATTTAGCCTTTTGCTACTGGACAAGCTGCTCGACCTTCTTGCAGCTCTGGAGGTCATGGCCCTTGGTGCGGTGGATCTTGCAGTATTGCTTGTCGGTGCCGTCGTGCTTGTCGGCGACCGCCACAGTCTGGCAGTTGGTGCTTGCGGCAATCTCCTTGCAGGAGCTACCAGTTTTGGTTTTCTTGGCGCCACCTTCGTTGTCGGACTGCTCAATGACTAGCACATCTTTGCCTTTCTTCTTCCTGTTGTTCCGCCGCCGGTTTTTCTTTGCCGGGGCAGCATCCTCGCTGTCAGATCCTCCTGCTCCTGTATTCTCTCCGGGGAGTTTCCTCCCTTCCTCAGCACGTGCACACTTGTCAGCCAGGGCATACAGCTCACTGACGTCTCTGATCTTGCACATCGCCATCTCCTCCCGCATCCTGCGGTTACGCACGTTCTGATGGAATGCACTGATGACCGCGGCAGGGTGGACATCTGGGATGTTGTGCTGTACACGGCTGAATCTCTGAATGTACTTGCGCAGGGGCTCTCCTTCCTTCTGGGCGAGCAGATGAAGGTCACTCTCTTGGCCATGGGGTTTGTGGCCGCCCGTAAAGGCGCCGACAAACTGATGGCATAGGTCTGCCTAGGAGGATATGGAGTCGTCCGACAAGTGCATGAGCCAGGACCTGACGTTGGGCTTGAGCACCAGCGGGAAGTAGTTGGCAAGGATCTTGTTGTCCCGCCCCCCGGCAGCCTGCACCGCAATGGTGTAGATGCTGAGGAACTCCGACGGATGCGACTTGTCGTCGTACTTCTCTGGTACGTCTGGCTTGAAATTCTTCGTGCCGGGCCACTGGACTTGCCGCAGCTCACGAGTAAACACAGGGCAACCTACCGCGTACGGCAAGTCACCTGGTTCCCCTGGCGCATGCATGTCGACAGATGGCCCAATGCGCTGGTCCGATTGACGTCGCGCTTCTCTTCGGCGCTCGATGCAAGTACGAGCGTCTTCTTGCTGTCGTTCATGAAGAACTTGGCGCTGATCGCGACGAGCTCGTGGATCTGATGACGCGGTGGAGTCGCTGTCGAGGTGGATCCGGCGAGTCGGCGATCTTGGCCTTCGGGGCGGAGAGTGCAGAGTGGTTGCACCCCCACCGGTCTTGTCGCCACCGGCTCGTGCCTGGCTGACTTGCCGCGGCTGCGACGTGCTCGGCTGTCGTTGAGTGTCGCCGTTGGCGAAGCCGATGAGACTCTGAATGGTGGCCCTCTAGTCGTCGATCTTGTCTGCCGTTGGAGGGTAGTCCAGGAGCAGTTGAGCTCGCGCCAACGGTGGCGAACGGTGCGAGGAGCGGGATATGCTCGGACTTCTAACTATGTTAGAAGGAGCAGTATCCCGTCCAGGCGACCGTGCCTCGCTTGTGCCAGCATGTTGGCGTGCATGCTGGTCTTGAGCACTCCGAGATCCACCAGCTCGATCTTGGTCCAGCAAACGCATGGTACTGTGAGCACCATTACGCTGCCGGTCCCGCACCTCCTGAGATGAGCGCGGTGCATGTACGGATGCCGAGGTCTTTGAGTGCGCCCGGTCGTTGTGGGAGCCGACTACGCCGCCGATGGGCAGCGCAGCCTTGTCCTTGGACCTGGCAGCACCGTGAGCTCCCTCGTCGACGCTCGTTCTTCCGCCGGCGTCTGCTCCACCAGCCGTTTGCTCCGGCGGTGGTGGGTTCAGCGCGGACGGAGCAGCCGCCTCCGAAGCCTTCTTCTTCGGCGGCAAGTCGATGAAGGTGATGAAGATCTAGCTCGTGTGAACGCCGGACCTGGTTCACACGACCTCGACGCCCCCTACCTGGCGCGCCAAAGATGTCGGGGGACTAATCCACGAGCACCTATGGGACCGGCGGACCGAGTCCCTTTCGGTTCGGCGGGGGCGAGGGTCGCACGAAGAGTGGATCGAGGCGAAGCACACGAGCAGTTTACCCAGGTTCGGGCCGCACGGAGGCGTAAAACCCTACTCCTGCTTTGTGGTTTGTATTGAGTTCTTGCTCGGGAGCGCGGAGTGCTACAGTACACCCCAGCAGCTAACGAGACCGAGCGTGAGTGTTTTTTCCCTCCCCTTTCTATGTTGCACATGGGCCTCCTTTTATATGCTCAAGGGGTCACCGACAGGTGGCAACATAGACAAGGGTAAAAATGGAAAGGTGTTGCGGTCGGTACAACTACCTGCTATAGTGTATCATACCTAACCCTGACGGCAGGGGACAAGGGCATTAAATGCCCGTATGTGTCATCTAAATAGTGCAAAAGGGACCGTCAGGGACGCCACCGCTCGCCACGATGGCAATCTTGTCAGTGCCTGTCAGGACCCCGACTCGATGTCACATCGATCTAGCCGGTAACACCTCATATCACTTTGCGGCCTCACGCACGGTATCCCCACGGGTGTCGTCTTACCTTTTCCCGGGACCGTTTGCGCCTATTGGCTCACGTATATGACAGTGTCTCTAGCATCCATATGATAAGGAGCCCGGGCTGACATGACTAGTCGTAAACCCAAAGTGGCACAGACTTACAGGGACAGGCATCCATGACCCAGCTTCGAACGTGTCGGTCATCAGCAAGTGGGTCCGGGCTGTAGCACTGGGCTAGCAGGACTCCGGTAAACCGGGCTGTAGCGGGCTAACAGGACTCCGGTACTCAAAGCGTGACATTTCCCCGAAGGGACAGACACAGGAACGAAGAAGGACACATGCCGGCCAGCCTAAGTGTTCCAGAGCAGTAGCAAGCTACCATGGCTCAGCGGTAACACTAGGAGACATTTCCCGGTAAGAGAGGCTACTAAAGATAAACAACTAGATAGTCAGATCCCACACATACCAAGCATTTCAATCATACACACAATATGCTCGATATGTGCAAATACAACGAAGCATCACAACATGACTCTATGACACAAGTACTTTATTTAAGGCTCAGTGAGCCATACATAACATACACAAAGGTACGGGTCTCACGACCCCACATACAAGTCATACAGTCATACAAACCAGCAGCGGAAGTACATTGTCTGAGTACAGACAACTAGTAAAATAAAAGAGGCTTGGAAAGCCTAGCTATACTACGTGGTCCATCACAAGCTCAGGGTCACCACCTGGGTCTTAGCCTACTCGTTGATGTCAACGTCTACATAGAACCCATCAGAAGGGGTTGCAGCGTCTTCTGTAAAAATGTAGATTATAGCAACATGAGTACAAAGGTACTCAGCAAGACTTACATCAGATCCTACATACATGCATAGTATCAAGAAGGGTTGGTGGAGTTATTGCAGCAAGCCAGCTTTGACTCTTGGCTAGGACTATCCTACGATACTCCAACTTGAAATGGTTTTGCGCACACGAGTCCGCTACTCACCACTTCAATACACTACCGAGGATCCACCTCCGTCTTCCTACGGAAGAGCCATCCTCGGCACTCACACTTATCTTGAGGCTTTTAGCAGTTTCCATTTACTTGTCTATGAACTGTATAGGCAACCAAGTAGTCCTTTACCGCGGACGCGGCTATTCGAATAGATCATGATAACCCTGCAGGGGTGTACTTCTTCATACATGTTTCCACCACTTAGCGTCTGCACACGACATGTGCTCGGCAGACTTCAAGCGAAAGCCGACGTGGGTGTAGACCACGACCTACCTAAACACTTAAGCCTCTAGTCCAGGTTTATTGCCTATTCAGGTTCCATCCGCAGGGAGTCCGGCCGAGGTTTCCCATACGGCCCCGAACGATGTGAACAGGGTTCCCGAGATACCTAACGGGTATTCGGTACACCGTGCCACGTACCTACCGCATCACAGCCCACCCCTACGGTCAGCGCTGTCCACGGCCTCCAGTAGGCTACAAACACCAGAAACTACTTGCAACTCCTGGACAGAGAGCTAGGGTGAATAAGAAGTCGAGCGGGGTCATATTTCAGGGCCCAATGTATGGTAGTAGCTGATTCTTAAATCACACATACAGATCTCAGTGCTTAAGGTCGGCTTCAATGAAACAACCCACCATGTACTCCTACATGGCCTCTCATCGATACCTTTACCAATCGTGTTCACCACACCACTCTCATTACCGACATAATCATTTCACTCTAGCCCATCACCCAGATGAACCAGACCTGACACGACTCTAAGCATAGCAGGCATAGCAAGGTAGGAACAACACATACATATGGCTCAATCAACTCCTACACATGCTAGTGGGTTTCATCTAGTTACTGTGGCAATGACAGGTCATGCAGAGGAAATGGGTTCAACTACCGTAGCACACAGCAGTTTGAAACGCGTTGTCTTAATGCAGTAAAAGAGAGCAGGAGCGAGAACATGGGATTGTATCGATATGATCAAATGGTTGGTTGCTTGCCTGATGGTTCGATGCACTGATACGATTCTTCGTTAGGGTAATCACGGTACTCCTCGGGGGCAGAACCTGTCGCAAAGGACACCGATACACAACCATCACCAAACAATGTGCAACAATATGATGCATGCATGAAACATGGCAATATGGGTGTGTTGGGCTAATGCAACTAAAACCAGAAGGGTTTGAACAAATTTGAATCAAAGATTCAAATTTCAAACTCAAACATGGCCTTTTAAAGTGCTTTTCCTTGTTCTGCTTAAAACATCAATTTAACTTGTTTGATCATGCATGAAAATAGTACAGATGGATAGATTGGATTTTTCTGATCATTTTTCATATATAATTTGTCTGATTTGGAGTTACAGAATAAAAGTTATGAATTTTTGAAGTTTAAATAATATTCTGGAATTTCCTGATTTAAATTTAATCCAGAAATATAAATATTGCGCCAGCATGACGTCAGCATGACGTCAGTGGTCAACTGCGGCTGGCTGGGGTCAAACCTGACGGGTGGGGTCCACACGTCAGTGACAGAGGGGTTAACAGGATTAAATTAATCCTAATTAGGGTTAGTGGCGCTGGGGCCCACTAGTCAGTGTCAGGGGGGTTGACTAACAGTGATTAGCGCTAATGATGTCCACCTGGCCGACGGGGCCCACGCGTCAGTGACCCTGGGGGGTCAAACCCCAGGTCAGACAGGTCAACCCCACCGGCGACATGACGCCGGCGAGGTCCGAGACGGCGGTGAAAGTGCTTTTTGCCATTCCGGCAACCAAATGGACGGCGGAAGGCATCTACGTGTTGCTGAGGTTGAGCCGCGACTATTGGTGGTGGTGGCCGTGCCGGAGGTGGCCGGAATCGACGGCGGCGAGCTCGGCTGCGGCCGCCGGGGTTCGGTCGTGCACGGGAACGGGGTTGGAGCTCGAAGGCGAGCGAAGCGAGGCGCTAGGGATGCTCTACGGGGCCTTACAAACTCGTTGGACTCGCCGGGGTGACCAAATGGTCACCGGAGCTGCGTCGACGGCGAGCTCGGCGACGGCGGAGGTTCGGCCGTGGTGGGGAGGAGGCTACGGTGAGGGAACGAGGGGGAGAAGAGGGGGAAACGGTGGCGTAGCTCACCGCGGTTGCAGTGGGCGTCGAAGCGGGCTCGGGGACGCGCTGGAGACGGCGAATCGACGGCGACGGTGGTCGGAGCCCGAGGAGGGGAACGGCGACGTGGCGGCGATGCAGGGCTTCCTGAGGCCCGTGGAGCGGTGGGGAGGAAGAGGGGGTCGAGGCGGAGCTCCTGAGCTAGTCGGGGGAGCGAGGGGTGGCCGGAGACGGCGGCTATGGCGAACGGCGGCGACGATGGTGTTCGGCCGTGAGAGAGAGAGAGGGAGCAGCACGGGAGAGAGAGGGGGGGGATAAGGCCAGGGGATCAGGGCGGCACCGAGAAGAAACGCCGCGGCGTCGCGCTGGCGGGGGAGGCAGGCAGACGAGCTGGTGGCGTGGCCGACTGGCGCCAGGAGGACGACGACGGTGGTGGGCTGGGCTGGCTTGCTGGGCCGGCCAGCTGGCTGGGCCGCACATGGAGGAGCCCAGGTAAGCTCCTCCTGTTATTTCTTTTTCTGTTTTTAATTTCTGACATTTGTTTTGATTTAAATAATATATTAAATCATTTATTTAACTTATGCCAATTTTTGTAGGAGCTATATATATTATACCAGAGCTCTTTTATAAATGGCATAATATTTGGACATATATTAATATATATAATTAATATATTTCCAATGCAAATATTTATGCATTAATTCCAAATGCCCAAAATAAATGTCCATGAGCCACTAAAAATATTGGTTTGATTTTTATCTCTGTCCAATATTTGCAGAGGGCATCATGAGCATTTTCTTGGATCCTTTTGGAGAAATTTTTATTTGGGTCATTTTCAAAATGATTCTGAGGGTTTCACAGATCCCCATTTCAAGTTTCTGATGAAAGAGTAAACATGATGCAACACTCTAATGCATGGCTAACTAGGATGTGACAACTCACCCCCACTCAAAAGAATCTCGTCCCGAGATTTGGGTTCCTCCGGGAAGAAGGCGGCATACTCGAGTCGAAGACGATCCTCCCTTTCCCAGGTTGCTTCATCCTCAGAATGATGAGACCACTGAACTTTGAGGAACTTGATGTTCTGACGTCGAGTGGTACGCTCGGCCTGATCGAGGATACGGATGGGGTACTCTCGATATGTAAGATTATCTTGGAGATCAAGCGTTTCGTGGTCCACTTCACGGATAGGATCCGAGAAGCAACGCCTGAGTTGAGAAACGTGGAAGACATCGTGGACTCTGGAAAGGTGCGGAGGTAGTTCCAACTGGTAGGCAACTTCTCCTCGTTTGGCAAGAATGCGAAAAGGTCCAATGTAACGAGGAGCCAATTTGCCTTTGATACCGAAACGATGGGTTCCCTTCAGAGGGGTGACCCGAAGATAAGCCTTCTCGTCAACCTCGAAAGTCATAGCCTTATGTTTTCGGTCATATTGACTCTTTTGACGAGATTGGGCTGTTTTCAACTTTTCACGAACGATACGAACTTGTTCTTCTGCTTCCTGAATCATATCCGGGCCAAAGAATTGTCTTTCCCCGGTCTCTGACCAGTTAAGGGGTGTTCGACATCGTCGTCCATAGAGAACTTCAAAAGGGGCTTTACCCAAGCTAGATTGATAGCTGTTGTTGTAAGCGAATTCGGCAAATGGAAGGCACTTCTCCCAGTCCATTCCGAACGAGATAACAGAGGCTCGAAGCATGTCTTCTAGAATTTGGTTGACGCGTTCCACTTGACCACTTGACTGAGGGTGGAAAGCGGTGCTAAAGGAGAGACGGGTTCCCATAGCATTTTGGAAACTTTCCCAAAATCGAGAGGTGAAAAGGCTTCCTCGATCCGAGTTAATTTCCAAAGGAACACCATGGAGAGACACTATTCGGGAGATGTACAAATCTGCCAGCTGACTAGCGGTTATACTCTCACGAACAGGTAAGAAATGGGCTACTTTGGAAAGACGATCGACCACGACGAAAATAGCATTATTCCCTCTCTTGGTCCTGGGAAAACCGGTAATGAAATCCATACCAATTTTATCCCATTTCCATTCAGGAATGGCTAAGGGTTGAAGGGTGCCAGCAGGCCGTTGATGCTCTGCTTTTACACGACGACAGACGTCGCAATTTGCAATATACTGAGCAATTTCTCTCTTCATCCTAGTCCACCAGAACCTCTGGCGTAGGTCCTGATACATCTTAGTACTACCGGGATGAATGGTGAGAGGAGATTCATGAGCTTCCCTAAGGATCAATTTCCGTAGATGCTGGTTCTTGGGAACCACTAAACGGTTCTCAAAATACACAACACCATGATCATTTGTGGAGAAACAACTAGCACCTCCGCTAGCAATGTTCTCTTTGATTTTAGATATTCCCTTATCTCGCTTTTGGGCAGCGATGATTTGATCCGTAAGAGTAGGTTTTGCTACCAAGGTGGAAAGAAAACCTTGAGGTACAATGTGAAGGTTAAGCTTCCGAAATTCCTCATGGAGAAGCGGTTGACTTTGTTGTAACATCAGGTTGTTACAATAAGATTTACGACTTAGCGCATCAGCCATGACGTTGGCTTTCCCTGGGGTATAGGTTATTCCTAAGTCGAAGTCTGTGATCAACTCAACCCAACGTCTTTGCCTGAGATTAAGATCCGGTTGGGTGAAGATGTACTTCAGGCTTTGGTGATCAGTGAATATCTCGCAACGATTACCGAGGAGGTAATGTCGCTAGGTCTTAAGTGCATAGACTACGGCTGCAAGCTCTAGATCATGAGTAGGATAATTCTCCTCATGTGGGTGCAATTGCCGTGAAGCGTAGGCAATTACGTGTCGATCTTGCATGAGAATGCAACCTAGTCCTTGTCGCGAGGCGTCGCAGTAGATAACAAAGTCCTTGGAGAAGTCTGGCGGTACCAGTACGGGAGCAGAGGTCAGGCGTCTTTTCAGTTCCTGAAAGCTGTGCTCACATTGTGGAGTCCATTCGAACTTCTTATCTTTCTTGAGGAGTTCGGTTAGAGGTTTGGCAACTTTGGAGAAGTTCTCGACAAAGCGACGACAATAGCTCGCTAAGCCTAGAAAACTCCGAACTTGCTTGACCGATTCAGGTGGAGTCCAATTAAGGACGGCTTGAACTCGCTCAGGGTTAACAGCAATACCTTTACCAGATATTACATGACCCAGATAGGTCACTTCTGACAACCAGAATTCACATTTAGAAAATTTGGCATAAAGGCGCTGCTCTCGTAGTTTCTTCAACACTAGCCTTAGATGTTCGGCATGTTCTTCCTCGTTCTTGGAGTAGATGAGTATATCATCGAGATAAACTACGACGAATTTATCCAAATACTCCATGAAGATTGAGTTCATTAACCGAGAAAAGGTGGCTGGAGCGTTGGTTAAACCGAAGGACATGACGGTGTACTCGTATTGGCCATAACGAGTAACAAAGGCCGTTTTAGGAATGTCCCCGTTTCTGATTTTGATTTGATGGTATCCCAACCTCAAATCCATCTTGGAGAATACCGAGGATCCAGCGAGCTGATCATACAGGTCGTTGATCCTGGGAAGTGGATATTTGTTCTTGATTGTGACCAAATTGACAGGTCGGTAATCTACAACCATCCGGTCCGTACCATCCTTCTTCTTGACGAATAGGACGGGGCAAGCCCACGGAGATGAGCTAGGTCGGATGAAACCCTTTTTCAAGGACTCATCGAGTTGTTTCTTAAGCTCGGCTAGTTCTAAGGGTGCCATCTTATAAGGTCTTCTAGCAATCGGAACGGTTCCTGGAATGAGATCTATTACGAACTCAACATCCCTGTCAGGTGGGACACCTGGCAATTCCTCTGGAAAGACATCCGGGAAGTCACGGACTACCGGAACGTCCTCAAGGTCTGGCAAAGGGCTGGCGTTAAGAGAATATAATTGTCGCTTGGCTATTCGGGTCAAGACATTGACTATCTTCCCCGAAGGATGGGTAAGTTGAACAGTCCTAGAGAAGCAATCAATTTTGGCATGATGAGCTGACATCCAATCCATACCCAAAATGATATTAATATCTGAAGATTTAAGGGCTATCAAGGATGCGAGAAAAACAAGTCTGTCGACTTGGATTTCATTTCCATAACTTACCCTAGAGGTCTGCCATCTAGAACCAGGGGTTAGAAATTTCCATAGTGGATGGCAAGTCACAGAATGCAACGTTATGCAAACGAGCATAATTTTCAGATATAAAAGAATGAGAGGCTCCTGTATCGAAAAGAACAGATGCCGGGTGGCAATTAACAAGAAGCGTACCGAGAACGACGTTGGGATCCTCTTGAGCTTCTTCGGCAGAGATACAGTTGACATGGCCACGTGAAGCGGTGACCGGCTTGGCGTGGAATATTTTTCCTGTCGGCTTGCCACGGCCAACAGCTTTAGCAGATTGGTTGGGGTTGGTCTGGGGGCACTCACGCATATAGTGGCCAGATTCCCCACACTTGAAACAAGTCACGGAACTGGTACGTGAAGGAGCATTATTAGATGGACCCCCATAGGGCTTGGCCGGTGCAGACTGTTGAACAGGGCGAGGCGCCTGGAAAGATGGCCTCGGTGTGAACCTGGGTGGCAGGGCGGTGTTGGGCACCCACACGCGGCGCTTCTGAGGACCAGCACCGGATGAGGAACCCATATCACGGCCATGCTTGCGTGTTGCGTCATAGTCAGTCTGACCAGTTTCAGCACTGATGGCTTTGTTGACAAGTTTCTGAAAAGATGTGCACTCATGCAGACGGAGGTCGCGGCGAAGCTCAGGACTAAGGCCCTTACGGAACCTTGCTTGCTTCTTGGCGTCAGTAGACACTTCCTCAGTTGCATATCGGGCGAGATTACCAAACTCCCTGCTGTAAACATCCACAGAAAGTCGGCCTTGGGTGAAACTGCAAAATTCTTCACGTTTACGGTCCATGAGACCCTCCGGAATGTGATGTTCACGGAAAGCCTCGCTGAACTCAGCCCAAGTAGTGACATGGCCCGCTGGGCGCATAGCTCCATAATTCTCCCACCATAGACTGGCGGGGCCTTCAAGATGATATGCAGCAAAGGTGACCTTGTCAGCCTCCGCTACCAGCGCGGAACGCAGTTTGTGAGAGATACTGCGAAGCCAGTCATCAGCGTCGAGAGGCTCGACGGAGTGGTGGAACGTGGGTGGATGCAATTTGATAAAATCACTGAGTGACACCACGTTAGCCCTCTGATGGTGTGCTGTATTCTGTTCAATACGCTCCAACAAACAGTTGGTCTCCCGCTTGTTTCTCTCAGCTTCCATCATAACCTCGGCTAGTGAAGGAGGATGAGGCAGATTTGCATCCCTGACTTCACTGCCTTCGGCCTGCTCTTGGGAAGCAGGGTTAGCGCGCATGTTGACCATCCTAGGTAAACAAGACAATGTTTTAGTCAGGATGATAAAATTCCGACATAGGATACATAATGTAAGGAATAAATCGGAATGCAAGATGATCATCCGTATGACATGGTAGATACAGAAACTGCTTCTTTATTCCATCGTCATACACACCATACAGGGTTTAGTACAAGACCAAACAAAGTACTATTACGGTGAAAAGAGGATTACATCTCATCGGAGGCATCCCAAGCTCCTATACATTATTTTTCTACACCTCCGGAAGGAGTACAAACTAGGTCATATCCCATGAGTCACACGGGACGATAGACGACACAGCTAGTGCGAACTAGTGATACTACCGCTAACTCAGACCGATCCGTAGTAGTCCTCGTAGAAGTCGCCTCCATAGCCTGGAAGTTCAACATGATCATCCGGAAACAGACGGTCTCGCGGAGCTTGTGGACCATAGGGGCTAGGATGAGGCCTTGGACCAACAGACGGTGGCCTGCGGGGACCGCGAGGTGGGGTGATGCCTCCTACATCACGCCAAACCATCACGTCCGGCAGAGCAGATCTCACAGGATAGAGATCGCGCATATCTGAATATCCAGCTTGCACCGCCGGCGCGAACCGAGTCAAAGTAGCCCAGTGGTCAGCACGGGTATTGAAGAGCTCTAACCTTAAGGCCCGATTTTCACGGTCCTTATCCTCGAGCATCTCAGCAGTGGTGCGAGTCCGTGAATCCTCCTGAGTGGGGTCAGCATAGATAGCCTGGAGATACCCTTGTGCTCCCGGAAGTGATCCTGGCATATACCGGAAATCAGAGTCCCGAAATAAACCAGATCTGACTCGCATAATGGTCATCATAGAGTAGGCGGCGTCCTGCACAGCCATCTCAATAGTAACCCCGAGTCCATAGGAGTAGTGAAGAGGCTCGGTGGATCCAGGATAAGATGGAAATATCCTGACAGTGCAGAGATACTGGCTTTGATTAAAGTCTCGGAATTGCTCTTCGACCGTGTACTCGGGATACCAGCGGTATCCAGCCTCAGTCATTACCCTGACCAACTTGGCAGTATGGCCGGGTACATCTAGGCATCGAGTCAGGCGAACCACTTGATTGAGGTCGCGGGTGGCCATCTGGAAGCACAATCATAATGCAAAGGTATTAGAACTTCTAGCAAATTTTCGGCAGCATAACAGCTGTAAATGCTCAAGAAGGATTTGAGACATTTGACAAAGGATTTCGTACATACTCAACATCATCATATCAAAGTTCTGAAACCATTCTAGCAACATAATGTGGTAGTAGAGCTGAACTAGGCTTGAATCCATCAACTTATAAGGTACTACTGATTAGTAACTCGTGATCCTGATAGAGAGAACAGATCCTAATTCCTTAACCCCCGGTGGAAGAATGGACTGACTCAGATCAGAAAGTCATAAGGTATAAGGAGTAAAAAGAGCCTTACGTTCCAACCCACAAACAATTCCCCTACATATAACTAAAGAATTTCTAGACTCAACATCGACCAGTTTGGCTTGGAGAACCTACAGGCAGTCCGGCTCTGATGCCAACGCTGTCAGGACCCCGACTCGATGTCACATCGATCTAGCCGGTAACACCTCATATCACTTTGCGGCCTCACGCACGGTATCCCCACGGGTGTCGTCTTACCTTTTCCCGGGACCGTTTGCGCCTATTGGCTCACGTATATGACAGTGTCGCTAGCATCCATATGATAAGGAGCCCGGGCTGACATGACTAGTCGTAAACCCAAAGTGGCACAGACTTACAGGGACAGGCATCCATGACCCAGCTTCGAACGTGTCGGTCATCAGCAAGTGGGTCCGGGCTGTAGCACTGGGCTAGCAGGACTCCGGTAAACCGGGCTGTAGCGGGCTAACAGGACTCCGGTACTCAAAGCGTGACATTTCCCCGAAGGGACAGACACAGGAACGAAGAAGGACACATGCCGGCCAGCCTAAGTGTTCCAGAGCAGTAGCAAGCTACCATGGCTCAGCGGTAACACTAGGAGACATTTCCCGGTAAGAGAGGCTACTAAAGATAAACAACTAGATAGTCAGATCCCACACATACCAAGCATTTCAATCATACACACAATATGCTCGATATGTGCAAATACAACGAAGCATCACAACATGACTCTACGACACAAGTACTTTATTTAAGGCTCAGTGAGCCATACATAACATACACAAAGGTACGGGTCTCACGACCCCACATACAAGTCATACAGTCATACAAACCAGCAGCGGAAGTAACTTGTCTGAGTACAGACAACTAGTAAAATAAAAGAGGCTTGGAAAGCCTAGCTATACTACGTGGTCCTTCACAAGCTCAGGGTCACCACCTGGGTCTTTAGCCTACTCGTTGATGTCAACGTCTACATAGAACCCATCAGAAGGGGTTGCAGCGTCTTCTGTAAAAATGTAGATTATAGCAACATGAGTACAAAGGTACTCAGCAAGACTTACATCAGATCCTACATACATGCATAGTATCAAGAAGGGTTGGTGGAGTTATTGCAGCAAGCCAGCTTTGACTCTTGGCTAGGCTATCCTACGATACTCCAACTTGAAATGGTTTTGCGCACACGAGTCCACTACTCACCAATTCAATACACTACCGAGGATCCACCTCCGTCTTCCTACGGAAGAGCCATCCTCGGCACTCACACTTATCTTGAGGCTTTTAGTAGTTTCCATTTACTTGTCTATGAACTGTATAGGCAACCAAGTAGTCCTTTACCGCGGACGCGGCTATTCGAATAGATCATGATAACCCTGCAGGGGTGTACTTCTTCATACATGTTTCCACCACTTAGCGTCTGCACACGACATGTGCTCGGCAGACTTCAAGCGAAAGCCGACGTGGGTGTAGACCACGACCTACCTAAACACTTAAGCCTCTAGTCCAGGTTTATCGCCTATTCAGGTTCCATCCGCAGGGAGTCCGGCCGAGGTTTCCCATACGGCCCCGAACGATGTGAACAGGGTTCCCGAGATACCTAACGGGTATTCGGTACACCGTGCCACGTACCTACCGCATCACAGCCCACCCCTACGGTCAGCGCTGTCCACGGCCTCCAGTAGGCTACAAACACCAGAAACTACTTGCAACTCCTGGACAGAGAGCTAGGGTGAATAAGAAGTCGAGCGGGGTCATATTTCAGGGCCCAATGTATGGTAGTAGCTGATTCTTAAATCACACATACAGATCTCAGTGCTTAAGGTCGGCTTCAATGAAACAACCCACCATGTACTCCTACATGGCCTCTCATCGATACCTTTACCAATCGTGTTCACCACACCACTCTCATTACCGACATAATCATTTCACTCTAGCCCATCACCCAGATGAACCAGACCTGACACGACTCTAAGCATAGCAGGCATAGCAAGGTAGGAACAACACATACATATGGCTCAATCAACTCCTACACATGCTAGTGGGTTTCATCTAGTTACTGTGGCAATGACAGGTCATGCAGAGGAAATGGGTTCAACTACCGTAGCACACAGCAGTTTGAAACGCGTTGTCTTAATGCAGTAAAAGAGAGCAGGAGCGAGAACATGGGATTGTATCGATATGATCAAATGGTTGGTTGCTTGCCTGATGGTTCGATGCACGGATATGATTCTTCGTTAGGGTAATCACGGTACTCCTCGGGGGCAGAACCTGTCGCAAAGGACACCGATACACAACCATCACCAAACAATGTGCAACAATATGATGCATGCATGAAACATGGCAATATGGGTGTGTTGGGCTAATGCAACTAAAACTAGAAGGGTTTGAACAAATTTGAATCAAAGATTCAAATTTCAAACTCAAACATGGCCTTTTAAAGTGCTTTTCCTTGTTCTGCTTAAAACATCAATTTAACTTGTTTGATCATGCATGAAAATAGTACAGATGGATAGATTGGATTTTTCTGATCATTTTTCATATATAATTTGTCTGATTTGGAGTTACAGAATAAAAGTTATGAATTTTTGAAGTTTAAATAATATTCTGGAATTTCCTGATTTAAATTTAATCCAGAAATATAAATATTGCGCCAGCATGACGTCAGCATGATGTCAGTGGTCAACTGCGGCTGGCTGGAGTCAAACCTGACGTGTGGGGTCCACACGTCAGTGACAGAGGGGCTTAACAGGATTAAATTAATCCTAATTAGGGGTTAGTGGCGTGGGGCCCACTGGTCAGTGTCAGGGGGTTGACTAACAGTGATTAGCGCTAATGATGTCCACCTGGCCGACGGGGCCCACGCGTCAGTGACCCTGGGGGGGTCAAACCCCAGGTCAGACAGGTCAACCCCACCGGCGACATGACGCCGGCGAGGTCCGAGACGGCGGTGAAAGTGCTTTTTGCCATTCCGGCAACCAAATGGACGGCGGAAGGCATCTACGTGTTGCTGAGGTTGAGCCGCGACTATTGGTGGTGGTGGCCGTGCCGGAGGTGGCCGGAATCGACGGCGGCGAGCTCGGCTGCGGCCGCCGGGGTTCGGTCGTGCACGGGAACGGGGTTGGAGCTCGAAGGCGAGCGAAGCGAGGCGCTAGGGATGCTCTACGGGGCCTTACGAACTCGTTGGACTCGCCGGGGTGACCAAATGGTCACCGGAGCTGCGTCGACGGCGAGCTCGGCGACGGCGGAGGTTCGGCCGTGGTGGGGAGGAGGCTACGGTGAGGGAACGAGGGGGAGAAGAGGGGGAAACGGTGGCGTAGCTCACCGCGGTTGCAGTGGGCGTCGAAGCGGGCTCGGGGACGCGCTGGAGACGGCGAATCGACGGCGACGGTGGTCGGAGCCCGAGGAGGGGAACGGCGACGTGGCGGCGATGCAGGGCTTCCTGAGGCCCGTGGAGCGGTGGGGAGGAAGAGGGAGTCGAGGCGGAGCTCCTGAGCTAGTCGGGGGAGCGAGGGGTGGCCGGAGACGGTGCTATGGCGAACGGCGGCGACGATGGTGTTCGGCCGTGAGAGAGAGAGAGGGAGCAGCACGGGAGAGAGAGGGGGGGATAAGGCCAGGGGATCGGGGCGGCACCGAGAAGAAACGCCGCGGCGTCGCGCTGGCGGGGGAGGCAGGCAGACGAGCTGGTGGCGTGGCGCTCCGGCCGTGCGCGCGCGCCGGCCACACGCCTGGCCGACTGGCGCCAGGAGGACGACGACGGTGGTGGGCTGGGCTGGCTTGCTGGGCCGGCCAGCTGGCTGGGCCGCACAGGGAGGAGCCCAGGTAAGCTCCTCCTGTTATTTCTTTCTGTTTTTAATTTCTGACATTTGTTTTGATTTAAATAATATATTAAATCATTTATTTAACTTATGCCAATTTTTGCAGGAGCTATATATATTATACCAGAGCTCTTTTATAAATGGCATAATATTTGGACATATATTAATATATATAATTAATATATTTCCAATGCAAATATTTATGCATTAATTCCAAATGCCCAAAATAAATGTCCATGAGCCACTAAAAATATTGGTTTGATTTTTATCTCTGTCCAATATTTGCAGAGGGCATCATGAGCATTTTCTTGGATCCTTTTGGAGAAATTTTTATTTGGGTCATTTTCAAAATGATTCTGAGGGTTTCACAGATCCCCATTTCAAGTTTCTGATGAAAGAGTAAACATGATGCAACACTCTAATGCATGGCTAACTAGGATGTGACAGTGCCGCTTGCCACCGCGCACCGCTGGCTGCACAGCCTCCCGCCACGTACGCCTGGAAGGGTCCCAGAGCGACACGTTGGTGGATGTGCTGGAGCGCGGGCACAGAGTGGTGGCTTGCCGCGGCAAGCGCCTTGCCGCGGTCGTTGTCTTGTCGCGTCTGGGAGTTTGTCGCTCACCGGGCCTTGCCGGAACGCGTGGCGCATCGCGGCAAGTTCCTTGAGATACCTTGGTTGGCCTTCCCGGCAAGCTCCTCTTGCCGGGGTCTTGTCTCCTTAAGCGCCTTGCCTTGGTTGGCCTTCCCGGCAAGCTCCTCTTGCCGGGGTCTTGTATCCTTGGCTTGGATACTTTGTCCTTGAATGGCTCCAAAGGAACCACGGAGGACCTTGGCGGTCACCCGGCAAGCCTTGCCGCGGGATGCTGCGACTGACCGTGCACAAGTTAGAGATACTAGGGTACCCCTACTCTAGTACACCGACAGCTGCCCGTGTCTTCGCCACTGTACGTGCGTCTGAGATATGAAGCGGAAGGCATGGATGATGAGAGGGGGGCGTTGGATATATAATTAATGTGGATGTATTAGCTATGTAATCCTATATAGCGAGGTATAGATTGATCGAGGTGGACGTGGGAAAGAGGGTGAGACCTCACTAGATATATAGATTGATCAGTTTGTGTGGAAAACTAGGAAAGACCTAGATATATACACACACACATAGAGGAACATCGATCGTTGCGCATGCACACGAGAGATAAAGAATGCCCGATATGATGAAGAGGGGGAGGTGTGTGTGTGCATGCATGGGAGACCGACCTGAAGAAAAAGATTTCATGTGTGCGATGGATAATGTCAAGTGGTAGTGTGTGTGCATGCATGCATGAGAGAAGTTAGTGGTACAATTATAAAGAGAAGACGACTGTGTGTGTAAAAGACTAGGTGAGGTCATAATCAATGTAAAGTTGAAGTCAAATATTTTAATAAGCGATCATACTGTATACACATTGAGCAAGGTCAGACTGTTCTGAATTTGAGATACCGATAGCAGACATCGTTTGGCCACATTGCATCCGCTCATGGACACACTATTCTAATTGGAGAAGACCGGTGGCTTTCGCATCACATATCTATATCTATACTCCTATATATATATATATTATTTTATTTTTTATATAGTGTGCAAATAACTTTAACTTTTGTCGGCGTTCTCGGAACGGGGGTCCCCAGACTTGCCTGCCTGTAGCCCATCGTGTGGCTCTACGAGTGGGCCCGTATGGCCCATCTTCACCAGCAAGCACTCAAGACCCTCGCGAAGGGCCAAGCCTCGCGAGGCGGACGACACAAGACCTCCTCAGGAGCGGCCTCACCAGGCTGGCTTGCGAGGGGCGGAGAGTGCAAGGCGAGGCAAACCTCGCGAGGTTCCAGTGACGTGAGCCATGACGACCAAGGCCAGGCGGGCGCCAGGCGGGCGCCAGCATGCACAGTGTCCTTGTTTCCCCTTTGGTGCTAAGGGATCAAGCGCAGGCGCGGAGTACCGAGGCATCAAGCAAAGGTTTCCATATTGGTGCAACGAGACCAAGACCAGCAGGACGGCAGGACGGAGGTCACCGTGGAGCCCAAGACAGCGTCACCACGAGAGCCTTTGGCAGGCGAAGACTGCTTTTGTCAGGATAGCTTGTACTAGTTGTCCCCCTTCGAATTGGCTGTTGTGGGATCGCTTCCCGCTCAATATTTGGGAAGACGACCAAGGCCACTATAAATAGAACTAGCCACCACCATTGTCACAGCCCTAGAGTTTGATTGCAATTAGTTTCATAAGCATTCATGTCATCATGTTTAAATTTAATAAATTTGAAATGGGGATTAATAAACCCTAGCACAAATGCAATTCAAATAGGTTCAACCAAAATATTTTCAATGACCTCAAAATATCCTTTTAAAATGTTCATGATTTATGGAAAAAGGTGAAAGCCTCTACCAGAGATGATGCATATTTTTCCAGGACATTTTGGTCATTGAATTAAATCATTATGGTATTTGAGTTGGAGTTTAAAAGTTACCATTAAATATTGGTTGCTCCAAATATTCTGAAATTTATTGTGTGGTTTGAAAATAATTCAAATATTCCTCACAAAAATTTATAGAATTAACCAAAGTGTTTTGGTTGGTATCTTATTTGCAAACATAAAGCAGAAAAACAGAAAACAGAATAAATTAGAAAAGGGGAGAGAGGCTTACCTGAGCCACTTACCTGGCCTGCACTGTGTTGGCCCAACACTGTTGGCCCAGTCCATCTCTCTCCCTTGTCTTCTTCCAGCTCATGCCAGAAGGACTGGAGCGCGCATGGCCGACGCCCGCCGACACACGCCCGGCTACCTCTAGCCTGCCTGCTTGCTCTGGACGGGTCTGGACGATGCCACGCGACCCCCGACCATTCTCTCACTCTCCTCGCTCCTTTCCACTCCTCCGCCTCTCTCCCTCGCACGCGCTGAGCGCAGCCGTCGGTGCCGCTCATTGCCGCCGCGGCCACTACCACTGCCTAGCGTCACCACCGTGTTCCAGAGATCCACCACCGTCTCCTATGCCTTCCCGACGACCCACGTGCCGCCGGACGCTCCCGAGTGCTCTCACCGTCATCTTCTTCAACCCCGGACACCGAAGATCCCATCGCCGCTCCGCTATCTTCGGTGCTTCCCCGACCTCACCGACGACGCCATCGAGTTTACCGTGAGCTCCTGCCCATTCTCCCCCCTTTGTTTTGCTCATTCCCGTGCCGTAGCACCCTCGTCCGCGAGCTCCGAGCTTCGGCCGCCGCCATGGCCGATGAGCTCCATGCTCCTGCGCTCTCCCGCTTGTCCCAGCACCATCAACATGCTCACAGCGCCCCCAGGAAGTTAACGTGACGCGCCGTTTGCTCCAGCTCACGCTGAAACCCCGCACTCGCTCGAGGCCGAGCTCCACCGCTGCTAAACCTCGACGCCGGCGATACACCTGGCCACCCCAGGACAGCCCGACGCCACCAAGCTACGCGCCTCGTTGCGCCAGTTCCAACAAGCCCAGCCGCACGACCCCTCGTCGCCGGAGTTGGCCGAACGGGCAACTCCGATGTGCCCCGCTTACGCCGGTGATTAGCCGCCGGCTAATCCCTGTTTAAGCTGCTAATTAACCCTCCCCGTGCGACTGACATTTAGGCCCCACACCATAATTAAACCCCGGGTTAAAACAGTCTAGTTTAATTAACCCCTGTTAACTAGTGTGTCTATGACATGCGGGACCCACTTGTCCGTTTTGGCTGTGTTAACTTGCCGACGCAAGCCTGACGCGGTGCTGACGTCATAAACACATTACGCGGTGCTGACGTCATAAACACATTTCCTAGTATTTTCTTATTTAGAAACAAATCTAAAAATTCCAGAAAATGCCCAAAACTTCTAAAATTCATAGAAAATTATCTATAACTCCAAATAAGATAAATTATATATGAAAAATGATCAGAAAAATCCAAAGAATCTGTTTATGGCATTTGCATGCATGTTTGAAGAAGTTAACCTCACTGAATAGGGCAATCATGATTATGGAATAAATGGTAATTAGTTTTGGAGTTGGAATTTGCTATAGGTTTGAATTCCACTTCAATGAATATGACTAACCATTGCACTAGGTCAATTCAGTACTTTAATATGACATATCATTCATATGAATGTGCATTGCATTGATTATGGTTCCTTTTGTGTTTCTCGGTGGTTGTTCCCTCTTAGTAGACGATGTTTCCGATAACGTGATCGATGACACCGATGAAGAGATATACTATCTTCAGAAGTGCCAGGCAAGCAAAACCCCCCTTGTTCATTCCAATATAATCCCACTCTCTCGCTCCTGCTCTCTTTTACTGCATTAAGACAACAGCGATTCAACTGTTACATGCTGCGGTAGCTGAACCCCTTTCCTCTGCATGACCTGTCATTGCCACAGTAAATAGATGAAACCCACTAGCATGAGTAGGAGTTGTTTGAGACCTGATGTGCCTACTCATTCATGTTTGTTTGTCACGCCTGCTACTGCTTAGAGTTGAGTCAGGTCTGATTCATCGATGATGAATTGGAATGTGGCAAACATGTCCTACTGTTGAGAGCTAAGTGTGTGAACACGATTTGGTAAAGGTAGCGGTGAGAGGCCATGTAGGAGTACATGGTGGGTTGTCTCATTGCAGCCGTCCTTAGGAACTGAGTTCTGTGTTTGTGATCCATGAACAACTACTACCACGCATTGGAATGCTTAAGTGCCCCTCTCGACTTATTAATCAACCTGATCTTTGTCCAGGAGTTGCAACTAGTTTTTGGTGTTTGTAGGTAGTGTTAGTAGTCTACCAAGTGGCACCCGGTACAGGTGGGCTTGGGACAGACTAGGCACAGTGGCACGGTGTACCAAGTGGCACCCGGATGGTGGGCTTGGGAACCCTGCACACATCGTTTGGGGCCGTGAGTGACACCCCGGCCGGATCTCCTTGCGGATGGAACCTGAATAGGTGATAAACCTGGACTAGAGACTTGTTGGATAGTCAGGTCATGGCCGACCCCCTCGCCCGGCTTCCTCTTGAAGGTTGCCGAGGTACATGACGTGTACAGGGCGATAAGTGGTGAGAGCATGTGTGAAGAAGTACACCCCTGCAGGGTTATCATTATCTATTCGAATAGCCGGATTCCTCGGATATAGAAACTTGGACCCCTTGCATAGTTCATAGACAAGTGAAGTGGATATTCTAAAATGCGCAAGATAAGCGTGAGTGCTATGGATGGCGTTCTCGTAGGGAGACGAGAGCGGATCCGTAGTGTTGTATTGATATGGTGAATATGTGGACTCGTGTGCGCCACCTCAAAAGAGTTACTTGCAGTCGTAGTTCAGGATAGCCACCGAGTCAAAGCTGGCTTGCTGCAGTTAAACTCCACCACCCCTTTGTTGATACCGATGCATATGTAGATAGTTCTGATTTAAGTCTTGCTGGGTACATTTGTACTCACGTTTGCTTATTTTATGTTTTGCAGAGAGACTTCAGTCTCGCTAGTAGTTCCGCATGGACTTCGACGTTTAGCTTGTTACCTCAGCTATGATCTTGTACCCTTGGGAGGGTCTTGTAGATAGTGAGGCTTCTGAGCCTTCTTCATTTGTAGTTGTCTGTACTCAGACAAGTTAAGCTTCCGCATGTGCTTGTTGCTTGTATGCTCTGTATGTTGGGTCATGAGACCCATGTTTGTAATATCTCGCTCCTCGGAGCCTAATGAATAAATACCTTGAGTTGTAGAGTTATGTTGTGATGCGATGTTGTATTTACACAAATCGAGCATATTGTGTGTATGATTGAAATGCTTGGTATGTGTGGGATCCGACAATCTAGTTGTTTATCCTTGGTAGCCTCTCTTATGGGGAAATGTAGTCTTGTGCTTCCATGAGCCATAGTAGTCCACTATAGCCCGGTTCACCGGAGTCCTGCTAGCCCAGCACTACTGCTCCTGAACACTTGACTGGCCGGCATGTGATTCACTTCATTCCTGTGTCTGTCCCTTCGGGGAAATGTCACGCGGTGACATCCGGAGTCCTGCCTAGCCTGCTACAGCCCGGGTTCATGGAGTCCTGTTAGCCCAGTGCTACAGCCCGGATTCACACGCTGCTGACCGACATGCTCGATGTGATTCATGTATGCCTCTCCCCATAGGTTAGTGCCGCTTTGGGTTCATGACTAGCCATGTCGGCCCGGGTTCTCTGCCATATGGATGCTAGCGACACTATCATATATGTTAGCCAAAAGGCGCAAACGGTCCCGGGCCATGGTAAGGCGACATCCGTGGGAATACCGTGCGTGAGGCCGCAAAGTGATATGATGTGTTACCGGCTAGATCGATGTGACTTGGAATCGGGGTCATGACAACCATAGCCAGGGGCGACATCATCTTAGACTAGAACTAGTTCATCCCCACAATCACATCCACCAAGCACCAGAACACCTCTCCTCTGGAGGTTGTTCTTCCCCTTGTACTAATCATCCTCAACCCAAGAGGCAATCCACCACACCACACTTGAGTAGGGTATTACACCACAACGGTGGCCCCAACTAGTATAAATCTTGTGTCCTTTGTGTTGCGAGTTCGTCGAGTTACTCCGTAAGATCTTAGCCGAGCTAGGACGTGGATCGGTAGGGGGGAGATCTTCGCGTGCACCCCAGTGTTCGAACCTTGAGGGTTTTGCCAGAACCCGTGATCCAACATTTGGTACGCCGGGTAGGGGTGGGCCGGAGTCTTTGTTCCGTCGATTTGCACTCCACCATCTCCACGTCCGCTCCCCATGGCAGGTGCCCCTCCAGCTGGATCTACCGGTGCCCACGGCGGCGCTCGGGGGGCTCCGAGCCCTTGCCCCCGCCTTGCGGCAGGTGCAGTGGCCAACCAAGTTCAAGCCGGAGATGCCGCCGCGCTACGACAGCTCGGCCGACCCGTTGGCTTTCCTACTGGCGTACGAGGCGGCCATTCTAGAAGCCGGGGCAACGACAAGATCATGGCCAACTGGTTCCCAATGGCCCTCGTAGGCACGCCGCGCGCCTGGCTCCTCCATTTGCCAGAGTCTTCTGTCGCCACCTGGGAGGAGCTGCGCAACCTCTTCATCACTCGCTTCAGGGAACCAGCGCCCTCATCATCGCAGCTCTTCTCGGTGGTTCGCAAGCACCACCCTCAAATCGGCATGTGAACCTGTACCTTCGCCAGATCGGTGCCACTTCCAAGCGCCCGGGGGCTCTGCCGGGCTGGGCCGCGCCTGAGGCCGACCTTACCTTCGAATCAGAGGATCATCCCTCCTCCACCGTTGGTTCGGGTGCGCTGCTGATGCTTTGCACGCCCACCATCTGCCACGTAACCTTCACCAAGACACTCGTTGACGGCGGCGGCGGCCTCAACGTGCTCTCCGTCGAGGCCGTCAGCCTCCTTCACGTTGTCGGTGTCAAAACCGGCGGATCTTGGGTAGGGGGTCCTGAACTGTGCGTCTAAGGCTGATGGTAATAGGAGGCGAGGGACACAATGTTTACCCAGGTTCGGGCCCTATCGATGGAGGTAATACCCTACTTCCTGCTTGATTGATCTTGATGATATGAGTATTACAAGAGTTGATCTACCATGAGATCGTAGAGGCTAAAACCTAGAAGCTAGCCTATGATTATGATTGTTGTTGTCCTACGGACTAAACCCTCCGTTTTATATAGACACCGGAGGGGAATAGAGTTACACAGAGTCGGTTACAGAGAAGGAGCTCTACATATCCGAATCGCCAAGCTCGCCTTCCACGCAAAGGAGAGTCCCACCCGGACACGGGACGAAGCCTTCAATCTTGTATCTTCATAGTCCAACAGTCCAGCAAAAGTATATAGTCCGGCTGTCCGAGGACCCCCTAATCCAGGACTCCCTCACACGTACCACTCGAGCGGCTCCGCCCTAGCAGGCTTTTCTCGGGGGTCGATGGAGGCTCCGCCCGCTCACTGGGGCAGATCCGCCTCCCCATGACCTTCGGCACGCACGACAACTACCGCACCGAGCTCATCGACTTTGACATCACCCGCATCAGCCTCCCGTACAACGCCATCCTTGGGTACCCAGCTCTAGCCCAGTTCATGGCAGCGACCCATCCGGCTTACAACCTCATGAAGATGCTGGGGAGCGGAGGTGTCCTCACCATCAATGGGGACGCCAAGGAAGCCTTGTTGACGCTCAAGCCCACCCTCAAAACCACCGCAGCAGCGCCGCCCTCCGACTCAGACACCTCCAAGCCCAAGGGAGCCACACCAACCAAGAAGAAGCAGTTTTTCACTCAGGACAAGGCAGAAACCAAGCAAGTGCCGATCGAGGGGGATGGGTCCTCAAGGGTAACCTTTACCATAGGTGCCAACCTCAAGCCTGATCAGGAGGAGGCGCTGGTGAGGTTCTTGCACGCAAACAAGGAAGTATTCGCTTGGGAGCCCGATCAGCTAGTGGGGGTCCCGAGAGAGGTCATAGAGCATCACCTGAAGGTGTTCCCCAACGTACGCCCCGCGAAGTAGAAGGCGAGGCGGCATTCCACGAAGAAGAAAACTTTCATCATCCAAGAAACCCGCAAGCTGGATGCTGCGGGTGTCATTCGCCAGGTTCGGTACCCAGAGTGGCTGGCGAACCCCGTCGTCGTCCCCAAGAAAGGCAGGAAGGAGCGGATGTGCATCGACTTCACCAACCTCAACAAGGCCTGCCCCCGAGATCCGTTCCCGCTTCCACGCATCGACCAGATTGTCGACTCCACTGCCGAGTGCGACTTGCTATGCTTCTTGGATGCATTCTCAGGATATCACCAGATCAAGATGGCGGTAGGAGATGTGGAGAAGACGGCCTTCCTGAGCCCGTGTGGGGTGTACTGCTACACTTGCATGCTGTTCGGGCTGCGCAACGCGGGCGCAACCTTCCAGCGGCTCATGCACATCGCCTTGGG
Source organism: Triticum aestivum (assembly GCF_018294505.1). Classification (NCBI taxonomy): domain Eukaryota; kingdom Viridiplantae; phylum Streptophyta; class Magnoliopsida; order Poales; family Poaceae; genus Triticum; species Triticum aestivum. The sequence continues at coordinate 223,639,217 of NC_057803.1, forward strand.
TCGGTAGCTCGGAAGGAATGCTGGAGCCTACGTCGATGATATCATGGTGAAGTCTCGGGAGGTGGGGACCTTGATCCAAGACCTAGAGGAGACCCTTGAAAGCCTCCGCTAGGTGGACTTGCGACTCAACCCGAAGAAATGCGTGTTTGGCGTCCCTTCCAACAAGCTACTGGGTTTCCTGGTGTCCCACAGGGGGATCGAGGCCAACCCAGAGAAGGTCAAGGCCATTGAAGGCATGAGTCCACCGGAAAACCTCAAGGAAATGCAGAAGTTGGCTGGTCGGGTGACTGCATTGGGGCGCTTCATCTCCAAGCTGGGAGAGCGCACCCTACCCTTCTTCAAGCTAATGAAAAAGAAGGTCCTGTTTGAGTGGACCCTAGAGGCCGACCAAGCTTTTGAATACCTCAAGAGATACCTGACTAGCCCTCCAGTGATGGTGGTGCCGCGATCTCGCGAGCCCCTAGTGCTCTATCTTGCCACCACCCCGTACTCAGCCAGCGCGTGTCTGGTGGTGCTTCAGGAAGAATACCAAGCCAAGGGCGCATCGCGTCGTGCCACGCCTCCAACAGAGACGACGCAAGACCAGAAGGGCGCCACAAGGGCCGCAGTAGCAGTGGTAGAGGATCAGGCTCGGCAGGACGACGCCCTCAAACCCGCGAAGACCTCGGCAAGCGATCAAGCGTTGGGGGCTCCACCACCTCAGGAGGCACCCTGGCTTCCGGAAGACACAAGCCTCATCAGCACGCCTACCCTTGTTGAGCACCCAGTATACTTCGTTAGCACAGTGTTACGGGATGCAAGAGCACGGTACCCCATGCCTCAAAAGCTCCTGCTCGTGCTCCTGGTGGCCTCACGAAAGCTGCGACACCACTTTCAAGGCCACCCCATCAAGGTTGTCTCAGCCTACCCAATGGAAAGAGTGCTCAGGAGCCCCAACTCTGCTCGAAGGGTCGCTGAGTGGAACATCGAGTTGCAAGCATTCTAGTTGGAGTTCAGTACTACCAGGGTCAACAAGGGAGCTGCACTCGTTGATTTCGTGGTAGAATGGACAGACGCCCTGACGCTTGAAGTAGGCGAAGACCGGTCCCTCTCGCCGGGAAGCAAGGCGCCCGACGGTTGGGTCATTTATTTCGATGGTTCCTTCGCACGCCAGGGCGCGGGGGCTGCAGCAGTGCTCATCTCACCCACTCAGGACAAGCTCTCCTATGCAGTGCAGCTCTGCTTCCAGCAGGGCAAGAAGGTCTCCAACAACATTGCAGAATACGAAGGCCTCATAGCCGGCCTGAAGGCTGTAGTGGCACTGGGGGTAAAGCGCCTCACCGTCAGGGGCGACTCGCAGTTCCTCGTCAACTTATCCAACAAGATATACGAGCCAAGGGACGAACACATGGAAGCACACCTCGTAGAGGTGCGCAAGATGGAGAAACAATTCTAGGGCCTATTGTTGCAGCACGCGCCCCATGGAACCAACAATGAAGCTGACGACATCGCCAGAAGAGGATCCAAGTGGCAGCCCCAGGAGCCTGGCATCTTCGAGGAGCGGCTCTTCAAGCCATCAACAACACCACCGCTTTCAAGAACAGATCAGCCTCGGGAGGAACTCCTGTAGCCGCCTGCCACAGGAGCCCCGGCCTATGGCCCGACCTCGGGAGCGCGCCTACTCCTGGCGCTCGAGCCCCAGGAGGGATGCTGGACCAAGGAATTCAAGGAATACTTGATGCAAGGGACGTTGCCGGAGAAGGAGGAGGACGCGGAGTGCGTGGCCCGTCAGGCCACAGCATACTGGATCCGGGATGGTGTGTTATACAGAAAGCGGCCAAATGACGTTTTCACTGCGTTGTATCTCCAGGGAGCAGGGGAAAGAGCTGATAGCTGACATACACAGCGGGGACTGCGGGCACCATTCGTCATCCCGAACCCTCATAGGCAAGGCATTCCACAAAGGGTTCTACTGGCCTACGACACTCAATGACACAGCTGAGCTGGTGAAGTCCTGCGAAGCCTACCAATTCCATGCCAAGCAGATCCATCAGCCAACATAGGGCCTCCACACCATTCCACTCTCGTGGCTTTTTGCAGTGTGGGGGCTAGACATCCTGGGGCCGTTCCCTCGGGCGCCCGAGGGCTATCGATACCTCTACGTCGCCATCGACAAGTTCACTAACTGGGCGGAGGTTGAAGCCGTCCGCACCATCCTAACTGGCTCTGCGGTCAAGTTCATCAAGGGCAACGTGAGCCATTTTAGGGTCCCCAACCGCATCATCACCGATAATGGCTCGGAGTTCACTAGTAATCTCTTCAAGTCATATTGTGCTAACCTTGGAACGCAGATCTGCTGCGCTTCTGTAGTGCACCCCAACAACAATGGCCAGGCTGAACATGCCAACGCGGAGTTCCTAAGGAGCCTCAAGACCAGGACCATGAAGAAGAAGCTCGAGGCCTGCGGCAGGGGCTGGCACGATGATCTCTAGTCCATGTTGTGGTCCATCCGCACCACCGCCACCAAGCCGACGGGTGAGACCCTGTTCTTCCTCGTCTATGGAGCGGAAGCAGTCCTCCCTCACGAGGTTAGGCATCCCTCCGCACGGGTCCCGGCGTTTGATGAAACGCAGCAGGACGCCAGGCGGGGGATGGACCTCGTGCTGGGGGAGGAACGTCGCCATGAAGCAGCACTATGGGCGAAAAATACCAGCAGGCGCTGCGACGGTACCACTGTTGCAGCATCTGCTCCAGGACGCTCGAGGTGGGTGACCTCGTCCTGAGGCGGGTCCTCTCCAGGGAAGGGCTGCATAAGCTCTCACCCCTGTGGGAGGGCCCATTGAAGGTCGTCCATGTCTCCAGGCCTGGCACCACGCGCCTGGAAACACAGGACGGGGTACCCATCCAGAATGCGTGGAACATTCAGCACCTCTGGAAGTTCTACCCCTGAAGAAAGGCCCAGCGCCTGTGAACAAGGCCCGGTGCCTGTGAAGAAAGGCCCAACGCCTGTGAAGAAGGCACGGTGCCTATGAAGAAAGGCCCAATGCCTATGAAGCAAGGCCCTGTGCCTATGAAGAATAGACGCCCGTGACACTCTCACATAATAACGAGTGGGGTTGTACACACCCCGGAGTCTCAGGAGTGCCGCCCTTGGGCCTCGGGGGCTCCCCCATGCCGAGTGGCAGCACTTAGCTCCGCGCTGGTGAGAAGACGTCGAAGACTAGACAAGGTGCCGGACGCGGCTTTTCATTTGCTTTCCAAAGTTGGCTTGCCCCTCTTTTAATAGAAATTTGCTTTCTGGTGTCTTTTGCTGGTCCCGTCTTATTGTTTTCTGCTTCTGTTTCTGCCTTCATCTCTTTGGTCGACCTGTACTCTCCCTCGCGTCCCTCGCAAGGGGGCTAAACAGGTACCTTCATAAGCTTCCTCCTTCTGTCTTTTCACGAGGTACCCTCGTTCGAGCCCACAAGCTGGCACACCTCTCCTAATCCGTGCCCCATAGTTATCATGACACGAAGCGCCGGGTCAAGGCCAGTGGCGCCTATGACCAAGCCCTGGGTGAACGATAAACCTCTTGACTATTTTTTTGCAGTTACTAAGCGCATATCAGGTCAAGGAGGCCTCAACAGGTATCAGGAAGCAAGCACCTCGTGAGGAGGAGGCCACTCAAAACAAGTCGAGCTAAGTTATCCCTACATAAAACGACGATGTTGCGACATAGCACAGGAACGACAAACACAGCATAACAATTGAGATCATAGTTCGATACACGCCCCTTCGGGGCCCATTCTGGTTTCTTTCTGATGCAGGAAGGAAAAGAAGAACAAAACAAAAGCGGTGCCTACAGCAGTCCATGGGGGCAGGCCCTAGCGCCTTCTTGAGCTCAGCCGGACCCCTCCTCGTGCTTCACGGAGGCACGACGATGAGACGACCTACCACCGTCTTCGAAGCGGGCACGACGGCGTGGCGGCTGGTCGTAGCCACCACTACTGGAGCTGTCGCTGGGGGAAGAGCTACCATAGCCGGACAAGACGCGTCGACACCATGGGCAGGTTCGCCCTCATCCTCGCCGCGGCCGTCGCCAAGGCCGGGCACCTCCTCGCCGTCGTTCACCTCGGGGCAGCACCCGGCGCGGCGACCATCTTCCCCAAACACCCTCACATAAAGGGTCGCGTCGCCGTCGTACTTGAAGTGGAGGGTGCACCGCTTGCCCAGGCCACGCGCGCAGGCGAATGTCTGCCAACCACAGTCCAGAGCTATATTGCCCACGGCGGAGACCTCGACCCAGGAAGCCCTACTGCAGTAGCCGTCTTCCTGTAGCCAAAGCCCGCCTGGACCTGAGGCCGGCAGCTCGTCGGTGAAGAAGCGCGGGAGCTGAAGCCAGTTGCCGGCCGGGTTCTCCGACCAGACGACGAACTCCGGCAGCATCTCCGTCGAGTGGAAGAGCGACCGAGGAGGCTGCGCGACCACTGCACGTCTCCCTACATCAATGAGACCGCCACGACCGGAGCGACCCCTGCCCCGCGAAGCGGCACCACCACGGCTAGGCGGGGCCACGGCGGGGGTCGTGTTGTGCTTGCAGGGACAGCCACGTCCACGCTTGGGCACCGGAGAGTCGGGCCCCTCGCGAGGGGCCTTCCCCTTCTCTGCGGCAGTGAACCTCCTCGACGACGCCATTGGTAGCAGGAGTGGAGCAAGTAAGGAGAAGAAGCGGAAGAGGCAGAGGAAAGATGGGCGACGGGGGCTCCGCCCCCTCCTATTTATACAAGGAGAAGGCCAATCAACACCCCGCAGGATCATAGGTAATGATGGTTTTCCTTGCATGTCGCACGGACTTGTCAAGTCGGGCAGTTGGCGAGGGAGCATGGGGAAGCGGAGACGCCCATGTCCAATCAACCGTCATGCGTCGACCCAGGCCGCAGGCTATTGGGGCGCATGGCGCTTCGCCCTTGACCCTTGGCTTCGCCTCGAAGCCAAGCCCGAGCGCGCCTTGGGCCCAAGGGCTAATGTCGGTGTTCTGCGAACGGGGGTCCCCAGACTTGCCTACCTATGGCCCACGGCATGGCTCTGCGAGCGGGCCCGTATGGCTCGTCTTCATCAGCAAGCACTCAAGACCCTCGCGAGGGGCCAAGCCTTGCAAGGCGGACGACACAAGACCTCCTCAGGAGCGGCCTCACCAGGACGGCTCGCGAGGGGCAGAGAGTTCAAGGCGAGGCAAACCTCGTGAGGTTCCAGTGACGTGAGCCATGACGACCAAGGCCAGGCGGGCGCCAGCACGCACAGTGTCCTTGTTTCCCCTTTGGTGCTAAGGGAGCAAGCGCAGGCGCGGAGTACCGAGGCGTCAAGCAAAGGTTTCCATATTGGTGCAACAAGACCAAGGCTAGCAGGATGGCAGGACGGAGGTCACCATGGAGCCCAAGACGGCGTCACTACCAGAGCATTTGGCAGGCGAAGACTGCTTTTGTCAGGATAGCTTGGACTAGCTGTCCCCCTTCGAATTGGCCGTTGTGGGATCGCTTCCCGCTCAATATTTGGGAAGAGGACCAAGGCCACTATAAATAGAACTAGCCACCACCGTAGCTAGGGGGTGACCTCATCTTAGACTAGAACTAGTTCATCCCCACAATCACATCCACCATGCACAAGAACACCTCTCCTCAGGAGGTTGTTCTTCCCCTTGTACTAATCATCGTCAGCCCAAGAGGCAATCCACCACACCACACTAGAGTAGGGTATTACACCACAATGGTGGCCCAAACCAGTATAAATCTTGTGTCCTCTGTGTTGCGAGTTCGTCGAGTTAGTCTGTAAGATCTTAGCCGAGCTAGGACGTGGATCGATAGGGGTAGATCTTCGCATGCACCCCAGTGTTCGAACCTTGAGGGTTTTGCCGGAACCCGTGATACGACAACTTTGAAAGATAGTCATTGGATGAAGCCAATCCAACGATGCAGAGATGGAAAATTCAAGCACTATTGGTTGTTGAATATCATCTACATTCCACCATATTTTGCCACATGTACAATCTAGAAGACTGCATGGTTGAACTTAAACACAATGCACAAACCTGAAAACACAAGCACTTCTTCTTTGTTCTAGAATCTTCCGTATCATAATTGCCCAATTGTTTTTCTACATGATTTGACATTATTTGTTTTTACTTTATGCTTTACAACACACAATTCCATGAATCTTAAAATATATTAGCTTTCTTATAAAAACTAGATGATTTTTAATGAAATGAACTATAAGAATTAAACGAACATCTAGATCATACATATATGACTCAAAGCTTACATGCTATAATGTGGTATTTATTCATAATTTGGTTGCCAAATCTCATGCTTGCAATGCACATGTACCTTACTAGTCTAAATGGTGTTTGTGTGTGTGTTGTGCATGTTAAACACATGGTACATAGTATCATGCATGGTTTAGATTCCGAACATCTAGCTAGAGCATACATGTACTATGATTTGAATTGAACATAAAATGGATACATATATTTGAATTTGAGATCGTATGTACACGTAGTTCGTATTTATATAGGAATTTACTACTCCTATATTCATGTCATGTGTTGTGAAGATAATATTTAGATGGTTGTATAACTAACCCGAGTACAATCCCATTCAAACAGGGAAAATGTACTCAAATTTACTCCATATGCTAGACAACACGAATTGTCTTTTTATTGTTGAGGGAAGTGCAAATTGATTTTGTACTGTACACATTATGTTTGTTGTCCCGATTTTTTTGTTTTTTTTGTTGTCGTATTTGAATGCATTTCTTGTAATATAGTAAAACAGTACATGGCTCTCTCTAGTGATGAGGTGTGAATTGTGTTTTTTTGCACACGTTAATATTGTTCTCCCGAAATTTCAAGTTGCACCTTGTTATGCCGAAATTTTAAGCTAGCATATCTGTCTATCATGCTGCGAAACTCCCGCCTCTTTAACCCGCGCCTTGTTACCCCGAAATATTTAAGATATATCTTTGTCTCGTTGTGCTCATAAAACTCCCTCCATCTCAACCCACGTCTTGCTATCCCAAAATTACAATGTGCGCGAAAAATCACACCTCCTGCGAATCCTGACACACGAAATGCCCGTGATCCCCCTGAACCAAAAGAACCGCCTAGCTCAAATCGGTGGGGGTACTTTCATAACTTACGCCGCATTTCGGACAATCGCGTCCCTAAGCCATGGTTCCCCCTCCCATTCCATCCGCCCACCCATTCATACACTGAGGCCGCGAAAACCTGCGAAGCCCCACACTCACCTCCATCCGCCACCCAGCCGGAGCCTCTTCCCCGACGATGTCATCCACAACAACACCTCGACGTCCCTCATCCACAGCATTGGATGAGGATCCGTCATCGATCTTGTCGTCCCGCCGGTTCAGCCACCCCGTCCTCCACCTCCAAGGAGCTGCCTCGATGTTCCCCTCATCTTTCGCGCCACCTCCATTCCCACACCACCGGAAGAGCATCATCATCACCATTTCCTCGGATGAAGCTGAGGCCTAATCGGCGCCACCTAAGACGCTCTACACTAATCGCCGAATTTTCTTCTTGATTCATTCTCACGGTGCTGCCCGCGCTCGGTCTCGAGCCGACATGGTGCAACTCCATCCACAGCGGCGTCGCCCGCCACTTCCTCCACGGCATCGCTCCCTCGGTGGCGACGTCCACATCAGTAGGACCTGCTGCTATTTTGGCTCTCGCTCGCGCTGCTGCTTTGCTCTTGCTCTCGGTCCCCTGCCTAGTCTGCTCTTGCTCTTGCTCACGCTGCTGCTCTCGCTCTTCCTCTTGCTTTCGTTGTAGCTCTCACTCCTGCTCTTGCTTGCGCTGCTTCTCTGATTTAGCTAAAATTTTGTCGACTAAATCGACTTTTGGGTCAGTCAATTTTCAGGGGTGGGGGGGCTCGCCGGAGTTAGGAAAGAACCAGCCGCAGCGGGGAGGGGGGCTCACCGGAGAGGTACCCCACTATCTATCTTAGAGTTCAGGGTGGGGGTGGTGGTCGCCGGCAGTACTGGGGCGGTGGCGTGGGGATCGCCGGAGAAAAATCTCGGTGCGGGGGAGGGGGCTAGAGGGATGGCCATGGCGGCAGCTCACCGGCGGTGCTGAGTGGTTTCGAGGAGATGTATTTTATGCCATCTATTGGAGATGCTATTAGAATTCCACTCAGGTTAACGTTGTCTCTCTTGTCCTGCTTTAGCCTCGCCATCGTACAACTCACCGGAGCTGCTCCAATGACGAAACCCTCCATCACAGCGGAGCAGTACCCCGGGTTCCATCTCTAGACGCCTAAGGTCTTCTTCCCCTCCTCCGACAGCCAAATCATCCAGAGCATCCTCACCGAGCAACCCAATCACGCTGAGATCGACATGGCTTCGCCAAAGAGGTTGTATACTTGTTGCATCTCTTTTTTACTCTACATGTTATATATATTGTGCACTGAGCATGCGTAGTAACGTGAAATACGACTAGTTTCTCCTACTATATGACAAGCACTGAGGTACCAGGCAACTTAGCTATCCGTGATGGACTCTCTTGAAAGCCATCTGTATTTATCTCTACGCGTTTGAGGTGCGCATTTGTAAATGGGCATGGGAGTTGAGCTAGTAGGGCAGTGGCCTGGGTCCAAAGTAGTAGAAGTAGCACAAAAACATTTTGAGTGTAGGCTTTTCCTTGCTCATGCCTGCCTACTAGAATCGCCAGTGCTTGAAAGGAAAAGTGAAGGAAAAAGATAGGAATTTGCAAGTTTCCTATGGTACTACTATTATGCATTTGGTTCAAAGGAATGGAGCAATGGAAAACTATAGGATTTGTTCCTTTAGTGTCTCCTTGAAAGAAAAATTGTAGGAATTTTAATATCCATGTGTACTCCTTTTAAAATTCCTATTCATGAAGCACAAGACTAAGAGATAGTAGCATAATAGCATTATAATCGTACATTTTCTTGTGTTTGACTTAATCTCACCATGCTTCTTTGCATCCTGTGATCTTCCAATTCTTGTGAACCAAACACCCAGATTGGCAGAAATCCTGTGTTTTTAAATTCTCTACTTTGCACGTGCATTCCTATCCTATTCCTCTGTATTTCCTATCCCTGCATTGTTAGAATCCTCAAATTCAAACAAGCCCTTACACAATTACTTCTTTTACAGATATGTGTCAAAGAAAACCTTGTGTGGTTTGTCCCGCTCCTGCTGCGCTATGTTCCACCCCAGCTCAGCTACTCCAACGATGGAAGGGTTCGCCACAGCAGGGCTCTGCTCTCCAGACTGTCTTTTGCCGCCTCAGATCTTCTTCCCCGCCACCGACAGCCACGACAACTGCATTGCCATCATCAACCGAGCAGATGACCTTGAGGACTACATGGGTCCGCAAGAGAGGTCGCACTCTTCCGTGTCTGCTTATGTTATGCTTTGCTTAATATGATGACATGCTACTTTATCATCATGTTCACCTATTAGACTCCGAGTCAGGTCCAAACTAATGTTGAAACTTGACTTTTTAAATGGTTGTGGGCTACATATTGGGGCAGCAATCAGTACTATCTGTCTACTATCTAGTTAATCTCGGGTGTCTACTGTGAGTTTCATGTTGGGTGCAAACAAACATTACAGGAGCCATTATCTCTATTTTTTAACTAAAACTATTATCTGCCTGCTATCATTGGTTTTGGGTCTATCCACAGTTTGCTACCATCACTCTGGATTTGTGGATGCACTCCCTACATAATCTCACTATGTTTTATTCCTATGCATGTCAGTTATTGTACACAATAGAACTAAACATGTAGAGCAAAAGAGACGAGCCTTGTGTGGCAATAAAATTTCATGGAGATGTTGCTCCATGGTGGGTGCAAAGGCAGCCCCCCTCCACCCATTTGGGATTGTAATCAAGAGGAAGATAACTGTTCTGAGGGGGATTCTGAAGGAGAAGACTGTCGGTGTCAAAACCGGTGGATCTTGGGTAGGGGGTCCCGAACTGTGCGTCTAAGGCAGATGGTAATAGGAGGCGGGGGACACAATGTTTACCCAGGTTTGGGCCCTCTCGATGGAGGTAATACCCTACTTCCTACTTGATTGATCTTGATGATATGAGTATTACAAGAGTTGATCTACCACGAGATCGAAGAGGCTAAACCCTAGAAGCTAGCCTATGGTATGATTGTTGTTGTCCTCAGGACTAAAACCCTCCAGTTTATATAGACACCGAAGGGGCTAGGGTTACACAGAGTCGGTTACAAGGGAGGAGATCTACATATCTGAATCGCCAAGCTTGCCTTCCACGCAAAGGAGAGTCCCATCCGGACACGGGATGAAGTCTTCAATCTTGTATCTTCATAGTCCAACAGTTCGGCCAAAGTATATAGTCCGGCTGTCCGAGGACCCCCTAATCCAGGACTCCCTCAGTAGCTCCTGAACCAGGCTTCAATGATGATGAGTCTGGCGCGTAGATTTTCTTTAGCATTGCAAGGCGGGTTCCTCCTCTGAATACTCCATAGAAGATTTTGAACACAATGATAGTGTCCGGCTCTGTAAAACAAATTCCACATACCACCGTAGAGAGTATAATATTTCCACAAATCTAATCTCCTGACAACTTTTCATAACGTGACATCACGCCATGGCCTTGGTTATTATTCGAACCATTTTTCTCAACCAGCTACTGCACATATTTCAAGGCGGTTTTCTTGGCACATCTTGTCGAAGCAGAGATTGTGTCCCCTTATCACGCGATTCTCATCAATACGGGTGTGGGTAACCCAACCAAGCCATCAATCATGACGCTTGGGGAATAAGCGAGTTTTACTAGGCAAGTGGGGAGGCACGCAGTTTCTACCGCCCTTATAAAGGGATAAGGACTCCTCTTTTTAACCCATGCCTTCTTCCTCCCTGCCCATCCATTCTTGCGCACTTGAGCTCCAGCGCCCAAGTTCGCATCTTTATTCGCAAAAAACACTCCGAACATGTCCGGAGCGGGAGGCAAGTGGATGGCCTCCTCCGTCATGGAGGAGAACATCACGAAGCTCTGGGAAGCCGGATACCTGGCCGCAGATATTGCGCACCGGCTCCCAGGCGCGGGGCAGATCGTTCCTACCGCCGAGCCCCACGAAAGGGTTGTATTCCTTACCCATTTCGTCCACGGGCTAGGATTTCCCCTCCACCCATTCATTCGCGGGCTCATGTTCTCCTACGGGCTGGACTTCCATGATATGGACCCCAATTTCATCCTCAACATCTCGGCGTTTATCGTCGTGTGCGAGGCTTTCCTCCGCATCAAGCCCCACTTCGGCTTGTGGCTGAAGACCTTCAATGTTAAACCAAAGGTGGTGGTCGGCCAGCAAGTGGAGTGCGGAGGCGCCATGGTGGGAAAATGCCCAACGTCACTTGGCTCAAAGGCTCCTATGTGGAGAACATAAAGGGATGGCAATCGGGGTCCTACTACATCACCGAACCGCGCGACATCAACTAGGCGGCGCCCCCCGAATTCTGTTTCGGCATCCCCATGTGGCTCACCTCCTGGAAAGAGAAGGTCTTAGGGTTCATCAGTGGAGCTGACCGGACTCCAGAACTGCGTTAAAAACATGATAAGCAAGAGAATCAAGCTTGTCAACGTGGTCCAGGTCATGCCCTTCCGCGCGGATCCTCCCGTGTCAAAGACGGGCATTCAATATGTGCGAGTTCGACTCGGCAAAGCACCAGATGCTGCGAGAGAGCTTCGACACGATGCACCAGGACGTCTAGAGGGTGTTGTTCAAGTCTCCTGAGGTACCTCCTCCCCTTACCAAGGACCATGGACTCAGCGCAAAGCGCCCTGCTAATCTGGTAACCTCCTTATATCGCATAAGGTGTTTCTTTCCCTAGTATAATTATGTGAGCGATCTGAGCCTCCACATTTTTTGACAGGAATGTGTCGCGACAGCGGAGCGGATCGACTATCCGGCCCCGCTGCCGAAGATCCAGCAAGTACTCTCCTGATGGAGATGCTGGTTTCGGCGCCCCATGAGGCGCCGCAGAAGAAGGCCAAGAAGAAGGCCGCGGGGACCAGGAAAGGTCTCCGGTGCAAGGTTGTATCGGAATCGTCGTCCAATAACACCGAGACGCCCTCCTCCCACGAAGACGAGGAGGAGGAAGAGGAAAATTCTCCCCATCCAGCCGGGGGGATGAGAAAAGGAAGGCCGCCCCATCCGTGGAGGCCGAAGGGTCCAATAAGGGAAGAGCCCTCCTTCCGGACCGTTCCACCACGGCCGCGTACAACGACGAGGAGTGGTTGTCCAGGGACAAGCCCCTGGCGAAGTCGTAAGTATCCGGATACCATAATAGTTCTGGTATATTTCGTTTTATTGTTTCTTATCATGTCGAACATGATCATGCAGCCCACCCAAGGATCGTCTTGACGTATCCTCTTCGGATGGGTCTCTGGGCCTGTTGGAGATGAACAGTGATTCGCTCCCGACCGCCTCCTCCCCCCGCCCTACGGACGACGCCGAGGTGTTGTCCCAAAGGGAACCAAGCCAAGGGAAGGTAGTTCTCGGGGTGCCCCAAGGCGACCTCCTAGACGCTGGGCGCATGGGAGGCAAGTCTCCCGTGGGCCCTAAGTCCGGCCCCCGGCCGAATACTGTGCCGGAACCTCCCGTGGTTCCGGACTCTGTCAGGCGACCCCTCACAAAGGGGGGCGAGCCGTCTGTGCTGATGGCCTCTGTCCATCCAGAGGCACCGGACAACTTGCTGGAAGCGCTTCGTGGCGCTTCCATTGACGAAGAGCACCGCACTGTCATGAGTGCGGTGGTAGAGAAGGTTCAGTCCGCTAAAAGCGGACTAACTGAAGCCTATGCCAGCCTCTTAACAGGCTTTTAGGTAAGTAACCAATTTATAAGAAAATGATATAGCATAGACAGTAGCCCCTGATGCTCTGTTTGGCATTCGCAAAGAAAGGCCGAACAAAGGATCAAATAATAATCACAGGAGTCTAATTAGAATGTGTCTTATGTGAATAAGCAGGCTTCGTTGCTGGCCGCTGCCGCTTGCACTGTGGAGGTCTCCGCACTGAAGCGGGACCTTAAGCGGTCCGAAAAAGATCTCGGCCTTACCAAGAGGCATCTCTAAGAGAACAAAGGTAAGTAATACCCGTCCGTATATTGATAAGGAATAAAAAGGAATGTGGTTGTTAAGTCACAGGATCATCATGAATTTTGCTAGGGGCCACGAAGGAGGCGTTGTCCGAGGCCCTGAAGGAGGCGCTGTCCGAGGCCAAATACAAAGCAGCCAAGGAGCGCACCGAGCGTGAGAAGCAAGAAGCTCGAGTCGGCGAGGTGCAGCAAGAGCTCCAGGATTTCATCAAAAAATACGAGTCCTTGGAGCATGACTCTAAGACGCAAGGGTTTGAGCTTGCGAAGGCCCTTGAGAACGCAAAAAATGCCAGGTTGAAGCCCACAAGGCCCTCCAGGAGCTTCAGGCGGTCCAGAAGATAGCGGCGGGTAAGGAATTCATTATGCAAAGCAAGCATGTGAAGGAAACTTTCCTTTTACTTACCCGAGTTCGGAGCTCTCCAGGAGCGTTCGCAGATCTTCCCCGCA